>NC_081557.1:11427339-11458974 GCF_022355385.1 Mustela nigripes
CCTTCCAATTTACCCCAACTCCCTTCTCCTCTCTAACACCCCTTGTCCTCCATGATATTTGCTATGCTCCACAAATAAGTGAAACCATATGATAATTGACTCTCTCTGCTTGACTTATTTCATTCAGCATAATCTCTTCCAGCCCCATCCGTGTTGCTACAAAAGTTGGGTACTCATCCTTTCTGATGGAGGCATAATGCTCCATAGTATATATGGACCACATCTTCGTATCCATTCGTTCATTGAAGGGCATCTTGGTTCTTTCCATAGTTTGGCGACCGTGGCCATTGCTGCTATAAACATTGGGGTACATATGGCTCTTATTTTCACGACATCTGTATCCTTGGGGTAAATACCCAGGAGTGCAATGGCAGGGTCATAGGGAAGCTCTATTTTTAATTTCTTGAGGAATCTCCACACTGTTCTCCAAAGAGGCTGCACCAACTTGCATTCCCACCAACAGTGGAAGAGGGTTCCCCTTTCTCCACATCCTCTCCAACACATGTTGTTTCCTGTTTTGTTAATTTTGGCCATTCTAACTGGTATAAGGTGATATCTCAATGTGGTTTTAATTTGAATCTCCCTGAGGGCTAGTGATGATGAACATTTTTTCATGTGTCTGATAGCCATTTGTATGTCTTGATTGGAGAAGTGTCTGTTCATATCTTCTGCCCATTTTTTGATATGTTTGCCTGTTTCGTGTGTGTTGAGTTTGAGCACTACAGAACACTCATGAAAGAAATTGAAGAAGACACAAAAAGATGGAAGACCATTCCATGCTCTTGGATCAGAAGAATAAACATTGTTAAAATGTCTATACTGCCTAGAGCAATATATACTTTTAATGCCATTCCGATCAAAATTCCACCAGTATTCTTCAAAAAGCTGGAGCAAATAATCCAAAAATTTGTATATAATCAGAAGAGACCCCGAATCGCTAAGGAAATGTTGAAAAACAAAAATAAAGCGGGGCATCACATTACCTGATTTCAAGCTTTATTACAAAGCTGTGATCACCAAGACAGCATGGTACTGGCATAAAAACAGACACATAGTCCAGTGGAACAGAGTAGAGAGCCCATATATGGACCCTCAACTCTATGGTCGATTAATCTTTGACAAAACAGGAAAAAATATACAGTGGAAAAAAAGACAGTCTCTTCAATAAATGGTGCTGGGAAAACTGGGCAGCTATATGTAGAAGAATGAAACTCGACCATTCTCTTACACTGTACACAAAGATAAACTCAAAATGGATAAAAGACCTCAACGTGAGACAGGAATCCATCAAAACCCTAAAGGAGAACATAGGCAGTAATTTCTTCTATATCAGCCACAGGAACTTCTTTCAAGATATGTCTCCAAAGGCAAAGGAAACAAAAGTGAAGATGAACTTTTGGGACTTCATCAAAATCAAAAGCTTCTGCACAGCAAAGGAAACAGTCAAAAAAAACAAAGAGGCAAACCACAGAATAGAAGATATTTGCAAATGATTGTACCCCAATGTTTAGAGCAGCAATGGCCACGGTCGCCAAACTGTGGAAAGAACCAAGATGTCCTTCAGCGGACGAATGTATAAGGAAGGTGTGGTCCATATACACTATGGAGTATCATGCCTCCATCAGAAAGGACAAATACCCAACTTCTGTAGTAACATGGATGGGGTTGAAAGAGATTATGCTTAGTGAAATAAGTCAAGCAGAGAGAGTCAATTATCATATGGTTTCACTTATTTGTGGAGCATAACAAATAGCATGGAGGACATGGGGAGTTAGGAGAAGGGAGCTGGGGGAAATTGGAAGGGGAGGTGAACCATGAGAGACTATGGACTCTGAAAAACAGTCTGAGGGGTTTGAAGGGGCAGGGGGTGGGAGGTTTGGGTACCAGGTGGTGGGTACTATAGAAGGCATGGATTGCATGGAGCACTGGGTGTGGTGCAAAATAATGAATACTGTTATGCTGAAAATAAATAAAAAATAAATTAAAAAAGTCTCCACATTCATTAAGAGAAAAGCTATAATTATGAGATCGTTAGAATTATGGGGAGGTGAGGAATAGATCCAGAAGGGACATGGCAAAATGGGACATGAAATTAGCAGGGTTAAAAACTCCATGACAACCATGACTCCAGAGAACAAGTACCTAGAGGGTTTTCTCCCTCTAATTGTCTTTTCCCCTATTATCTCTGCCCTTAACAATAACACATTTAAGAGGATCTCCAGTTATTGGCATCTCTCTTACTCTGAGTGGACAGCCTATTTTGTGGCCAAAGTGTGTCACATTGGAGAGTAACAGAATCCACCTGGAAATTTCCTTTGGAAAGGAAATAAACAATTTCAGCCTTTGGCAAGAGCTCTGTCTTCTTGTGGAATCTGGGTCAAGGTGAGAGGGCAAGCTTTGGTGAGAACAGTGGATTCTGTGCTATCTTAATAGCCATGTGATTCTTCCAGTAGGACCTGTGTGGAGCAAGGTTTATAGTCCTCAGTTTCTCCCATTCTTCATCTTTCTTCACTTCTACCCCCTCCACTGCAGGCTCTTCTTTGGTTCTCTTTTCCTTATCCAGGTTCTCTGACCTTCACTGAAAAGATTAATCTCTAATAAAAAATTTCATAGATAATTCTAGGCTGAGAGATGAATGTGGAGGTCCAGTTCTGTGATTTCATAACGATGTGACCTTGAACTCTGTTATCTTCCATTTATTTTTATTTTCATTTGTAAAATGGGAGATAGTGGGATTATTTAGAATAATAAGATAATGTTTATAAAGACTAACAAATTTAAAAAGTCAATAATTGATCACTGAATTAAAATAACATTTACTGATGTTCAGGGGGAATTTCCAAAGATCCCATATTCTTGTCTAGATTTTCCAACTTTTCAATCCCAAGGACTCTGAATTTTCTTTTGTTTAAGGAATGTGTTGTTATAATAAAATTAATTAATTTAATTTTCATGTTAATATATATCTTTGATAATTTCTGAGTAGCAAAAGGCAAGCCGCTCACCAATTAATAATAATAAAGTACTTATGTACAGTGCCACTGGCCTTTTGAAATACTTCCAATAGCTTTTTGTGGTCATTCAGGGTACCTGCAAGTCTGGAGGCACTGGTGCGGATAACATCAGGGATGCCTCACTTCAAGGCACTATTGGTCTGTCTCTTATAACCTTTTCTGTTACTTATATTGTTTTACTTCATTGCAACATCTTCTCTTTCTTTACCCAATTTTGTACTCTGCACAACCTTGCGAACTGCCCACATCCTCATCAGTCAGAATTGGAAAGGTTTTGTTTACCTAGATGCACTTAGTAAAATCTCTAATTAATATTTACATGGACATTGGGGAGGGTATGTGCTTTGGTGAGTGCTGTGAAGTGTGTAAACCTGGTAATTCACAGACCTGTACCCCTGGGGATAAAAATATATGTTTATAAAAAATAAATAATTAAAAAAGCCAAAAAAAATATTTACATCAGTCACCATTTCCTTAACTTGTCTTGCGAAATGGTGGACACATGCAAAAACTTAACCAAAAAGTGAATTTTCCCCCTTTCCTATAACTTACCAAAGTTTAAGAAGATACATTTTGTCATGAATTAGTAGAACAATCCACAATTCCTATCTTTTTGGAAATGATGAGTCACATGAAATACCTTCACCTCTGGCTGCCTCTGTCCCCAGAATGTGGTAAGAAAAGGAAGAGCTTTACTGCAAGTGATTGATCAGAAGCCTAACTTCTTTTCACCGAACTGATTGATTATGTTGGTGTATTGGGGGATGTTGTGCATGAGAGTTTATGTTTTCAAAATACTTTCATTGACTCCAACTCACCTTGGATAAAATGTGGAGAAGTAATATTGGCCACACTTTAGGGGTCAACAGAAGGATTTCCAAGTTCATAAAAGTATAATTGAAATGAAGAAGATAATTTTAGTTTTGCTTCCAAAGGTGGGTGAAAGCATCATTTTTTCACCATTTATTTGTTCAGTAACATAAATACTCGTATACAGGGTGCTTGTTGGTAATAGAGAAACATGTCCACTAGACCGTGCATTGTATGGAGCTTCATCAGCTCAGAGTTCCTAGTGGTGGTGGCCCATGAAAAGTGGCATCAGCAGTTTACACTCCAGCTGACTGGGAGATATCGGAGTAACACCAGACAGAAATAAATACTGTCATTAACTAACAATATTCTTGAGTCTCAGCTTAGAGACCATCTAATTTAGAAAATAATTTATGTGAAGAGCTTCTTGATATTTCAGTATTACTTTGCTGTATTTTTCCTTCACAGAGAGGAATGATAATGGGGATATAGTCGCCAACATTTATTGAGCCCTTACTGTTTTAAGCGCTTTATGTCAATCAGTCCTTGCAGCAACCCTCTGAGGTGGTAAGTACTCTTAGCGCTGTTTATAGATAAGGCAACTGAGGCACAGAGGGGTTAATAACTTGCTAAGGATGACACTGCCAGTAGGTAAAAGCCTGGAAATTCTGAAAGTCTGTTTTCTCTGTGATTCTCTCCTCCCTTCATTTCCCCTTCCCCTCACCCTTTCTGTCTTACTCTGTGTTTTTAAGGATTTATGTATCTTAATAGCTTTTGTTCCTATAAATATGGGGGTTGTTAAAAATTGATCAGACACGGAGAGGTTTAAAGAAGGAAACCAGAATCATATGATTCATTACTTCAGGCATTTTTAATTGTTTCCTGTGTTTGTATGTGTGTGTGTGAGAAAGAGAAAGAGACATAGAGATACTAAGAGACAGAGATATTTTATAAAGCAAAAAAAAAATTTCCTTTGGGATGGTAGAATCATTTTTTATCCTCATCAGTAGTAAATATGAGTGCCCCATTCCCTGATTATGCCTTTTATATTAAAGGCATTACTGCATTGTCCTTTTTATGCCTTGTGACTATTTTTCCCTTATCAATTGTATTTCAAAGGTATTTTACTTAGGTGGATTTTTGTCACATAACCAAGTTTTAAATTGTTATATTTTTCTCTTATAGTTTCTGTTTTTGGTGTTAGATTTCAGACATTTTTTCCACATACCAAGATTATATAAATGCATATGAAGAATTTATCCTTTATCAACTTAAAATGCTGATTTTATTATATTTAAATTCTTATTGATCTTTAAATTTTTCTAAAATGTCTATAAGGTCTTTTTACACATGTCTATTTTCATAAGAATAGTGAATTATCAACAATGAATCCTGGAAGACTAAAAAGAAATAAAATTAAATAAAAAAAAGAAGAGTAAATGATCAGTGTTTGTACTACTTTAAAAAAAAATATTTCTTTTCAGTGTAACAGTATTCATTGTTTTGCATCACACCCAGTGCTCCATGCAATCTGTGCCCTCCCTCATATCCACCACCTGGTTCCCCCAACTACTTTTGAAAAATTTCTTTCTTTTTCCTTTCCTTTTCTTTCTTTTTTTCTTTTTTTTTTTACTTTTCAGGTTTTTTATTATGTGAATGCACATGTAATTTTCTTTCCTTTTTTTATTGTGTTATGTTAGTCACCATAAATTACATCATTAGTTTTTGATGCAGTGTTCCAAATTCATTGTTTATGTACAACACCCAGTGCTCCATGCATTTCATGCCCTCCTTAATACCCACCACCAGATTTACTCACCCCTGAACCCCCTTCCCCTCTAAAATCCTTAGTGTGTTTCTCAGAGTCCAGTCTCTCTTGCTTCATAATACTCTTTAATATTTGAAAGTTCATGTCTTTTTAATTATTGATTTTTTTCAAATATTTCTTAGCTGTTCTCATTGACTTCTCTTTCATCTGAAGGAAGGACAGGCAGTTATGGAGCATAGGCCATAGTTGCAATCTACTATGAATCTGTTAATGAGCTCTAATATGATGACTGTATCAATAAATCATATGACATATAGCTATGTGGTACTTGGTAATTAAAGTTATTTACTTTTCCTTTGCATCAGGGTCATCATAGTTTAATGCTGGTTGTCAGTTGACCAAGTATCCTCAAACTCAAGCAAACTAAATAGAAAATTGTTTATGTGCTTTGTGTCTTCATGGCCCCGAGTGGACTGATTTGTTTGTTTGTTTGTTTTTTTTTTTGGAATTTGAATCCTGTAGAATTAGCTTTTTAATTAATTAATTAATTACTTAAAAAATTATCAGTAGGGAATACACATTGTTTCTTTCTTCTAAAAATTTTTACTTATTTTTAAAATTTCTTTTCAGTGTTCCACAATTCATTGTTTATGCATCACACCCAGTGCTCCATGCAATACATGCTTTCTGTAATACACACCACCAGGCCCATCCAACCACCCACTCCTCTCCCTTCCAAAACCCTTAGTTTCTCAGAGTCCACAGTCTCTAATGGTTTGTTTCTCCCTCCAATATCCCCAACTCCCTTCTCCTTTCCACCTCTGCATGTCCTCCATGTTACTCCTTATGCTCCACAAGTAAGTGAAACCAATATGATAATGGACTCTCTCTGCTTGATTTATTCCACTCAGTATAATCATGAGGTCTGAATCTACTTCTGCCTAGGGGTAATGATTCCTCACTGTCTACAAGCTCGGTGATGTCTCAGGAAATTCCTCAAATTAACCCATACAACTATCGCACTGTTGATGGTCCTAACCATGAGTACAGCTATCATTCATGGTTATCTGTAAGCAATCCATGATAATAATAGCCAACACCTATTGAACAATTACTGTGTACAGAATTGTGTCCTGAGCATCTCCATGAATTTTCTTGTAACTGTCCTAGTAATCTTATTGTCCAGGGATTCTTAATGTTATTACTTCATTTTGAGTAAATCAATCTTAGTGTTTTTAAGCTACTGGGAGAAGCTCATAAAGCGAGAGGGTAGCAGACAAAACTCCAAAGTCTGAACCTTTAATGTTCTCAATTTGTTCTCATGCTTTTCCTCAAGCAGTAAAGTACCCTAAAATTGAAATAATCTTGGGGTTAGTTGTGAGCTATACTGCCTTTCCTTTGGTATACTTAGTACAAAGACTTCCCTAAGAAGACTTGTTCCATAACTTTATTGGGCACATATACTGTGCCTCAAGAAAATATTATCAGAGTGATAAGTTATGATATAGTTTTCCAGGTCAGTTAGAAGATGATATATTAACTGCATTCATATAAAAGTTTGTGAAATTATTACAAAGAGGGTAAATAACTTTTCATAAGGATAAAAGAGGAAATTTCAAAACATTATCTAGATGGCCATGTGGGCCTGAAGGGCTATCTCAGTTGTAATCTAGAGTGATTCCACTTATGTTCTCGTGAATGAGTGGTTATATAATGAATTATCAGAGGTTTTAAAAAATTTGATGAGTGATATCTGTAATAATCACATCATTTATATTATTTTAGTTCTCAGTCAAATTAAAAAAATATCTCTTTAATTTTCATGAGACTTCATGAACTAATTGAGAACCTAAAGCACTTTTAAAAATATTTCAATTCTATTAGGCAACATATAATACATCATTATTTTGAAGCACTTTAAAAACACACTTCTTGACAATTTGAAATGAAATGCTGGGTCTGGGTCAGGGCACTGAGACATTGGTCTTTCCCAGCACTCAGTGGAGGGAAAAAATAGCACATATGGGAATTGTAATACTGTCATCTCACCTGAGTCAACTGTGTATTCTCTTCTCTCTTTCCTGATTTTAGAAGTACAAGCCAATGATTGGGGGAGGAAATGTTACACAGATCACCTATTTCATCCTTTTAGGATTCTCTGATTTTCCCAGAATCCTAGCAGTGCTCTTTGTTGTATTCCTGCTGATCTACATTTTGACTCTGACTTGGAACCTGTGCCTCATCATCTTAATAAGGATAGACTCTCACCTCCACACACCCATGTACTTCTTCCTCAGTAATCTCTCGTTCATAGATATCTGCTATGTGACCTCTATAGCTCCCAAGATGCTCTCCAACTTTTTCCAAGAGCAGCAGACCATCACTTTTGTGGGTTGTGCTGTTCAGTTCTTTGTCTTTGCAACCATGGGACTGAGTGAGTCTTGTCTCATGACAGCCATGGCTTATGACCGATATAGTGCCATTTGCAATCCACTTCTCTATTCATCCATCATGTCACCCACCCTCTGTATTCGGATGGTGCTGGGATCCTATTTGGCTGGACTCTCTGCTTCTATATCCCAATTGTGTACCGTGTTTCAGCTCCACTTTTGTGGGCCCAATGTCATCAACCACTTCTTTTGTGACACACCCCAACTGTTAGCCTTGTCTTGCACTGACACTTTCTTTGTGCAACTGTTGATTGCTGTATTAGCAATGTTCTTTGGGATAATAAATGCCCTCATTATCATGATATCCTATGGCTATATTGTTATGTCCATCATGAAGATCACTTCCGCTAAAGGCAGGTCCAAAGCTTTCAACACCTGTGCTTCTCATCTGACAGCAGTTTCCCTCTTCTATACCTCAAGTATCTCTGTCTATTTGAGTTCTAGCTCTGGCAGTTCCTCCAGTTTTGACAGATTTGCATCAGTGTTCTACACTGTGGTCATTCCAATGTTGAATCCCTTGATTTACAGTCTGAGAAACAAGGAAATCAAAGATGCATTGAAGAGGTTACAAAAGAAGAGATGGTCCTGCTGAGGTCCTAGTCCAGATTTGTCCTCTCAGAAACCTATCCCCCCAGTAACATACACATAAATGGACTCTAACAAAATTCATACTGCCTTTGGATAAACAAAGGTTAATTCGACACAGATAATATGCCAAGTGGACTGACAGCTGGCTTAATGCTACATAAGCACAATACCTTTAAGTCTTGGAGGTACATACATTCACCCTGCATGAGGAGTGGCCTCATCATTTATTAATATTCTGCAAGTGAGTTACCTGAGTGTCTCAGTCTGTTAAGCATCTGCCTTCTGCTCAGATTATGATCCTAGAGTTCTGGGATTGAGCCCCATATCAGGGGTTTCTGTATCTCCCTCTCCTTCTGTACCTCCTCCTGCTTGTGCTCTCTCTCTCTCAAGTAAATAAATAAAATCTTTAAAATAATCCACAAATATTTGTAAAATGTTAACATTTAGAAACTTGTTACTTCTCTTTGCTTCAGAGATAGAGCCCTGTCCAATCTCAGACCTTTGACTGTAAAGGAGTGATACCTGACAGAGGCCCCCAGGAGTATAAAGGCCTTGTCTCCCAAATATTTGATGCAGCATAATCCAGACATGAGGGTGATTGGTTTGTTCTGTATTCAGACCATAATGGCAATAAATGGAGGTGATGTGCCTTTGAGTAGAAACAATAAAAAACTAGTGGTGCACTGTATGGTGACTAACAAAATATAAAAAAAATTAAAAAAAATAAACACATCTATACAGTTGGCCTGGTCACATCTCCTGGGAAGAGCAACCTGAGATAATTAATGTTTGTCTGAGGCCTCTTTCAAGCCTAATCATCTAATAAATTTGGTTACATCCCTGTCTCTACCAACTGTAATCTAAGGAAGCAGGAGGTGATTTGAATCACATGGAGGAATGGAATGAAGAATGTCATCCCTTCAGTATCAATTATGAGTCTGGTGACTGTTTCCTCCTCCTAATATTCAGTGGGGATTTCTGATGAAAGATGATATTCAAAATCCATATCATAGCCAATAGCTGTATCTGACATTCTGGGAATCAAGCCTTCTCTCTCTCATTAAGTCAGGAAAATTTATGCTGTCTGACATAGCCAGTGTTTCATCCTATCAAATCATTTCTGATATTTCAAGCATCTGTTCATGTTTGATGTGGGGAGACTTGTGTGAAAGTTCATTGTAATAATAGATTTACTGAATACTGAATTTTGCTGACTAAGAACAAATATGGAGAGCTGGTATACATCTTTATTGTCTTTGTCCAACACTTTATGTCATCGAATCTATGGTTTTGTATGGGGTGACCTAATTTATGGAGTAGCTGGTTAGACTTATGCTAATGCTGATATTTTGTAGGGAGCCTCAAGAGCCAGAGAGGAAATAGGCTTTTTAAGACTGGCCAGTATTCTCTGTCAAAAGTAGAACACAAAACATTTGGCCCTTGTTATCTGTTTGGAACGTGGGACAAGAAGTCTATCAACACTGACCGTTGATATACAGATTGCTCAGTCTTGAACCAACTGATATAAAACAGATGTTATTACAATTACATATTATCCTTGGAGATTCATTGCATTCTTAATGTGTTTTTGGGGGCAGGGTCTCAACTCTGGTAAGTCACACAATTCTTCCATTTAGTTAAGGACTATAATTGAGGAGGTATTAGAAGCCTTGCCAGATTTTTCACAAGTTTACAGATGGACAGGATTGAGAGAAGGAGAATCATGGAACCTCTGGGAGAGAATGTGAAGGCTTATCCCATGCCAAAGAAGTAGTGCAGTATGAATAAAGGATGTGCGTCCCCCCCACACCAATGCAGGCACAGGTATGTTCTTTGAATCATTGTTCTTTCAATATGTGTAAGAATGTATGAGACATCTTTCTAAGGAACCATGAGGGCTTCAGCAGGAGAAGCACCTCTGTGAGGAATGTAACAGTGTTATTGATTATAGTTATTATGCTATGCATTAGATTACCAGATTTCTTCATCTTTTAGTTGCAAGACTGTATCTTTTCAAAAAAACATCTCTCTAATTCCCTTGGCCGCTGGCCCTGCTGACCACCATTGTACTCTCTGTTATTAGGAGTTTGGCTTTTTGATTCTGCGTATTGGTGACCTTATAAAGACATATTTGTATTTCTTTGTCTGGCTTATCTCACTTAGTATAATGCCCTAGGGTGCAACATGATGTCTCAAATGTCAGGATTTATTTCTCTGTCCTAGTTGAATAATAGTCTACTGTATTGTGTGTGAATATCATGTCTTCTTTCTCATTCTTTAATTTCCATATCTTGTCTATTATGAATAATGCTGCAATAAACATGGGAGTACAGATTATCTTTTTTTTTTTTTTAATCTGTTTTTGTTTCTGTTGAATGTATACCCAGAAGCGGGGTTGGTGGGTCATGGTAGTTCTCTAATTTGGGGGGAACATCCATATTGTTTTTAATATTGGCTGAACCATTTTATGTTTCCACCAGTAGTGTACAGGTATTCTTTCTATTCCACATCCTCACCACCACTTGTTATCTCTTTCTTGATGATAGCCATTCTGACAGGTGTGATTTGATACCTCATTATGTTTTTTATTTGAATTTCCCTGATGATTAGGGATATTGGTACCTTTTCATGTACCTGTTGGCCATTTGGGTGTCTTCTAGGGAAAATATCTATTAATTTCCTCTACCCATTTTTTTTTTAGCATTTTTAAAAATTTATTTATTTTTTTTCAGCATAACAGTATTCATTGTTTCTGCACCACACCCAGTGCTCCATGCAATCCGTGCCCTCTCTAATACCCACCACCTGGTTCCCCCAACATCCCACCCCCCCGCTTCTTCAAAACCCTCAGATTGTTTTTCAGAGTCCATAGTCTCTCATGGTTCACCTCCCCTAGAAATTTCCTTTAACTCCCTTCTCCTCTCCATCTCCCCTTGTCCTCCATGCTATTTGTTATGCACCACAAGTAAGTGAAACCATATGATAATTGACTCTCTCTGCTTGACTTATTTCACTCAGCATAATCTCTTCCAGTCCTGTCCATGTTGCTACAAAAGTTGGGTATTCATCCTTTCTGATGGAGGCATGATACTCCATAGTGTATATGGACCACATCTTCCTTATCCATTCATCCGTTGAAGGGATGGAAGCTAAAGACCACCTTGCTTAAGAATCAACCAGGAGATCAAAGAAGAACTAAAACAATTCATGGAAACCAGTAAGAATGAACACACTTCAGTCCAAAACCTATAAGATACAGCAAATGTGGTCCTAAGAGGGAAATACATAGCCATCCAAGCCTCCCTCAAAAAAATTGAAAAATCCAGAACTCACCAGCTGTCTCTACACCTTAAAGAACTGAAGAATCAACAACAAATCAAATCAGCTCCACACATAAGAAGGGAAATAATCAAGATTAGAGCTGAGATCAGTGAGGTAGAAACCAGAGATACAGTAGAACATATCAATGAAACTAGAAGCTGTAAACCATTGGCAACACTAATCAATAAACCATTGGCAACGCTAATCCAAAAGAAAAGAGAGAAAGCCCAAATTCATAAAATTATAAATGAAAAGGGAGAAATCACAATGAACACCAAGGAAGTAGAAACAATCATCAAAAGTTATTATCAGAAGTTATATGCCAATAAGCTAAGCAACCTAGATGAAATGGGTGCATTCCTGGGAAACTATAAACTCCCCAAAATGAACCAGGAAGAAATTGATAACCTGAATGACTGATATCTAGTAATGAGATTGAAGGAGTAATCAAAAACCTCCCAGGTGGTTGGTATTGGAGAGGACATGGATTGCATGGAGCACTGGGTGTGGTGCAAAAACAATGAATACTGCCACGCTGAAAATAAATAAATAAATAAATAAATAAATAAATAAATAAATAAAAGTACAAAAAAAGAAAACCCCCAAACCCCCCAAAAAAGAAACCTCCCAAAAAACAAGAGCCCAGGACCTGATGGATTCCCTGGGGAATTCCACCAAACTTTTAAAGAAGAAATAACACCTATTCTACTGAAGCTGTTTCAAAAAATTGAAGCAGAAGGAAAATTTCCAGCCTCTTTCTATGAAGCAAGCATTACTCTGATCCCCAAACCAGTCAAAGACCCTACCAAAAAGGAGAATTTCAGACCAATATCACTGATGAATACGGATGCTAAGATTCTCAACAAGATCCTAGCAAACAGGATCCAACAGCATATTATTATAGAGGGCATGGATTTCATGGAGCACTGGGTGTGGTGCAAAAATAATGAATACTGTTATGCTGAAAATAAAAAATAAATTAAAAAAATTATCCTCTATCCATTTTTAAACATTTTTATTTTTTAATTTCTTTTCAGTGTTCCAGAGTTCATTGTGTATGCACCACACCCAGTGCTCTATGCAATATGTGCCTGCCACAATACCCACCACTAGGCTCACCCATCCTCCCACACTCCTGCCAAACCTTCAGTTTGTTCCTCAGAGTCCACAGTCTCTCATGGTTTGTTTCCCCCTCCAATTTCCTCCAATGTCTTTCTCCTCACCATCTCCTCTGTGTTATTCTTTATGCTCCACAAATAAGTGAAACCATATGATAATTGATTCTCTCTGCTTGACTTATTTCAGTAAGCGTAATCTGTTTCAGTCCCATCCATGTTGATAGAAAAGTTGGGTATTCATCATTTCGGATGGAGGCATCATACTCCATAATATATGTACCACATCTTCTTTATCTATTCGTCCATTGAAGGGCATCTTGGTTCTTTCCACAGTTTGGCGACTGTGGCCATTGCTGCTGTGAACATTGGGGTACAGATGGCCCTTCTTTTCATGACATCTGTATATTTGGGGTAAATACCCAGTAGTGCAGTTGCAGGGTCATAGGTAAGCTCTATTTTTAATTTCTTAAGGAATATCCACATTGTTTTCCAAAGTGGCTGCATCAACTTGCATTCCCACCAACAGTGTAAGAGTGTTCCTCTTTCTCCACATGCCCTCCAACACTTGTTGCTTACTGTCTTATTAATTTTGGCCATTCTAACTTGTGTAATGTGGTATCTCAATGTGGGTTTTTTTAAAAATTTTTTATTTTTTATAAACATATATTTTTATCCCCAGGGGTACAGGTCTGTGAATCACCAGGTTTACACACTTCACAGCACTCACCAAAGCACATACCCTCCCCCCAGCAACCCTCAGTTTGTTTTGTAAGATTAAGAGTCACTTATGGTTTGTCTCCCTCCCAATCCCATCTTGTTTCATTTATTCTTCTCCTACCCACTTAAGCCCCCATGTTGCATCACCACTTCCTCATATCAGGGAGATCATATGATAGTTGTCTTTCTCTGCTTGACTTATTTCGCTTGCCATTTGCAACAACATGGATGGAACTAGAGCGTATTATGCTTAGCGAAATAACTCAATGTGGTTTTGATTTGAATCTCCCTGATGGCTAATGATGATTAACATTTTTTAAAAAGTTTTTTATTTTTTAAATTTCTTTTCAGTGTACCAGAATTCATTGTTTATGCACCACACCCAGTCTCCATGCAATATGTGCCCTCCCTAATACCCACCACCAGGCTCACCCAACCTCTCACTGCCTGCCCCTTTAAAACCCTCAGATTGTTTTTCAGAGTCCATGTCTCTCATGGTTCATCTCCCTCTCCAATTTCCCCCAACTTTCTTCTCTCCATCTCCCCATGTCCTCCATGTTATTTCTTACGCTCCACCTATTTGTGGAACATAAGAAATAACAGAGTGAACATTTTTTCATGCCTGTTAGCAATTTGTATGTCTTCTTTGGAGAAGTGTCTGTTCATGTATTCTGCCCATTTTTTTTTTTAAACATGAATATCTGTTTTCTATGTGTTGAGTTTGAGGAGTCCTTAATAGATCCTGGGTATCAGCCCTTTGTCTGTATTGTCAATTGCGAATATCTTCTACCATTCTGCAGGCTGCCTCTTTGTTTTGTTGACCATTTCCTTTGCTGTGCAGAAGCTTTTGATCTTGATGAAGACCTGAAAGTTCATACACGCTTTTGTTCCCTTTGCCTTTGGAGACATATCTTGAAGGAAGTTGCTATGGCCAATGTCGAAGAGGTTACTGCTTATGTTCTCCTCTAGGATTTTCATAGACCAGTGGAACAGGCTAGAGAGCCCAAATATGGACCCTCAACTCTATGGTCAACTAATCTTCGACAAAGCAGGAAAAAAAAAATACAGTGGAAAAAAGACAGTCTCTTCAATAAATGGTGCTGAGAGAATTGGACAGCTATGTATAGAAGAATGAAACTTGACCATTCTCTCAACCATACACAAAGATAAACTTGAAATGGAAAAAAGACCTCAATGTGAGGCAGGAATCTACCTCTCCCAGTCTTCAAGGAATAGTCTCATGCAGGAGATGAAACTTACTGTCCAGGTGGGCCCTAGCTCATGTTATTTCTCAAACCTCTCTGATTGTCCAAACAGCCTTTTTTGTTCTTAGTGGCTCCCCATTGTTCAGGCTGTGACACAACCTGTCAGTGTTTCAGAGCAGAGGATGTCAGTCAACACCTACAGGCAGGGTGACTGGAAGTTAGATACTCAAGAAGAATTTTTAAAGTATGCAGGTGGGCCTCATTCAGGGAAATACTGGGAAATAGGTGTTTTTACCTATGCCCTCTGCACTAAGCTGGGGGCAAGGGGGACAGCCAACTAAGGACTGTTTCTTTGTTTTCCACACTCCTGTAGGATCCATGAATGCAAGTCCCAATAGCCTAAAGAGCCAGGCTATCAAGGGAAGTATTCCCAGGCAGGACCCACAAAATCCAGAACATCAGATATGAGCATATTCTCCTTTCTAGGAGACACCAGTAACCTAGAGTGGGTCAGAGAGAGAGCACAGAGATAGTGCCTACAGCCTCCCCAGTCTCCAGAGAATGCGGCAGTCCACCCACAGGTGTGTATTAAATTAGACCTTCATGACATAACTTTCATAATATGCATATAGGCCCCTTTCAAAAAAAGACAAAGAGATTAGCATTTATGACTGTTGCATCTGCACTAAGTTCTGGATGATACACAGTTCAGAACTGTTTCTTTGTTTGCTGTCATCTTGTGGGTCTCATGGATGTAAGTCCAGTCAACTTTCAGAGACAGGTTTTCTGGGAGCCCATCTCCTAGGAGGAAGTCTTAGAAGTTAGGGTGCTAGATATTGGATTCAAACCCTTCACAACTCAGGGAGAAGCTGGAAGGTGTGAGTTCCCTCCCAACCTATGTGATGTGCCAGAGGTGGGGTTATTTTTTCTCCACCTCTTCCCGTTTGTTTCTATGTAGAATTTTTCTTGCTTGCACAATGTGTAGGAGTCACTTGCCTGGTTTAAAAATTTCTCTCACAGCATATTGATCTGTGTGGAGCTGTAGATTTGGTGTGTCCATGGGAGAAAGGAAGTTCAGGAGACTCCTATGTCACCATCTCAAACTAGAAACCCTTTTTTGTCCCTCCTTTAAAATCTAAAAATCAGCACCTAGCCAAGAACAAAAGACATCTGCGGAACCTGTGAGCTCCAGCACCACATGCCCAGGGCCAAGGAGGAATTTTGCTTACCTGTGCAGTAGGTAACAGGCAGTGGATCTCAATATGTGCTGTGGAGCTAATAGAAGCTAACAAAGCAGCTCCAACACCTCCTAGCCACAGTCAGGGAAAACCCGGAGTGCTACTTTGTGTGGACAACCTTGGAAAAGTGAGATTTGTACAAGTCCAGCTTTCCTGAGGAGACAGTGCAGCTCACCACAGGAGCAAAAATATAATATGAGTTTGTATACATTGGAGGGGGTAAGAAGACCATTGCCAGTACCACCCTTCCCCCCAAAGTTATACAGTGAAGGAATGAACTAACTAGTGGCAACCTAGTCCATGGGACAAAGAGAAAGTAGTGAATGAGTGCTTGGCTACCATAGCTGTGTGGAACATAATGGAGAAACCCAGAAACCTATTTCTCTCCAGCAGTCCTGAGTATGAGGTAGGACCTTCATTACTGGGAAGGTGGGGAAAGGGTGTAGATACCATGAATAAGGCAGATAAGAATATAAAAGGGCATTAAAGAGATGCAGTAGCTTCACCCACCTGGCCTGCAGTCACCACCAACACCCTGAGTGCTAAATCTAACCCCTCCATGACAGCTCACAGTGCATTGTCTCAAGTCAGGGGCAACAGTGAGCTCCAGTAAACAGTGCATATACTAAGAAAAATCAGACCACAGCTCCTGTTCAAGGGAGAAACCACAAACTTGAGGTATAGCACCACCTTCTGAGAAAACAGAGCTTTCCAGGAGCCAGCCTGGTGAGTTTAAGAACTAGTGCACACAAACTTTAGAATTCAGCCATAGCAAGAAGTCTGGAGTAGGCATATCCAAATGAAACAGAATAAAATACCAGCTATAGTAAAACCAATAAAAAATATCTCCTACCCAAAGATAGCTAACCAGGATCTTAGGTGTCTGCTATTTGAAATACAAAAGCAGAAACACAAAATTCCACTGAAATGAAATTCAAGGAATCATGTCATCACTAAAAAATAAAAACAATCCTGCAGTAACCAACTCAAACTAACAGAGTTTTGCAATCCAGCTAATAAAGTACTTAAAATAGTTTTTCTGAAGAAACTAAATGAAATACAGGAAAACACAGAAAAACAATTCAATGAAATAAAAAACAATAGATGAACAAAGTGAGAATTTTAATAGACACACAAAACATAAAAATAACCAATGAGAAAACCTAGAGCTGAAGGATTTAATGAATAAAATGAAAAATATGCATAGGAAGTTCTCATAGTAGATAAAAAGAGAAAGTAGCATCAGCGAATGAGAGAGAAAGAACTTTTTTAAAATTTTTAATTTTTTAATTAACATATAATGTATTATTAGCCCTAGGGGTACAAGTTTGTGAATCGCCAGGTTTACACACTTCACAGCACTCACTGTAGCACATACCCACCCCAATGTCCACCTTCGTCTCCCTACCGCCCTCCCCCAGCAACCCTCAGTTTGTTTTGTGAGCTTAAGTGTCTTTTATGGTTTGTCTCCCTCCCAATCCCAACTTGTTTCATTTATTCTTTTCCTACTCCCCAAACCCCACATGTTGCATCTCCACTTCTTCACATCAGAGAGATCATATGATAGTTGTCTTTCTCTGCTTCACTTATTTCACTAAGCATAATACCCTCTAGTTCCATCCATGTTCTCGCAAATGGCAAGATCTAATTTCTTTTAATGGTTGCATAGTATTCCATTCTATATATATACCACATCTTCTTTATTCATTCATCTATGACGTCTAGGTTCTTTCCATAATTTGGCTATTGTGGACATTGCTGATATAAACATTCAGGTGCACGTGCCCCTTTGGATCACTACGTTTGTATCTTTAGGGTAAATACCCAGTAGTGAAATTTCTGGGCCATAGGGTAGCTCTATTTTCAACTTTTTGAGGAAGCTCCATACTGTTTTCCAGAGTGGCTGCACCAGCTTCATTCCCACCAACAGTGTAGGAAGATTCCCCTTTCTCCGCATCCTTGCCAGGATCTGTCATTTCCCGACTTGTTAATTTTAGCCATTCTGACTGGTGTGAGGTGGGTCTCTCATTGTGGTTTTGTTTTGTATTTCCCTGATGCCGAGTGATGTGGAGCACTTTTTCATGTGTCTGTTGGCCATCTGGGATGTCTTCCTTGCAGAAATGCCTGTTCATGTCCTCTGCCCATTTCTTTTCTCTTTCTTTTAAAGATTTTTAAAAAAAGATTTTATTTATTTATTTGCCAGAGAGAGAGAGCGAGAGAGCGAGCACAGGCAGGCAGAGTGGCAGCAGAGGCAGAGGGAGAAGCAGGCTCTCCGCTGAGCAAGGAGCCCAATGTGGGACTCGATCACAGATCGCTGGGATCATGACCTGAGCTGAAGGCAGCCACTTAACCAACTGAGCCATCCAGGCATCCCCCTCTGCCCATTTCTTGATTGGATTATTTGTTCTTTGGGTGTTGAGTTTGATAAGTTCTTTAAAGATTTTGGATACTAGCCATTTATCTGACATGTCATTTGCAAATATCTTCTCCCATTCTGTCAGTTGTCTTTTGTTTTGTTAACTGTTTCCTTTGCTATGCAAAAGCTTTTGATCTTGATGAAGGCCCAAAAGTTCATTTTCCCCCTTGCTGCCCTTGCTTCCCCTACTGTTGGCGATGTTCCTAGGAAGAAGTCGCTGCAGTTGAGATCGAAGAGGTTTCTACCTGTGTTCTCCTCAAGGATTTTGATGGATTCCTTTCCCACACTGAGGTCCTTTATCTGTTTTGAGTCTATTTTCATGTGTGGTGTGAGGAAGTGCTCCAGTTCCATTTTTCTGCATGTGGCTGTCCAATTTTCCCAACACCATTTGTTGAAGAGACTGTCTTCTTTCCATAGGACATTCTTTCCTGCTTTGTCGGAGATTAGTTAACCATAGAGTTAAGGGTGTATTTCTGGGCTCTCTATTCTGTTTCATTGATCTATGTGTCTGTTTTTGTGCCAGTACCATACTGTCTTGATGATGACAGCTTTGTAATAGAGCTCGAAGTCCGGAATTGTGATGCCACCAATATTGGCTTTCTTTTTCAATATTCCTCTGGCTATTCGAGGTTTTTTCTGGTTCCATATACATTTTAGGATTATTTGTTCCATTTCTTTGAAAAAAAAAAACGGATGGGATTTTGATAGGGATTGCATTAAATGTGTAGATTGCTTTAGGTAGCATAGACATTTTTATAATATTTGTTCTTCCAATCCAGGAGCATGGAACATTTTTCCATTTCTTTGTGTCTTCCTCAATTTCTTTCATGAGTACTTTATAGTTTTCTGAGTATAGATTCTGTGCCTCTTTGGTTAGGTTTATTCCCAGGTATCTTATTGTCTTGGGTGTAATTGTAAATGGGATTGACTCCTTAATTTCTCTTTCCTCTGTCTTGTTGTTGGTGTAGAGAAATGCAACTGATTTCTGTGCATTGATTTTATATCCTGACACTTTACTGAATTCCTGTACAAGTTCTAGCAGTTTTGGAGTGGAGTGTTTTGGGTTTTCCACATATAGTATCATATCATCTGCAAAGAGTGACAGTTTGACTTCTTCTTTGCCAATTTGGATGCCTTTAATTTCTTTTTATTGTCTGATTGCTGAGGCTAGGACTTCTAGTACTATGTTGAATAGCAGTGGTGATAATGGGCATCTCTCCCATGTTCCTGACCTTAGTGGAAAAGTTTTCAGTTTTTCTCCATTGAGAATGATATTCGCAGTGGGTTTTCCATAGATGGCTTTGATGATATTGAGGTATGTACCCTCTATCCCTACATTTTGAAGAGTTTTGATCAGGAAAGGATGCTATACTTTGTCAAATGCTTTTTCAGCATCTATTGAGAGTATCATATGGTTCTTGTTCTTTCTTGTTTTAATGTATTGTATCACATTGATTGATTTGCAGATGTTGAATCAACCTTGTAGCCCTAGAAAAAATTGCACTTGTTCGTGGTGAATAATTCTTTTAATGTACTGTTGGATCCTATTGGCTAGTATTTTGGTGAGACTTTTTGCATCTGTATTCATCAAGGATATTGGTCTGTAATTCTCTTTTTTGATGGGATCCTTGTCTGGTTTTGGGATCAAGGTAATGTTGGCCTCATAAAATAAGTTTGGAAGTTTTCCTTCCATTTATATTTTTTGAAACAGTTTCAGGAGAATAAAAATGGATTTTTTAAAAAACGTGTGGTAGAGTTTCCCTGGGAAGCTGTCTGGCTCTGGGCTCTTGTTTTTGGGAGATTTTTGATGACTGCTTCAATCTTCGTAGTGGTTATGTGTCTGTTCAGGTTTTCTATTTCTTCCTGGTTCAGTTGTGGTAGTTTATTTGTCTCTAGGAATTCATCCATTTCTTCCAGATTGTCAAATTTGCTGGTGTATCATTGCTCATAATATGTTCTCATAATTGTTTTTATTTTTTTGGTGTTGGTTGTGATCTCTCCTCTTTCATTCATGATTTTATTTATTGGGTCTTTTCCCTTTGACAAGTCTGGCCAGGGATTTATCCGTCTTAATTCTTTCAAAGAACCAGCTCCTAGTTTTGTTGATATGTTCTATTGTTTTTATTTTTTTTTATTCTTTAAGTTTTTATTTAAATTCCACTTAGTGAACATACAATGTATGTATTAGTTTCAGGTGTAGAATTTAGTGATTCAACACTTACACTTAGCTTTTTTCACTTACTATGTCTTGGTACTCACTTCCCTATCAATGTGCAAAGACATTTTCTTCCTTTTAACAAGGGATTACATTCCATTGTGTGTACTTTGCATAGTTTATTCAACCAGTCCCATATAACTGAATACTTGGCTTGGTCCTTATTTTCCCTGTTATACACACCATGGAAATGGATAACCTAGTGATTCTGAAGAGTTTTTCAATTTAAAAAAAATTATTTATTTTTTTCAGCATAACAGTATTCATTGTTTTTGCTCCACACCCAGTGCTCCATGCCATACGTGCCCTTCCTAATACCACCACCTGGTTCCCCCAACCTCCCACCCCCTGCCCCTTCAAAACCCTCAGATTGTTTTTCAGAATCCATAGTCTCTCATGGTTCACCCCCCCTTCCAGTTTCCCTCAACTCCCTTCTCCTCTCCATCTCCCCTTGTCCTCCATGTTATTTGTTATGCTCCACAAATAAGTGAAACCATATGATAATTGACTCTCTCTGCTTGACTTATTTCACTCAGCATAATCTCTTCCAGTCCTGTCCATGTTGCTACAAAAGTTGGGTATTCATCCTTTCTGATGGAGGCATCATACTCCATAGTGTATATGGACCACATCTTCCTTATCCATTCGTCCACTGAAGGGCATCTTGGTTCTTTCCACAGCTTGGCAACCGTGGCCATTACTGCTATAAACATTGAGGTACAGATGGCCCTTCTTTTCACTACATCTGTATCTTTGGGGTAAATACCAAGTAGTGCAATGGCAGGGTCATAGGGAAGTTCTATTTTTAATTTCTTTTTAAAAATTATATATATATTTTTATTAATTTCTTTTCAGCATAACAGAATTCATTGTTTATGCACCACACCCAGTGCTCCATGCCACACATGCCCTCCATAATACCCACCACCAGGCTCACCCAACCTCCCAACCCCCCGCCCCTTCAAAACCCTCAGATTGTTTTTCAGAGTCCATAGTCTTTCATGGTTCATCTCTCCTTCCAGTTTAAGTTGTATCTCAAAATTTTTTAGAAGAATAAACCCTATATGTATTAAAAAAATAAAGTTAGATACAATGAAGGATAAAATATGACTCTAATAATGATGGTTCAGAAAGGATTTTTTTTTAAATGAAAGGTATTGTTAAGATAAACTAGTTAAAAAATGTTAAAAATAGAGTTGACCATATGGTAATTGACTTTCTCTGTCCATGTTGCTACAAAAGTTGGGTGTTCATCCTTTCTGATGGAAGCATAATACTCCATAGACCACATCTTCCTTATCCATTCATCCATTGAAGGGCATCTTGGTTCTTTCCACAGTTTGGCGACCATGGCCATTGCTGCTCTAAACATTGGGGTACAGATGGCCCTTCTTTTCACTACATCTGTATCTTTGGGGTAAATACCCAGGAGTGCAATGGCAGGGTCATAGGGAAGTTCTATTTTTAATTTCTTGAGGAATCTCCACACTGTTCTCCAAAGAGGCTGCACCAACTTGCATTCCCACCAACAGTGGAAGAGGTTTCCCCTTTCTCCACATCCTCTCCAACACATGTTGTTTCCTGTCTTGCTAATTTTGGCCATTCTAACTGGTGTAAGGTGATATCTCAATGTGGTTTTAATTTGAATCTCCCTGATGGCTAGTGATGTTGAACATTTTTTCATGTGTCTGATAGCCATTTGTATGTTTTCATTGGAGAAGTGTCTGTCCATATCTTCTGCCCATTTTTTGATATGATTGTCTGTTTTGTGTGTGTTGAGTTTTAGGAGTTCATTACAGATCCTGGATATCAACCTTTTGTCTGTACTGTCATTTGAAAATATCTTCTCCCATTCCGTGGGTTGCCTCTTTGTTTTCTTGACTCTTTCCTTGGCTGTGCAGAAGCTTTTGATTTTGATGAAGTCCCAAAAGTTTATTTTCACTTTTGTTTCCTTTGCTTTTGGAGACATATCTTGAAAGAAGTTGCTGTGGCTGATATCGAAAAGATTGCTGCCTATGTTCTCCTCTAGGATTCTGATGGATTCCTGTCTCACGTCGAGGTCTTTCACTTATTAGTGGAGCATAGCAAATAGCATGGAGTACATGGGGAGTTAGAGAGGAGAAGGGAGTTGGGGGAAATTGGGAGGATAGGTGAACCATGAGAGACTATGGACTCTAAAAAACAATCCGAGGGGTTTGAATTGGCGGGTGGGTGGGAGGTTGGGGTTCCAGGTGGTGGGTATCATAGAGGGCACAGATTGCATGGAGCACTGGGTGTGGTGAAAAAATAATGAATACTGTTATGTCGAAAATAAATAAAAAATAAATTAAAAAAATCAAGCCTCAGCAGCAGGCAAATAAAAATAAAATAAAATAAAATAAAATAAAATTCTATTGAAAATGTTAATCCAAAAAAAAAAAAAAAAAGAGTTGACCCGTTCACCGACTGAACCACCCATACACCCCTGGCCAATAAATATTTTAGAAGATGACGAACCTCACAAGCTATCAGAAATATAAATTTAAAACAACCTATAATATTTGAAAAATGCAATAATAAAATATGCTTTGGGATGCAATAATTGACTATGGAAAAAAGATATTCTGTATATTTTTGTAGCTTAAAAAATGTTAAAAGAGGAAAGGGTAGAGTTAAAAAATTTTATCAGAAGAAAAAAATTAATTAACTTTGCAAGACTAAAGAATCATGGGGAGAAAGCCATGAATTCCTTGCTTTACTTTCTCTTCTCTGAAATTCCACTGTTCTCCTTGGTAAGTGAACTTGGTCTTGGCTAGATTTCTTGCTGATCTTCTGGGGGAGGGGCCTGCTGTAGTGATTCTCAAGTATTTTTGCTGGAAGCGGAATTGCACCTCCCTTATCAGGGACCAGGTTAAGTAATCCACTTGGGTTCACTTTCAGGACCTTTTGTTCCCTGAACGCTTTCTGTAGAATTCTGGAGGACAGCAACGAAACTGGTGGCCTCCCAATCTCCTGCCCAGAGGTGCCGAGAGCTCAGGGATGCACTCCTCAGTGTGTCCTCGGAGAAAAGCACTCAATCACTCCCATCTCCCTGACCTCTGACCGTGCTCTGAGCTCACCCAGGCTTCTTGTCTCTGGGGACCCAGCCTCTTTGTCTCTGGCACACAGTCACACCTGGAGTCACCAAGCCCCGCAGATCCCTGTGCTCTTCCATGGGGTTCTCCCTGGATCTTTTGGGGTCTTTGTTCACAGAGCAGTGGGCGGTACCACAGATAACAATTTAAGGTAATCCCGAGTTGAGAGCTCACTCCTCGACTCCATCTCTGTAGTCAGCTTCCCTGCTCTAATACCTGTGAGCTCTGCAACACTCAGACACCCCGATCCTTTTCTGACCCACAGGACCTGAGACTGTGCTGTCCCCGTGTGGGCTTCACCCCAGCTTAGCCTCTGGAATGATGTCCCTTAGTGGAGCACTTTCATAAGTTCTGATTTTGTGCTCCATTGCTCTGCCACTTGCTGGGAGCCAGCCTCTCCCCCCACGCTCTATCTTCCCATGGCTTTGGATTCACTTTCCAATCCTACCTTTCAGAAAGTAGTTGATTTTCTGTTTCTAGAATTACTGCTTTTCTCTTCGATCTCCTGTTGGATTTGTAGGTGTTCAGAATGGTTTGATAAACTATCTAGCTGATCTCCTGCTACCTGAAGTAATCTCAGCCTGCTACTTCTCTGCCATCTTGACTCCTCCAACCAGAGTGAAGGAACTTTGAGATAACCCTGCCAGACAACAAGAAAAGAAAAAGAATAAAAGAGTGCATAGAAAGCCTATGGGAACCAAAAATATTCGATTTTAGAATAATTGGAGTTAGAAAAAGAGAAGTGAGGAGAAGGAAGCAGAGAGTATATTTAAAGATATAATAGCTGAGAACTTCCCAAACCTAGGAAGTACATGACCATCCAATTTAATGAAGCTAATATACTGCCACATTATCTCATTGCAAAACAACCTTCTCCATGGCATATTAAAATGAAAATGCCAAAAATTAAAGAAAAAGAAAGAATCCTAAAAGCAACTTGTGAGAAAAAGATTATAAACTACAAAGGAACCCCCATTAGGCTATCAGTGAAATCACAGCAGATACCCTTAGGCCAGGAGACAGTGGAATAACATATAAATAGTGTTAGGAAAAAATGCCAGCTGAGAACCTCTGTCTGCCAAAATTATCCTTTGGATAGAAAGGAGACATAAAGAGTTTCCCAGACAAATAAAGGCTGAGGGTATTAATCACCATTAGACCTTCCCAAAAAGGAATGATGAAAGGGGATCCTTGAGCTGAATTGAGAATATGTAACCTGAAAGCAAATGAAAATAGACAGCACACTGGTAGAGGTAAATATACAGTCAGATTTAGAAGGTTATTTCTGTATAGAATAGAGTTTTAACCACTTAATTATAGTATAACTATAGTACAGCTACTGTAGTACACTACAACATAGTGGTGCCTTGGTGGCTCAGTGAGTTAAGCCTCTGCGTTTGGCCCAGGTCATGATCCTGGGGTTCTGAGATTGAGCCCCCTGTCATAGGGCTCCCTGCTCAGTGGGAGCCTGCTTCTCCTTCTCTCTCTGCTGTACCCTTCTTGTGCTCTCTCACTTCTCACTGTCTAAATAAATAAATATTTAAAAAACATAAATGCAACATAAAAAGAAATAAACTGTGTTATCAGAAATATTAAAGGAGGAAGTAAAAAATAGCTCTTTTTTTTTTTTTTGGACTTGCTGTCTTTTTTTTTTTTAAGTTAAATTTATTTATTTTCAGCATAACAGTATTCATTATTTTTTCACCACACCCAGTGCTCCATGCAATCCATGCCCTCTATAATACCCACCACCTGGTACCCCAGCCTCCCACCCCCCCCACCACTTCAACCCCCTCAGATTGTTACACTGTTGGTGGGAATGCAGGTTGGTGCAGCCACTTTGCAGAACAATGTGGAGATTTCTCAAGAAATTAAAAATAGGACTTCCCTATGACCCTGCCATTGCACTCCTGGGTATTTACCCCAAAGATACAGATGTAGTGAAAAGAAGGGCCATCTGTACGCCAATGTTTAGAGCAGCAATGGCCACGGTCGCCAAACTGTGGAAAGAACCAAGATACCCTTCAATGAACGAATCGATAAGGAAGATGTGGTCCATATACACTATGGAGTATTATGCCTCCATCAGAAAGGATGAATACTCAACTTTTGTGGCAACAGGGATGGGACTGGAAGAGATTATGCTGAGTGAAATAAGTCAAGCAGAGAGAGTCAATTACCATATGGTTTCACTTATTTGTGGAGCATAAGAAATAGCATGGATGACATGGGGAGTTAGAGAGGAGAAGGGAGTTGGGGGAAATTGGAAGGGGAGGTGAACCATGAGAGACTATGGACTCTGAAAAACAATCTGAGGGGTTTGAAGTGGCGGGGGGGTGGGAGGTTGGGGTACCAGGTGGTGGGTATTATAGAGGGCATGGATTGCATGAAGCACTGGGTGTGGTGAAAAAATAATGAATACTGTTTTTCTGAAAATAAATAAATTGAAAAAATTAAAAAAAAGAAATATATGTACCCAATATCAGAGTGCCAATATATATGAAGTAAACATTAACAAATCTGAAGGGAGAAACAGCAATACAATAATACTAGGAGACTTCAGTACCCCCACTATCAGCAACAAATAGATCATCCAGGTAGAAAATCAACAAGGAAATTTTGGACAAAACCAAACAATAGACCCAGTGTCTCTGACAGACATTTATAGGAGATTATATCCAATGGCACCAAAACACAGTCTTCTTAAGTGCACACTGAAAATTCTTCTGAATAAATCATATGATAGGACACAAAACAAGTCTTCACAAGAAGACTGAAATCATCCCAAGTATCTTTCCCAACCACATTGTTATAAAACTAGAAATCAACATGAGAAAAGCTCAAAATTGACAAGCCAGTAAAAACTAAACAACACATTCCTGAAGAAACCAGGGTCAAAGAAGAATTCAAACAAGAATAAAAAATGGCAAAACAATGAAAATGGCTACACAACAAAGGAAAACCTACGGGATTCTATAAACGCAGTTCTAAGAGGGAGTTTTGCAGGGATAACCATATATACTAAGAATACAAGAAGATTTCAAGGGATGCTTGGGTGGCTCATTCTGTTAAGCATCTGCCTTCAGTTCAAGTCATAATCCCAGCGTCCTGGGACTGAGTCCTGTATCAGGATCCTTGCTCAGTGGGGATCCTGCTTCTCTCTCTCCCTGCTTCTCCCCCTGCTTGTACTCTCTGTCAAATAAATAAAATAAAATCTTTGTTTAAAAAAAGAAAAGAAAACATAAAGATTTCAAATAAACAACCTAACTTATTACCTTATGGAACTAGGAAAAGAAGTAAAGACATAGCCAAAGTTAGCAGAAGAAAGGAAATAAAGACCAGAGTGGAAATAAATGGAGTAAAGTCAAAGAAGTAATAGAAAAAATCAACAAAACTAAAAGCTGTGTTTTTAAAAAAGGGAAAACCAAGTAACAATATTTAGCTAGACTAAGAAAAAAAGACTATCTCTAGCCTTGGCCCTAAACCTCATTTTATGATGCCAGCATTACCATGACACCAAAGAGAGATAATGATACTACCTGAAAATTATAGACCAATATCCCTGATCAACACAGATACAAAAATTCACAATAAAATATCAGCAAGCCTAAATCAACAACATGTTAAAAGACCATACACCATGATTAAGTGAATATTATCCTTGGATGCAAGGATAGTTTGACATACACAAAATCATAAATGTGATGCACCACATTAATATAATAAATGATAAAAATAATATCATCTCAATAGATGCAGAAAAAGGATTTGAAAAGTCTAATATCCTTTCTTAATTGAAATTGTCAACAAATTGGATATAGAAGGAATGGACTTCAACATAATAAAGGCCATAAGTGAGAAACCCACATGTAACATTACATTAAACAATGAAAAGTTAACATATTTTCCTCTAAGATCAAGAGCAAGATAAGACTGCCCATGCTCACTACTCTTACTCAACATAGTACTGGAAGTCCTAGCTAGAGCAATTAGCCAAGATAAAGAAATAAAAGGCATCAAAATCAAAAAGGAAAAAGGAAAATTATTTTTCCAGTAAATGATATATCCTTATATCTAGAAAGTAATAAACAACTAAAAAATCTGTTAGAAGTAATTAACAAAGTCAGTACAGTTGCAATATATAAAAATCAACATATGGAAACAAGCTGTATTTTTACATACTAAGAATGCAACACCTGAAAAAGAAGTAAAATATATTTTACCATCACGATGATGTTGGAGGCTATGGCATGGTTGGAGTCATGGATCAAACCAGGCCCTGACTTGTGTCTCCTTTAAAGTCTGGATGCCTTGATAAGGGGTTAAGGACAGGAAAGTTGAGTAACACTGAGGAAGGGTCTGTGCTATGTGTCGTGCACTTGCCTAGTGACTTCCCACATGCTCTCCCTACAGAAGGGAACAATGTGGTCAGGGTCATGAATTCTTAGTGGTCCTTGTTGTTCCTGTACCTCCCGTAACCCACTCCATGGTTGATTGTCTTGCTAATGGCATTAGCCGTGACTACCTGGCATCACGAGGTTTGCTTGTAGTTAATGCGGTCATCTGACTAGATACTGATGTTTTACTCCTTCTACTGTGGTCTGCCTTATAAATGATTGTAAGATGTGGAATAAAATTGGCACTGTTGGATATCCTCCTCAGTGCTCCTCTTGCCCCCATCTCTTTGTCCCTTAATTTCTTTTCACCATCCTCTTACTCTCACGTTCCTGGTCGATTTGTCACGCTGGCCACAACACGATGACATTAAAAAAATAAAAATATTTTAGAAGAAATTTAATCAAGGAATTAAAAAACCTGTACTATTGAAACTACAATACACTGATGAAGTTAAAGAAGACATACCAAAAAAGGGAAAATGATTGGACTAGGAGTGAAGTGGAGAATGGATCCAGCAAGGGAATGGCAAAATGGAACATGAAATTAGCAGGGACAAAATCTCCATGACAGCCATGACTCCAGAGAACAAGTACCTAGAGGGTTTTCTTCCTCTAATTGTCTTTTCTCCTATTATCTCTGCCCTTAGCAATAACACATTTAAGAGAATCTCCAGTTGTTGTCATCTCTCTTAACTCTGAGTGGACAGCCTATTTTGTGGCCCAAGGGTCCCATCTTGGAAAGCAATAGAATCCACCTGGAAAATTCCTTGGAAAAGAAATAAACAATTTCAGCCTTTGGCAAGAGCTCTGTCTTCTTGTGGAATCTGGATCAAGGTGAGAGGGCAAGCTTTGGTGAGAACAGTGAATTCTGTGCTATCTTAACAGCCATGTGATTCTTCCAGTAGGACCTGTGTGGAGGTCCTTCACCTCTCTTCACTTCCACCCCCTCCACTGCAGGTTCTTATTTGGTTCTCTTTCTCCTTATCCAGGTTCTCTGACCTTCACTGAAAAGATTAATCTCTAATAAAAAATTTCAGAGATAATTCTGGGGTGAGGGATGAATGCAGAGATCCAGTTCTGTGATTTCTTAAGGATGTGACCTTGAACTCTGTTATCTTCCATTTATATTTATTTTCATTTGTAAAATGGGAGATAATATCAATTATTTAGAATCTAATGAGATAATGTTTATGAAGGCTAACAAATTTTAGAAGTCAATAATTAATCACTGAATTAAAAATAACATTTACTGATGTTCAGGGGAATTCCCAAAGATCCCATATTCTTGTCTCGATTTTCCAACTTTTCCATCCCAAGGACTCTTTGAATTTTCTTTTGTTTAAGTAATGTATTGTTATAGTAAGATTAATTTGATTCATATGTTAATATGTATCTTTGATAATTTCTGAGTAGCAAAAGACAATCCACAATTCTTTATCCTTATCACATGAAATACTTCCAATAGCTCTCTGTGATCATCTTCAGAGTCCCTGCAGGTCTGGTGGCACTGGTGTGGGTAACATCAGAGAAGCCTCACTTCAAGGCATTGTTGGTCTGTCTCTTGTAACTTTTTCTGTTACTTATATTGTTTTACTTCATTGCAACATCCTTGCTTTCTTTACCCAATTTTGTACTCTGCACAATCTTGTGAACTGCCCACATTCTCAGTAGTCAGAATTGGAAAGGTTTTGTTTACCTAGATGCACATAGTAAAATCTCCAATTAATATTTACATCAGTCACCATTTCTTTAACTTGTCTTGTGACATGGTGGACACATGCAAAAACTTAACCAAAAAGTGAATTTTCCCCCTTTCCTATAACTTACCAAAGTTTAAGAAGATACATTTTGTCATGAATTAGTAGAACAATCCACAGTTCCTATCTTTTTGGAAATGATGAGTCACATGAAATACCTTCACCTCTGGCTGCCTCTGTCACCAGAATGTGATAAGAAAAGGAAGAGCTTTACTGCAAGTGATTGATCAGAAGCCTAACTTCTTTTCACCGAACTGATTGATTATGTTGGTGTATTGGGGGATGTTGTGCATGAGAGTTTATGTTTTCAAAATATTTCCATTGACTCCAACTCACCTTGGATAAAATGTGGAGAAGTTATATTGGCCACACTTTAGGGGTCAACAGAAGGATTTCCAAGTTCATAAAAGTATAATTGAAATGAAGAAGATAATTTTAGTTTTGCTTCCAAAGGTGGGTTAAAGCATCATTTGTTCACCATGTATTTGTTCAGTAACACAAATACTTGGGTACAAGGTGCTTATTGATAATAGTGAAACATGTCCACTAGACCATGTGCTGTATGGAGCTTCATCAGCTCAGAGTTCCTGGTGGTGGTGGCCCATGAAAAGCGGCATCAGCAGTTTACACTCCAGCTGACTGGGAGATAACAGAGTAACACCAGACAGAAATAAATACAGTGATTAACTAATGATATTCTTGAGTCTTGACTTAGAGAACATCTAATTTAGAAAATAATTTATGTGAAGAGCTCCTTGATATTTCGGTGTTAGTTTGCTTTATTTTTCTTTCAGAGAGAAGAAAGATAATGGAGATGATAGTTGCTAACATTTATTGAGCCCTTACTGTTAAGTCTTTTATTCAATCAGTACTTGCAGCAACCCTCTGAGGTAGTAAGTACTATTAGTGTCATTTATAGATGAAGCAACTGAGGCACAGAGGGTTAATAACTTGCTAAGGGTGACACAGCCAGTAGGTAACAGCCAGGAAATTCTGAAAGTCTGTTTTCTCTGTAATTCTCTCTCTTTTTCATTTCCCCTTCCCCCCTCCCTTTCTGTCTTACTCTGTGCTTACTTTTAAGGATTTATATCTCTCTTTTTTAAAATTTTTTATTTTTTATAAACATATATTTTTATCCCCAGGGGTACAGGTCTGTGAATCACCAGGTTTACACACTTCACAGCACTCACCAAAGCACATACCCTCCCCAATGTCCATAATCCCACCCCCTTCTCCCAAAACCCCTACCCCAGCAACCCTCAGTTTGTTTTGTGAGATTAAGAGTCACTTATGGTTTGTCTCCCTCCCAATAATAGCTTTTGTTCCTATAAATACAGGGGTTGTTGAAAATTCATCAGACACGGAGAGACTTAAAGAAGGAAACCAGAATCATACCATTCAATACTATTCATTACTATTCATACTATTCATTACTTCAGGCATTTTCAATTTTTCCTCTGTTTGTATGTGTGTGTGTGTGTGTGTGTGTGTGTGTGTGTGTGTGTGTG
>NC_081557.1:11461974-11466870 GCF_022355385.1 Mustela nigripes
CTTCCGCTAAAGGCAGGTCCAAAGCTTTCAACACCTGTGCTTCTCATTTGACTGCAGTTTCCCTCTTCTATACTTCAAGTATCTCTGTCTATTTGAGTTCCAGCTCTGGTGGTTCCTCCAGTTTTGACAGATTTGCATCAGTATTCTACACTGTGGTTATTCCGATGTTGAACCCCTTGATTTACAGTCTGAGAAACAAGGAAATCAAAGATGCCTTGAAGAGGTTCCAAAAGAAGAGATGGTCCTGCTGAGGCCCTGCTCAGATTTGTCCTCTCAGAAACCTTAATCCCCAGTAATATGCACAGGAATGTACTCTAACAAAGTTCGTACTGCCTTTGGATAAAGACAGTTTAATTTGACACAGATAATATGCCAAATGGACTCACAGCTGACTTGATTCCTCACAAGCACAATACCTTTAAGTTCTGGAGGTTCTTACTTTCAACCTGTATGAGGAGTAGGCTCATCATTTATTAATATTCTGCAAGTGGGTTACCTGGGTGTCTCAGTCAGTTAAGCATCTGCCTTCTGCTCAGGTTATAATCCCAGGGTGTTGGGATTGAGCCCCGCATCAGGGTTTTCTGCCTACTTCCCAGTCTTTACCAGCTGTAATAAGGAAACAGGAGGTGATTGGAATCATAAAGAGGAATGGATTGAAGGCTGTGTCCTTCAGTACCATTTACTTCATGAGTCTAATAACTTTGTTTCTTCCTTCTAGTGTTCAGTGGGGAGTTCTGATGGAAGATGATGTTCAACATCCATATCACAGCCAATAGCTTTTTCTGACATTGTGGAATTCAAACCTCTCTCTCTCTCATTAAGTCAGCAAAATTTACCCTGTCTGAAATAGCCAGTGTTTCAGACTATGAAACAATTTCTAATATTTCAAGCATCTTTCATGTTTGGTGTGAGGAAACCTGTGTGAAAGCTCATTGTAGTAATAGTTACTGAGGGGTGCCTGGGTGGCTCAGGTGGTTAAGCTTCTGCCTCAGGTCATGATCTCAGCTCTGGGATCAAGCTCCACATTGGGCTCTCCACTCAGTAGGGATTTGGTCTCCCTCTCATTCTCCCTCTGTGCTTTCTTTGTCTCTCAAGAAATAAATGAAAATAATAATAATAAAAAAAGAGTTACTGAATATTAAATATTGTAGACTAAGAAGAAATATGGAGAGTTGGTATACTTTTTTATTGTCTGTGTTCAACATTTTATGTCTTAGAGATTTATGATTTTGTTTGGGGGTGATCTAATTTATGGAGTAGATGGTTAGACTTACTCTAATGCTGATATTTACTAGGAAGCCTCAAGAACCTGAGTGGGTATAGATAGTGTGATAGGCAGAGTTTTTAACTTTGGCCAGTTTTCTCTATCTAAAGCAGAACACAATACTTTTGGTCTTTGTGATCTGTTTGAAAAGTGGAACAATAAGTGTACGAACACTCACCACTGATATACAGGAGGCTCAGACTTGAACCAAATGATATAAAGCAGATGTTATTACAATTACATATTACCCTTAGAGATTCATTGGGTTCTAAACGTGTCTTTTGGGGTAGGGTCTCTATTCTAATAAGTCAAGTAATTATTTCATTTAATTAAGGGCTATAACTGAAGAGGTATTAAAAGCTTTGCCAAATTTTTCACAAGTCTGTAGATGGATAGGATTGAGAGAATGAGAATCATTGAACGTCTGGGAGAGAATGTGAAGGCCCATCCATGCCAAAGAAGTAGTGCAGTATGAATAAAGGATGTGTGCCCTCCTCCCCCTCCTCCCCATGCAGGCACAGGTATGTTCTTTGAAACATTGTTCTTTCAAAATGTTTAATAATGTATGAGATGTCTTTCTAAGGAACCATGAGGGCTTCAGTAGGAGAAGAACCTCTGTGAGGAATGTAACACAGTGTTATTGGTTATGGTCATTAAGCTATGCATTAGATTGTCAGATTTCTTCATCTTTTAGTTGCAAAGTTGTACCTTGTCAAAAAACCCTCTCCAGTTCCCTTGAACTCCAGGCCCTGCTGACCACCATTGTACTCTCTGTTACTAGGAGTTTGGCTTTTTGATTCTGTATATTAGTGATCTCCTACAGTATTTGTCTTTCTCTGTCTGGCTCATCTCACTTGGTATAATGCCCTCAGTATGCATCCATGATGCCTCAAATGTGAGGATTTCCTTCACTGTCCTAGTTGAATAATAGTCTACTGTATTGTGTGTAAACACCATGTCTTCTTTATCATTCCCATATCTTGTCTATTATGAATAATGCTGCAATAAACATGGGAGTGCAGATTATCTTTTTGGTATCTGTTTTTGTTTCTGTTGAATGCATATCCAGAAGTGGGGTTGGTGGATCATATGGTAGTTTTCAAATTTTTTGAGGAACATCCATAGTATTTTTATAATGAACCATTTTACATTTCCACTAAAAGTGTAGAAATATTCTCTTTCTTTTTTAGATATAGTAAGAGAAAGTATTTTCTTTATTCCACATCCTCACCACGACTTGTTATCTTTTTCTTGATGATGGCTATTCTAACAGGTGTGAGTTGATATCTCATTGTGCTTTTGATTTGCATTTCCCTGATGATTAGTGATGTAGGTACCTTTTCATGTCCCTGTTGGCCATTTGGGTGTCTTCTAGGGAAAATATCTATTAATTTCCTCTACCTATTTTTTTTAAAATATTTTATTTATTTATTTGACAGAGAGAAATCACAAGTAGATGGAGAGGCAGGCAGAGAGAGAGAGAGGGAAGCAGGCTCTCTGCTGAGCAGGGAGCCCGATGTGGGACTCGATCCCAGGACTCTGAGATCATGACCTGAGCCGAAGGCAGCGGCTTAACCCACTGAGCCACCCAGGCGCCCTCCTCTACCTATTTTTTAATCAGATTGTTTTGCTTTTGAGTTGTAGGAGGTCTTTATATATATTAGATATTAACCCTTTATGTGATACATGGTTGACAAATATTTTTCAAGCTATTGTTTTCAGGTATTTCCTCCCATTCTGTCAGTTGCCTGATATTGTTGATTTTTTCTTTTGCTGTGTGAAAGCTTTTAAGTTTGATATAGTTCCACATGTTGCTTTTTGCTTTTGTTGCTTGTGCTTTTGGTGTGAGATAAAAAATAACATTTACAAGACCAAAGTCAAGGAGCTTCTTCCCTATCTTATCTTCTAGGAGTTTTATGGTTTCAGGTCTATGTTCTTATCTTTAATCCATCCAGGCTTAATTTTTGTGAGTGCTGAAAGACAGTGATCCAACTTCATTATTGTGCCTATGGCTATCCAGTTTTTCCAAAGCCATTTCTTAAAGACAGTATTCTTTCCCCAATGAGTATTGGTGGTTCCCTTGTTAAATATTAGTTGACGTATAGGTGGGAGTTTATTTCTGGACACTATTGTGTTCTTTTGGTCTATGTGCCTTTTTATGTCAGACCCATGCTCTTTTGTTTAGTATAGGTTTATAGTATACTTTGAAATCAGGAGTGTGATGCCTTCACTTTTGTTCTTAAGATTGCTTTGGCTGGGAAGGTCAAGATGGTGAAGGAGTAACAGGCTGAGATGGCATCAGGTAGCAGGAGATCAGCTAGATAATTTATCAAACCATTCCGAACACCTACAAATCCAAAAGAAGATCGAAGAGAAGAAGAGCAGCAATTTTAGAAAGAGAAAATTGACCACTTTCTGAAAGGTAGGACATGTGGAGAAGTGAATCCATAGCAATGGGAAGATAGACCATGGGGGCAGGGGATGGCTCCCCACAAGTGGTGGAGCAATGGAGCACAAAGTCAGAACTTTTAAAAGTCTGCTCCACTGAGGGACATCACTCAGGACGGTAAGCAGGTGTGGAACACACATGGGGACAGCGTGTTCTTAGGTACCATGGGGTCACAGAAGGATCAGGGGTGTCTGAGTGTCACAGAGCTCACAGGTATTAGAGCGGGGAAGCCAACGACAGAGCCGGAGTTGAGGAATGAGCTCTCAACTTGGGGTTACCTTAAACTGTAATCCATGGCACAGTCAGGCCATTGCTCTTTGAGCAGGGTCCCCAAAGTGCAGATCTGGGGAGACCCCCCTGGAAGAGCGACAGGTATCTGCTGGGTTTGGGGACTCCAGGTGGGGCTGTGTGCCGGAGAAAGAGATGCTGGGTCATAGGGTGGATGAGCTCGGAGCGTGGCTGGATATAAGGGAGATGGGAGTGATTGAGTGCTTTTCTCTCAGGGCACACTGATGATGGGGCCCCAAGCTCTCAGCTCCTCCAGCCGGATATTGGGAAGCTGCCCTTTCATTCCAGTCTTCTAGAGCTCTACAGAAAGCATTCAGGGAACAAAAGCTCCTGAGAGCGAACCTGAGCAGATTACTTATCAGGTCCCTGGCAAGGGCAGAGTAATTCCACCTCAGATGAAGACACCTGAGAATCACTATAACAGGCCCCTCCCCCAGATCAGCAAGAAATCCAGAAAAGACCAAGCTCACTGATCAAGGAGAACAGCGGAAATCCAGAGGAGGGGAAAACAAAGCATGGAATTCATGCTTTTCTCCCCACGATTCTTTAATCTTGTAAAGTTAATTTTTTTAATTTTATTTTTTTCTTATTCTATTTTTTTAAACTCTTACTCTTTCCCCTTTTAACTTTTTAAAATGAGTTTATCTTAACAATACCTTTCTTAAAATTTTGTTTTATTAATTTCTTTTCAGTGTAAGAGAATTCATTGTTTATGCACCACACCCAGTGCCCCATGCCATACGTTCCCTCATAACCCACCACCTGGTTCCTCCAACCTCCTACCCCACGCCCCTTAAAAGCACGCAGATTATTTTTCAGAGTCTGTAGTTTCTCATGGTTCATCTCCCCTTCCAATTTCCCTCATCTCCCTTCTCTCCATCTCCCTATGTCCTCC
>NC_081557.1:11469870-11489266 GCF_022355385.1 Mustela nigripes
TTCAGGCTTTTGTTCTCTGGCGGTTTTTATGCTTGTTCACTTTTTTTTTTCTCTCACCTTGACCGCCTTTGATGGTTTTTGTAGTTTTAGAGGAAAACAAACCGCACCCTGACCTCCCTCTCAGAGAGAAGCCTCAGTCTGGGTGCAGAGCCTAAATAAGTTCCCCCTTGGCTGCTGGCAGAGCAGGTTCCAAGTTGCAGACCCTGGGGGCGCAGTATCTTTTGCTTGTACCCAAAGCCAAGGCAGTGGCAGCTGTCTGGGAGCTCCCAACGGCCAGAGAGGTTCCAAGCAGCAATCGCACACTGAGATTTTGCTGCTGGCCCGGGCTGGGAGTGCCCGGCTTGTGCGCACCTCTTTCAGAGGCGGCGCGCGGCTCAGGCACTGAGAATGGGGCACTGGTCCGTAAGCACCAGGCTGGGCTTTTGCGCACCTCTGTCAGGGGAGAGTTTGGGGCGCAGGGCTTAGGCTTTGAAACAATGGCGCGGGTCAAAGAGCACCGGCCGGACCTTTGTAACTCAGGGGAGCATGAGGGACGACGTGTGCGCATATCTCAAGCTTTGTGGTAGGGCTTGCACATTCTGCTGACTGGCGTGGCTCCCATCCCCTCACAGGAACTAGAACCCACGCATTCTCGGGTGTGCTGGCGGCTTAGGGACCAAGAGCTGGTTTCTCCGCTGCACTCTCTCTGCCTCAGCGCCAGGGAGGCTGTCCTGGGATCGGGGACTTAAGCCCCTGTCCCTAGCCACCCTGATGCCCACAATTTCCCCCTGCGATCCTTTGCTCTTTTGGAGTGCTTTCAACCAGTATCCAAGTTAATGCTGGTCCCCAGACGCAGGGCACCCTCGCTCGCTCGTATTAGGGTATTACTTTCCAACTGGTCGCCTCTGGTGGCTCCCTCCCCCTTTTGTTTATCTTCCGTTATCAGTCTGCCTTTCCCATTCCGCTTTACCTGCCCCCAGGCGTCTTCTGCCCCTGTAGAGATCCAGACGTGTATAATTCTGATCTCAGGCTGATTTCATGGGTGATCGGAGTTCTTTGGTAGGTAATCAGCTCACTTTGGGGTACCAGCTGAAAAAGCGCCTCCTCCTACTCCCCCGCCATCCTCTTTCTACCTTCAAAAACATTATTTCTTTTCGGCATAACAATATTCATTGTTTTTGCACCACACCCAGTGCTCCATGCAGTCCCTGCCCTCTCTAGTACCCACCACCTGGTTCCCCCAACCTCCCAGCCCCCGCCCCTTCAAAACCCTCAGATGGTTTTTCAGAGTCCATAGTCTATCATGGTTCACCTCCTCTTCTAATTTCCCTCAACTCCCTTCTCTCCATCTCCCCTTGTCCTCCATGTTATTTGTTATGCTCCACAAATAAGTGAAACCATATGATAATTGACTCCCTCTGCTTGACTTATTTCACTCAGCATAATCTCTTCAAGTCCCAGCCATGTTGCTACAAAAGTTGGGTATTCATCCTTTCTGATGGAGGCATAAAACCCCACAGTGTATATAAACCACATCTTCCTTATCGATTCGTCCATTGAAGGGTATCTTGGTTCTTTCCACAGTTTGGCGACCATGGCCATTGCTGCTATAAACATTGGGGGTACAGATGGCCCTTCTTTTCACTACATCTGTATCTTTGGGGTAAATACCCAGTAGTGGCAGGGTCATAGGGAAGTTCTAATTTTAGTTTCTTGAGGAATCTCCACACTGTTCTCCAAAGAGGCTGCACCAACTTGCATTCCCACCAACAGTGTAAGAGGGTTCCCCTTTCTCCATATCCTTTCCAACACATGTTGTTTCCTGTCTTGCTAATTTTGGCCATTCTAACTGGTGTAAGGTGGTATCTCAATGTGGTTTTAATTTGAATCTCCCTGATGTCTTCATTGGAGAAGTGTCTTCATATATTCTGCCCATTTTTTGATATGATTGTCTGTTTTTTGTGTGTTGAGTTTGAGGAGTTCTTTATAGATCCTGGATATCAACCTTTTGTCTGTACTGTCATTTGCAAATATCTTCTCCCATTCCGTGGGTTGCCTCTTTGTTTTGTTGATTGTTTCCTTTGCTATGCAGAAGCTTTTGATTTTGATGAAGTCCCAAAAGTTTATTTTTGCTTTTGTTTCCTTTGCCTTTCGAGACATATCTTGAAAGAAGTTGCTGTGGCTGATATCGAAGAGGTTACTGCCTATATTCTCCTCTAGGATTCTGATGGATTCCTGTCTCACATTGAGGTCCTTTATCCATTTCGAATTTATCTTTGCATACAGTGTAAGAGAATGGTTGAGTTTCATTCTTCTACATATAGCTGTCCAGTGTTCCCAGCACCATTTGTTGAAGAGATTCTCTTTTTTCCACTGTATATTTTTTCCTGTTTTGTTGAAGATTATTTGCCCATAGAGTTGAGGATCCATATCTGGGCTCTCTACTTTGTTCCACTGGTCTATGTGTCTGTTTATGCCAGTACCATTCTGTCTTGGTGATCCCAGTTTTGTAGTAAAGCTTGAAATCAGGTAATGTGATGCCACCAGTTTTATTTTTGTTTTTCAACATTTCCTTAAACTCCATCCCCAAACTACTAGTACTCATATAGCAATTCAGTAACGTGGCAGGATACAAAAACAATGTACAGAATTCAGTGCTTTCTTATACACTAACAATGAAAATCCAGTAAAGGAAATTAGAGAATCGATTCCATTTACTATAGCACCAAGAACCATAAGATACCTGGGAATAAACCTAACCAAAGAGGTAAAGGATCCATACTCGAGGAACTACAGAACACTCATGAAAGAAATTGAAGAAGACACAAAAAGATGGAAGACCATTCCATGCTCTTGGATTGGAAGAATAAACATGGTTAAAATGTCTATACTGCCTAGAGCAATCTATACTTTTAATGCCATTCTGATAAAAATTCCACTGGTATTCTTCAAAGAGCTGGAGCAAATGATCCTAAAATTTGTATGGAATCAGGAGAGATGTTTTTTGAAGATACAGTCTTGCAACTAAAAGATGAAGAAATCTGGAAATATAATGCATAGAATAATGACCATAATCAATAACACTGTGTTACATTCCTCACAGAGGTGCTTCTCCTACTGAAGCCCTTATGGTTTTTAGAAAGACGTCTCAAATGTTCTTGCACATTTTGAAAGAACAATGCTTCAAAGAACATACCTGTGCCTGCAATGGGGGGAGGAGGGCACACATCCTTTATTAATACTGCACTACTTCTTTGGCATGGGATAAGCCTTCACATTCTCTCTCAGAGGTTCAGTGATTCTCCTGCTCTTAATCCTGTCCAACTGTAAACTTGTGAAAAATTTGTCAAGGCTTCCAGTACCTCTTAAGTTATAGTCCTTAACTAAATGACTAAATGGAAGAATTATGTGATTTACCAGAGTTAAGATGCTGCCCCCAAAACCACATTAGGAACCTAGTGAATCTCCAAGGATAATATGTGAATTGTAATGACATCTGTTTTATATCAGTTGGTTCAAGTCTGAGGAACCTGGTTATCAACAGTCAGTGTTGATACACTTCTTTTTTTCTTAAGATTTTATTTATTTATTTGACAAAGAGAGATCACAAGTAGAAGGAGAGGCAGGCAGAGAGAGAGAGAGAGAGAGAGAAGCAAGCTCCCTGCTGAGCAGAGAACCTGATGCAGGACTCGATCCCAGGACCCTGAGATCATGACCTGAGCCGAAGGCAGCAGCTTAACCCACTGAGCCACTCAGGTGCCCCAAGATACACTTCTTGTTCCACGTTTCAAGCAGCTCACAAGGACCAAATGTATCATGTTTTACTTTAGACAGAAAAACTGGCCAGCATTTAAAACCCTGCCTATCACACAATCTCCTTCCTCTCTGGCTCCTAAGGGTTCCCAGAAAAAAATCAGCATTAGTGTAAGTCTAACTATCTACTCCATAAATTAGATCACCCCATACAAAACCATCGATCTCTATGACATAAAATGTTGAACAAAGACAATAAAGAAGTATACTAGCTTACCATATTTGTTCTTAGTTGGCAATATTTAATCTTTGATAATTCTATTATTTTTAAAATATTTTTATGTATTTTTGAGAGAAAGAAAACACAGATGGAGTTAGAAGGAGAATCAGATTCCACACTCAGCAGAGTCTAATGTGGGGCTTGATTCCATGACCCTGAGATCATGACCTGAGTTGAAAGTAGACAGCCAACTGAGTGATGCAGGTACCCCTCAGTAACCATTATTACAATGAGTTTTCACACAAGTCTCCTCACACCAAACATGAACAGATGTCTGAAATATTAGAAATGATTTGAGAGTGTGAAATACCAGCTATGTCAGGGTAAATTTTCTCTCATTGAGAGAGAAATTTGAATCCCACAATGTCAGAAAAAGCTTTTGGCTGGGATATGGATTTTGAACATCATCTTCTATCAGAAATCCCCACTGATGTCCTCCATGTTATTCCTTATTCTCCACAAGTAAGTGAAACCATATGATAGTTGACTTTCTCTGCTTGACTTATTCCACACAGCATAATCTCCTCCAAGTCTCATCCATGTTGATAAGATGGAGGATACCAGGATATGGGAAGGAAAAGTGAATGGGGAAAATCAGAGGGTAAGACAGAACCAGAGACTGGACTCTGAGAAACAAACTGAGAGTTTTGGAAGGGATGTAGGAGAGGTGATGGGTGAACCTGGTAGTGGGTATTAAGGAGGGCACATATTGCATGGAGCACTGGGTGCAGTGCATAAACAATGAACCCTGGAACACTGAAAAAAATAAAATTAAATTAAGATGTGGAAAAAAAAAAGAGAAATCCCCACTGAATACTAGAAGCAAGAAACACGTCATTAGACTCATAAAATAAATGGTACTGAAGAAAACATATCCTTCATTCCATTCCTCTGTATGCTTCAAATCACCTCCTGCTTCCTTAGATTACAGCTGGTGAAAACTGGGATGTGACTAAATTTACTAGATGCTTAAGCAGAAAAGAGACTTCAGACAAACATTAGCCAGCTCAGACTGTTCTTCCCAGGAGACACAACCAGGGCAATTGTATAGCTATGTTTCTATTCAAAGGCACATCACCTATATATTTTTGTTCCCATTAAGGTCTGATATACAGAAGAAACCTCAATCACCCTCGTGTCTGGATTATGCTGCATCAAAATTTTTGGGAGACAAGGTCTCTACACTCCTGGGGGCCTCTGTCAGGTATCACTCTTTTACAGTCAGAGATATGAGATTGAACAGGGATCAATCTCTAAAGTAAAGAGAAGTACAAGTTTTTAAAGTTTAACATTTTACAAATACTTGCAGATTATTTTTAAGATTTTATTTATTTGAGAGAGAGAGAACACAAGGAGAACAAGGGATAGAGGGAAAGGGAGATGCAGGCTCCCTGCTTAGCAGGGCTCAATCACAGAACCCTGGGATTCTAACCTGAGCAGAAGGTAGATGCTTAACCAACTGAGCCAACCAGGTGCCCCACATGCAGTTTACTAATAAATGATGAGGCCACTCCTTGTGTAGTTTGAAAGTATGAACCTCCGGGACTTAAAGGTATTGTTCTTGTGTGGAATCAAGTCAGCTGTCAGTCCATTTAGCATATTATCTGTGTCAAATTAACCTTTCTTCACCCAAAGGCAGTATGAATTTTGTTAGATTTCATTCCTGTGCATGTTACTAGGGGTTAAGGTTTCTGAAAGGACAAATCTGGACAGAACCTCAGCAGAACCATCTCTTCTTTTGGAACCTCTTCAAGGCATCTTTGATTTCCTTGTTTCTCAGACTGTAAATCAAGGGATTCAACATCGGAATGGCCACAGTGTAGAATACTGATGCAAATCTGTCAAAAGTGGAGGAACCGCCAGAGCTGGAACTCAAATAGACATAGACAGTTGAAGTATAGAAGAGGGAAACTGCTGTCAGATGAGAAGCACAAGTGTTGAACGCTTTGGACCTGCCTTTAGCTGAAGTGATCTTCATGATGGACATAACAATATAGCCATAGGATATCATGATAATGAGGGCATTTATTATCCCAAAGAACATTGTTAATATAGCAATCAACAGTTGCACAAAGAAAGTATCAGTGCAGGACAGGATTATCAGTTGGGGCATGTCACAGAAGAAGTGCTTGATGACATTAGGCCCACAAAAGTGGAGCTGAAACATGGCATACAACTGAGATGTAGAAGCAGATAGTCCAGCCAAATAGGATCCCAGCACCATCTGAATACAGAGGGTGGGTGACATGATGGATGAATAGAGAAGTGGATTGCAAATGGCACTATATCGGTCATAAGCCATGGCTGTCATGAGACAAGACTCACTCAGTCCCATGGTTGAAAAGACAAAGTACTGAACAGCACAACCCACAAAGGTGATGGTCTGCTGCTCTTGGAAAAAGTTGGAGAGCATCTTGGGAGCTATAGAGGTCACATAGCAGATATCTATGAAGGACAGATTACTGAGGAAGAAGTACATGGGTGTGTGGAGGTGAGAGTCCATCCTTATTAAGATGATGAGGCACAGGTTCCAAGTCAGAGTCAAAATGTAGATCAGCAGGAATACAACAAAGAGCACTGCTAGGATTCTGGGAAAATCAGAGAATCCCAAAAGGATGAAATAGGTGATCTGTGTAATATTTCCTCCCCCAATCATTGGCTTTCTGCTTCTAAAATCAGGAAAGAGAGAGGAGAATGCGCAGATGACTCAGGTGAGATGACAGTATTACATTTCCCATATGTGCTGTTTTTTCCCTCCATAGAGTGCTGGAAAGCACCAATGTCTCACTGTCCTGATAAAAAGACCCAGCTCTTCATCTCAAATTATTATGAAGAGTGATTTTAAAAATGCTTCAAAAAATGATGTATTATATGTTACCTAATAGAACTGAAAATTTTTTTAAGTGCTTCAGGTTCTCAATTTTTTCATAAATTCTCATGAAAATTAAAGAGATAAGTGGCAGGGGGTATGGGAGGTTGGTGGAACCAGGTGGTGCATATTATAGAGGGCACAGATTGCATGGAGCACTGGGTGTGGTGCAAAAATAATGAATACTATTATGCTGAAAATAAATAAAAAATAAATTTAAAAAAGAGATATATTTGAATTTGAGAACTAAAATATATAAAGTGATTATTACAGAGATCATTCATTAAAAGTTTTTTAAAACATCTGATAATTCATTATATTACCACTGCTTTACAAGACCATAAGTAGAATCGCTCTAGATTAAAACTGAGATAGCCCTCAGGCCCACATGGCCATCTAGATAATGTTTTGAGATTCCCTATTTTATCCCTAAGAAAGTTATTTATCCTCTTTGTAATAATTTCATAAACTTTTATATGAATGCAGTTAATGTATCATCTTTTAACTGACCTGGAAAACTACAACATAACTTATGACTCATAATATTTTCTTGAGGCACAGTATATGTGCCAAATAAAGTTATGGAACTAGTCTTCTAGGGAAACCTTCGTACTACATATACCAAAAGGAAGGCAGTACAGCTCACTATTGACCCTAACATTTTTTCAATTTTAGGGTACTTTACTACTTAAGAAAAAACATGGTACTTTGCTTAAAGATTCAGACTTTGGAGTTTTGTCTGATACCCTCTCATTTTATGAGCTTCTCTCAGTAGCTTAAAAACACTAATATTGATTTACTCAAAGTGAAGTGATAAAATTAAGAACCCCTAGACTATGAAATTACTAGGACAGTTACAAGAAAATTCATGGAGATGCTCAGCACACAATCCTGTACACAGTAATTGTTCAATAGGTGTTGGCTATTATTATGGATTGGTTACAGATAACCATGAATGACAGCTGTAGCCAAGGTTGGGAATGTCAACAGTGTTACAGTTGTATGGGTTAATTTAATGGATTTTCTGAGGCATCACTGACCTTGCAGACAGTGAGTAATCATTACCTCTAGGCAGATGTGGATTCAGACCTCATGTAGAAGCAAATCAAACCACCCAGGGCCATGAAGACACAAAGCACATAAACAATTTTCTATTTAGTTTTCTTGAGTTTGAGTACAGTTGATTAACTGACAACCTGCATCAGACTATGATGGACACTGATGCAGAGGAAAAGTAAACAATTTTAATTACCCTGTATTACACAGCTATATGTCATATGTTTTATTGATACAGTCATCATGTTAGAGCTCATTAACAGATTCACAGTAGGTTGCAACAATGGCCTATACTCCATAACCGCCTGTCTTTCCTTCAGAAGAAAGAGTGCATCAATGAGAACAGCTAAGAAATTTTTGAGAAAATATTAATAATTAAAAAGACATGAACTTTCAAATATTAAAAAGCATTGTGAACACTGATCACTTAACTATTCCTATGAAAATAGATATGTGCCTGGTTGGCTTAGTGGGTTAAGCCTCTGCCTTCGGCTCGGGTCATGATCTTAGTGTCCTGGGATCAAGTCCCACATTGAGCTCTCTGCTCAGTGAGTAGCCTGCTTCCCTCTCTGTCTCTGCCTGCCTCTCTGCCTATTTGTGATCTCTCTCCCCTGTCTGTCAAATAAATAAGTAAAATATTTTAAAAAAGGAACAAGAAAATAGACATGTGTCAAAAGACCTTATAGACATTTTAGGAAAATTTAAATATCAGTTAAGCATTTAAATATGATAAAATTTGTATTTCAAAGTGATAGAAAAGGATAAATTTTGATATGCATTTATATAATTTTGGTATGTGGAAAAATGTCTGAAATATAACACCAGAACAGAAAGTATAAGAGTAAAATATGACAATTTAAAATTTGGTTAGGTGAGAAAAACCCACTTAAGTTAAATACTTTTGAAATACAATTCACAAGGGAAAAATAGTCACAATGCATTTAAAAAGACAATATAGTAATGCCTTTAATATAAAAGACATAAATCAGGGGATGGGGCACTCATATTTACTACTGATGAGGGTACAGAATGATTATACCTTCCTGAAGGAATTTTTTTTTTTTTTTTTTTGCTTTTTAAAATATCTCTGTCTCTTAGAATTTCTCTGCCTCTTTCTCTTTCTCTCACACACACACAGATTCAATACAGGAAATAAATAAAACTGCCTGAAGTAATGAAAGTTATGATTCTGGTTTCCTTCTTTAAACCTCTCCATGTTTGATCGTTTTCAAGAACCCCTATATTGACAGGAACAAAAGCTGTTAAGATAGATATAAATCCTTAAAAGTAAGCACAGAGTGAGAGAGAAAGGGAGAGGGGAAATAAAGGGAAGAGAGAATCACACAGAAAACAGACTTTCAGAATTTCCAGGCTTTTACCTACTGGCTGTGTCACCCTTAGCAAGTAATTTATCCCCTGTGCCTCAGTTGCCTCATCTATAAACAGTGCTAAGAGTACTTACCTTTGTACCTTTTGGAGAACAGTGTGGAGATTCCTTGAGAAATTAAAAATAGAACTTCCCTATGACCCTGCAATAGAACTCCTGGGTATTTACCCCAAAGATACAGATGTAGTGAAAAGAAGGGCCATTTGTACCCCAATGTTTATAGCAGCAATGACCATGGTTGCCAAACTGTGGGAAGAACCAAGATGCCCTTCAATGGATGAAAGGATAAGGAAAAATGTGGTCCATATACACTATGGAGTATTATGCCTCCATCAGAAAGGCCGAATACCCAACTTTTGTATCCACATGGATGGGACTGGAAGAGATTATGCTGAGTGAAGTAAGTCAAGCAGAGAGAGTCAATTATCATATGGTTTCACTTATTTGTGGAGCATAACAAATAGCATGGAGGACAAGGGGAGTTAGAGAGGAGAAGGGAGTTGGACAAATTGGAAGGGGAGGTGAACCAGGAGAGACTATGGATTCTGAAAAACAATCTGAGGGGTTTGAAGTGGTGGGGGAGGGTAGGAGGTTGGGGTACCAGGTGGTGGGTATTAGAGAGGGCACGGATTGCATGGAGCACTGGATGTGGTGCAAAAATAATGAATACTGTTATGCTGAAAAAAAAAAAAAAAGACTACTTACCACCTCAGAGGGTTGCTGCAAAGACTGATTGACAAAGTGCTTAAAACAGTAAGGGCTCAATAAATGTTGGCGACTATCATCCCCATTATCATTCCTCTCTGTGAAGGAAAAATACAGCAAAGTAATACTGAAATATCAAAAAGCTCTTCACATAAATTATTTTCTAAATTAGATGGTCTCTAAGCTGAGACTCAAGAATATTGTTAGTTAATGACATTATTTATTTCTGTCTGGTGTTACTCCGATATCTCCCAGTCAGCTGGAGTGTAAACTGCTGATGCCGCTTTTCATGGACCACCACCACCAGGCACTCTGAGCTGATGAAGCTCCATACAGTGCATGGTCTAGTGGACATGTTTCACTTGTCCTTGTATATGAGTATTTGTGTTACTGAACAAATACATGGTGAACAAATGGTTCTTTCACCCACTTTTGGAAGCAAAACTAAAATTATCTTATTTCATTTAAACTATGCTTTTATGAACTTGGAAATCTTTCTTTTGACTCCTAAAGTGTGGCCAATATAACTTCTCCACAATTTTATCCAAGGTGAGTTAGAGTCAATGAAAATATTCTGAAAACATAAACTCTCATGCACAACATCCCCCAATACACCAACATAATCAATCAATTTGATGAAAAGAAATCAGGCTTCTGATCAATCACTTGCAGTAGAATTCTTCACTTTCTTATCACATTCTGGTGACAGAGGCAGCCAGAGATAAAGGTATTTCATGTGACTCCTCATTCCCCAAAAGATAAGGAATTGTGGATTGTTCTACTATTTCAAGACAATATGTATCTTTTTTCCCATTTTATTTTATTTCTTTTCAATGTTCCAAAATTCATTGTTTATGCACCACACCCAGTGCTCCATGCAATACATGCCCTCCATAATACCCACCACCAGGCTCACCCATACTCCCACCCCCTCCTCTCCAAAACCCTAAGTTTGTTTCTTACAGTCCACAGTCTTTCATGGTTTGTGTCACCGCCCAATTTACCCCATCTCACTTCTCTCCACCTCCCAATGTCCTCCATGTTATCCCTTATGTTCCACAAAGGATATGAAGCCATATAATACTTGATCCTCTCTGCTTGACTTATTTCACTTAGCATAATCTCTTCTAGTCCCATCCATGTTGATACGAAAGTTGGGTATTCATCCCTTCTGATGGAGGCATAATACTCCATAGTGTATATGGACTACATCTTCCTTATCCATTCTTCCATTGGGCATCTTAGTTCTTTCCACAGTTTGGCAACTGTGGCTATTGCTGCTATGAACATTGGGGTACAGATGGCCCCTCTTCTTACCACATCTGTATCTTTGGGGTAAATACCCAGTAGTGCAATGGCAGGGTCATAGGGAAGCTCTATTTTTAATTTCTTAAGGTTTCTCCTCACTGCTTTCCAAAGTGACTGCACCAACTTGCATTCCCACCCTTTCTCCACATTCCCTCCAACACTTGTTGTTTACTGTCTTGTTAATTCTGGCCATTCTTACTGGTGTAAAGTGGTATCTCAATGTGGTTTTGATTTGGATCTCCCTGATTGCTAATGATGATGAACATTTTTTCATGTGCCTATTAGATATTTGTATGTCTTCTTTGGAGAAGTGTCTGTTTATATCTTCTGCTCATTTTTTGCAGATGACATACTTTATTTGGAAAATCCAAAAGACTCCACCCCCAAACTATTAGAAAATGGCAATTCAGTAATGTAGCAGGATACAAAAATCAATATATAGAAATCAGTGGCTTTCTTATACACTAACAATGAAAATATAGAAAGGGAAATTAGAGAAACTATTCAATTTACTATAGCACCAAGAACCATAAGATACCTGGGAATAAACCTAACAAAAGAGGTAAATGATCTGTACTTGAGGAACTACAGAACACTCGTGAAAGAAAATGAAGAAGAGACAAAAAGAAGGATGACCATTCATGCTCATGTGTCAGAAGAATAAACATTGTTAAAATATCTATACTGCCTAGAGCAATCTATACTTTCAATGCCATTCTGATCAAAGTTCCACCAGCATTTTTCAAAGAGCTGGAAAGAACAATCCTAAAATTTGTATAGAACCAGAAGAGACCCCAAATTTTTAGGGAAATGTTGAAAAAGATAAACAAAACTGAGGCATCGCGTTGCCAGATTTCAAGCTTTACTACAAAGCTGTATCACCAAGACAGCGTTGTACTGGCACAACAACAGACACATAGACCAGTGGAACAGAGTAGAAAGCCCAGATATGGACCCTCAACTCTATGGACAAATAATCTTTGACAAAGCAGGAAAAAGTATACAGTGGAAAAAAGACAGTCTTCAATAAATGGTCATTGGAAATATGGACAGCTATATGTAGAAAAATGAAACTTGACCATTCTCTTACACCATATACAAAGACAAACTTGAAATGGATAAAAGACCTCAATGTGAGGCAGGAATCTATCAAAACCCTAGAGGATAGCACGTATTGCATGGAGCACTGGGTGTGGTACATAAACAATGAATTCTGGAACACTGAAAAGAAATTTTAAAAATAAATTAATTTTTTTAAAAAAAGGAAAAAAAATCCTGGAGGAGAACATAGGCAGTAGCCTCTTTGATATCAGCTACAACAACTTCTTTCAAGATATGTCTCCAAAGGCAAAGGAAGCAAAAGCAAAAGTGAACTTTTGGGACTTCATCAAGATCAAAAGCTTCTCCACAGCAAAGGAAACAGTTAATAAAGCAAAGAGGGAACCCACAGAATGGGAGAAGATGTTTGCAAATGACACTACAAACAAAGGACTGATATCCAGGATCTATAAAGAATTTCTCAAACTCAATACACACAAGACAAAACATATCTTGTTAAGCTATAGGAAAGGGGGAAAAGTTCACCTTTCAGTTAAATTTTTGCATGTGTCCACCATTTCCCAAGACAAGTTAAAGAAACGGAGACTGGCTTATTATTATTATTATTATTATTATTATTATTATTTCCAATATTAATTGGAGATTTTACTGTGTACATTTAGCTAAACAAATCCTTTCCAATTCTGACTACTGAGGATGTAGCCAGTTTGCAAGGTTGTGCAGAGTACAAAATCAGGTAAGGAAAGCCAAGATGTTGCAATGAATTAGAACAATATAAGTAACAGAAAAGGTTAAAAGAGACAGACCAACAATGCCTTGAAGTGAGGCATCTCTGATATCTGTGTTACCCACACAGTGCCTCCAGACCTGCAGGTACTCTGAAGATGACCAGAGAGAACTATTGGAAGTATTTCAAAAGACCAATGGCATTGTACATGAGTACTTTATTATATCATTAATTGGTGAGCTGCTTGCCTTTTGCTACTCAGAAATTATCAAAGACATATATTAACATGGAAATCAAATTAATTAATTTTATTATAAAAACAGACTCCTTAAAAAAAAAAACAAAACAGACTCCTTAAATAAAAACAATTCAAAGAGTCCTTGGGATGAAAAGGTTGGAAAATCTAGACAAGAATTTGGGATCTTAGGAAATTCTCCTGAAAGTCAGTAAACTTAACCAAGTGAACTACCCAGGTGCCCCAGAAACTTACTGGGAAATTCCAAAAGGGTAGGAGAAGTTATCATGAATATCTACATCTTACCTTTCACCAGTCTTGAAATCTTGCTTCATCTGTCCATTTACTTCCTTTGTCCCTGTTCCCTCCACTCTTTTCTTTTTTTATTTTTAATTCAGTGCTCAATTATTGACTTCTAAAATTAGTTAGCTTTTATAAACATTGTCTCATTAGATTCTAAATAATCCCATTATTCCTTATTTTACACGTGGGGAAAAAAAAAACCAACAGAAGAGAACAGAGCCCGAGATCACACCCTTACACAATTGCAGAACTGGACCTCCACATTCATCCCTCAGCCCAGAATTATCCCTGAAATTTTCGGTTAGAGATTAATCTTTTCAGTGAAGGTCAGAGAAGTTGGGAAAAGAGAAAGAGAACCCAAGAAAAGCCCACAGCAGAGGGTGTGGAAGTGAAGAGAGGTAAAGAATTGGAGAGACTGAGAATGATAAACCTTGCTCTACACAGGTCCTACTGGAAGAATCACATGGCTGTTAAGATAGCACAGAATCCACTGTTCTCACTAAATCTTGCCCTCTCACCTTGACCCAGATTCCACAAGAAGACAGAACTCTTACCAAAGGCTGAAATAGTTTATTTCTTTTCCAAAGGAAATTTCCAGGTGGATCTATTGCTCTGCAAGATGGGACCCTTTGGCCACAAAATAGGCTGTCCACTCAGAGTAAAAGAGATGCCAACAACCGGAGATCCTCTTAAATGTGTTATTGTTAAGGGCAGAGATAACAGGGGAAAAGACAATTAGAGGGAGAAAACCCTCTAGGTACTTGTTCTCTGGGGTCATGGTTGTCATGGAGTTTTTATCCCTGCTAATTTCATGTCCCATTTTGCCATGTCCCTTGTGGATCCATTCCCCACCTATCCTATAGTCCAGTCATGTCCATATAATTATAGCTTTTCTATTAGAAACTTTTCTATTAGAAGCTTTTCTATTAGAAAGAGTCGTTAGAGCAGGGAAGAACCTAGGAATCATTCACTCTGTTACCTTTAATTACCAGGTGAGGAGCCTAAAGCTAGAGAAGCTAAAAGATTTGCTCAAGATGACACTGGTAAAATACTAGTTGGTGAAATACCTTAATTAAAATAAATTAGATATGCATGCATTTCCATGTTGTCAAAGCACTTTCATCTTAGATATATACATCCTTACATTTTCTCAACTATCTGACCAGATCAAATTGTCAATGCAACTTGTGAGGCATGCATGGCATTATTTCCTATGGGTAAACAGGGACATTGAGTCCATAAGGAAAATAGTATAACTAATCCATGATTGAGCCATGACTTACCATGGTTATAACCTGGGGAGAGAGAAAGTTTGACTTCTTCATTGTCAATTTGGATACCTTTTATTTCTCTTTGTTGTCTGGTTGCTGTTGCTAGGACTTCTAATACTATGTTGAACAAGAGTGGTGAAAGTGGGCACCCTTGTCATGTTCTGATCTCAACGGGAAGGACACAAACTTTTTCCCATTGAGGATGATATTTCCTGTGGGTCTTTCATAGATAGATTTGAAAAAGTTCAGGAATGTTTCCTCTATCCCTAAACTTTGAAACATTTTAATCAGGAATGGATGCTGGATTTTGTCGAATGCGTTTTCTGCATCAATTGAGAGGGCCATGTGGATCTTCTCTCTTCTCTTATTAATTTGTTCTATCACATTGATTGATTTGTGAATGTTGAACCATCCTTGTAGCCCAGGGATGAATCCCACCTGGTCATGGTGGATAATCTTTTTAATGTGCTGTTGGATTCTGTTTGCTAGGATCTTGTTGAGAATCTTAGCATCCATATTCATCAGTGATATTGGTCTGAAATTCTCCTTTTTGGTAGGGTCTTTGCCTGGTTTGGGGATCAGGGTAATGCTGGCTTCATAGAAAGAGTCTGGAAGTTTTCCTTCTGCTTCAATATTTTGAAAAAGCTTCAGGAGAATAGGTGTTATTTCTTCTTTGAAAGTCCATCAGAAAGGATGAATACCCAACTTTTGTAGCAACATGGACGGGGACTGGAAGAGATTATTCTGAGTGAAATAAGTCAAGCAGAGAGAGTCAATTATCATATGGTTTCACTTATTTGTGGAGCATAACAAATAGCATGGAGGACATGGGGAGTTATAGAGGAGAAGGGAGTTGGGGGAAATTGGAAAGGGAGGTAAACCATGAGAGACTATGGACTCTGAAAAACAATCTGAGGGTTTTGAAGGGTTGGGGGTGGGAGGTCGGGGTACCAGGTGGTGGGTATTATAGAGGGCACAGATTGCATGGAGCACTGGGTGTGGTGCAAAAATAATGAATACTGTTATGCTGAAAATAAAAACTAAATTTAAAAAAAAAGAAAGTTTGGTACAATTCTCCAGGGAATCCATCAGGTCCATCATATCAAAAAATGGGCAGAAGATATGAAGAGACACTTCTCCAATGAAGACATACAAATGGCTGTCAGACACATGAAAAAATGTTCATCATCACTAGCCCTCAGGAAGATTCAAATTAAAACCACATTGAGATATTACCTTACACCAGTTAGAATGGCCAAAATTAGCAAGACAGGAAGCAACATGTGTTGCAGGGGATGTGGAGAAAGGGGAACCCTCTTCCACTGTTGGTGGGAATGCAATTTTGTGCAGCCTCTTTGGAGAACAGTGTGGAGATTCCTCAAGAAATTAAAAATAGAGCTTCCCTATGACCCTACCATTGCAAAACTGGGTATTTACCCCAAAGATAGAGATGTAGTGAAAAGAAGGGCCATCTGTACCCCAATGTTTATAGTAGCAATGGCCACAGTTGCCAAACTGTGGAAAAACCAAGATGCCCTTCAAAGACTAATGGATAAGGAAGATGTGGTCCATATACACTATGGAGTATGATGCCTCCATCAGAAAGGATGAATACCCAACTTTTGTAGCAACATGGACGGGACTGGAAGAGATTATGCTGAATGAAATAAGTCAAGCAGAGAGAGTCAATTATATGGTTTCACTTATTTGTGGAGCATAACAAATAGCATGGAGGACATGGGGAGTTAGAGAGGAAAAGGGAGTTGAGAGAAATTGGAAGGGGAGGTGAACCATGAGAGACTATGGACTCTGAAAAACAATCTGAGGGGTTTGAAGTGGCGGGGGGGTGGGAGGTTGGGGTAACCAGGTGGTGGGTATTAGAGAGGGCACAGATTGCATGGAGCATGGGTGTGATGAAAAATAATGAATACTGTTATGCTGAAAATAAAAAAAATTAAAGAAATTAAAAAAAAAGAAATTACCAGATAAGTTTAAAAAAAAGTAATTAGTATAGTATAACTTCCATTCAAATATATTACAAAAATGTAAAAATACAAATAAACTTCAGATTGTAGTAAAAAAAAATTAATCTCCCAAACCCCCTCCCCCCAGCAACCCTCAGTTTGTTTTGTGAGATTAAGAGTCAGAGGGGGTTTGGAAGAAGCGGGTGGGATTATGGACATTGGGGAGGGTATGTGCTTGGTGAGTGCTGTGAAGTGTGTAAACCTGGTGATTCACAGACCTGTACCCCTGGGGATAAAAATATATGTTTATAAAAAATAAAAAAATTAAAAAAAATTAACCTCTTCCAGACTCAGGATTATCACCTCAGGAATATAATAAAATGGGGCTGATAGTAGTAGCTACTCTATAGAGTAGGTCTTCATAGAATCAAATTGGATAATGCTTATAAGGCACTGAGCAGGAGGTGTAGGACAAGCATGTCTTCTGTTAACAGTGTAATTTCTATGTTCTTATTTGGAGTTCTCTCCAACATGTTATGCTGCATTACTAATCTTTCACTAAATATATCTACTTAACATCATTCCCACAAACATGTTTGCTTGTGTCTAGAGGTTTTTTTTGTTTCTAGTGTTTTGAAAATGAAAGTCATGTACCTTGGCAGTTATTAAGGATCCAGAGATGTTTTCAGTGAGGTCCTATTCTTGGTTTGATCTACTTCAACTATTTTCATTTCTAGGAGGTAGGGGTGGGTGGGCAATGATTAATTATTTAACTCCTTCTGATATGTTAATAGTTATATATCCCTTCTGATAAGAACTATAATAACTTAATATTAAACTAAGCAGGTTCTTAATGTAATTTTAAAGGTATAACATTGGTGGAGGAGTAAGGTGGCAGAGGAGTAGGAGACCTAAATTTTGTCTGGTCCCAGAAATTCAGCTAGATAGTTATCAAACCATTCTGAACACCTACAAACTCAACAGGAGATTGAAGAAAAGAATAGCAGCATTCTATGCACAGAAAAACGAACACTTCCTGGAAGGTAGGACGTACAGAGAAGTATGTCTGAGGCTATATATGGGAAGATAGCTTCTATGGGGTGGGAGCCTCCATAAGCTGGCTCCCAGCAAGTGATAGAGCATCAGAGCATAAAATCAGTACTCTTAGAAGTCTGCTCCACTTCAGGGCTAAGCCAGGGATGGAACACTCACTGGGATAGTGTGGTCTTGGGACACTCAGGGTCACTGAAAGACCAGGGATGCCTGAGTGGGCCAAAGCTCCCAGGTAGCAAAGTGAGGAAGCCGGACTTCAGAGACAGAGCCCAGGAGTGGGCTCTGAGCTCGGGGTTGCCATACACCATGATCTGCAGCACAGCTAGACCACTACTCTTCGATGCAGGGATACTACCCTTCCTCCCCAGGAGGAGTAGCACAGGACAGCACTGCAGGAATTAGCTAGGTTTGGAGATTCCAAACAAGGTTGTGTGCCAGAGACAGAAATGCTCAGTCACAGGCCAGGAGAGCATGGAGGATGCCAAGAGACTAGGGAGAAGGGAGTGATTGACTGTTTTTCTCTGAGGGCTCATAGAGGAGTGGGACCCCTAGTTCTCAGCTCCAGGGCCAGCGATTGGGAGGCCAACATTTTCATTCTTGTCCTCCAAAGCTATACAGAAAACTTTCAGGGAACAAAATCAACTGAGAGCAAAACTAAGAAAATTACTTAGCATGGCCCCTTGCAAGGGCAGTGCAGTTCCACCTCAGGCAAAGATATTTGAGAATCACTGCAAGAGGCCCCTATCCCAGAATATCAGCAAGAACATCCATCCAAGATCAAGTTTATTGACCAATGAAAACTTCAAAACTCCAGTGCTAGAGGAATAAAACACATAGAATTCATGGCTTCCCCCCATGATTCCTTAGTCTTTCAAAGTAAACTTAAAAAATTTTTTTTAATTTATTTTCAGCATATTCGGTATTCATTGTTCATCAGTATTCATTGTTTTTGCACCAACCCAGTGCTCCATGCAAAACCGTGCCCTCTCCAATACCCACCACCAAGTTCCCCCAATCTCCCACCACCTGCCCCTTCAAAATGCTCAGATTGTTTTTCAGAGTCCATAGTCTCTCATGGTTCACCTCCCCTTCCAATTTCCCTCAACTCCCTTCTCCTCTCCACCTTCCCTTGTCCTCCATGCTATTTGTTATGCTCCACAAATAAGTGAAACCTTATGATAATTGACTAAATTTTCTTTATTTTTTTCTTTTTCTATTTTCTGAAAAATTTTCTTTTTTTCTACTTTTTTAAAATTTATTTTTTATTTATTTTCAGCATAACAGTATTCATTATTTTTGCACCACACCCAGTGCTCCATGCAATCCGTGCCCTATATAATACCCATCACCTGGTACCCCGACCTCCCACCCCCCACCCCTTCAAAACCCTCAGATTATTTTTCAGAGTCCATAGTCTCTCATGGTTCACCTCCCCTTCCAATTTCCC
>NC_081557.1:11489276-11513328 GCF_022355385.1 Mustela nigripes
CCAACTCTCTTCTCCTCTCTAACTAACCATGTCCTCCATGCTATTTGTTGTGCTCCACAAATAAGTGAAACCATATGATAATTGACTCTCTCTGCTTGACTTATTTCACTCAGCATAATCTCTTCCAGTCCCGTCCATGTTGCTACAAAAGGTGGGTATTCATCCTTTCTGATGGAGGCATAATACTCCATAGTGTATATGGACAACATCTTCCTTATCCATTCATCCGTTGAAGGGCATCTTGGTTCTTTCCATAGTTTGGCGACCATGGCCATTGCTGCTATAAACACTGGGGTACAGATGGCCCTTCTTTTCACTACATCTCTATCTTTGGGGTAAATACCCAGGAGTGCAATTGCATGGTCATAGGGAAGTTCTAATTTTAATTTCTTGAGGAATGTCCACACTGTTCTCCAAAGAGGCTGCACCAACTTGCATTCCCACCAACAGTGTAAGAGGGTTCCCCTTTCTCCACATCCCCTCCAACACATGTTATTTCCTGTCTTGCTAATTTTGGCCATTCTAACTGGTATAAGATGATATCTCAATGTAGTTTTAATTTGAATCTCCCTGATGGCTAGTTATGATAAACATTTTTTTATGTGTCTGATAGCCATTTGTATGTCTTCATTGGAGAAGTGTCTGTTCATATCTCCTGCCCATTTTTTGATATGATTGTCTGTTTTGTGTGTGTTGAGTTTGAGGAGTTCTTTATAGATCCTGGATATCAACCTTTTGTCTGTACTGTCATTTGCAAATATCTTCTCCCATTCCGTGGGTTGCCTCTTTGTTTTCTTGACTGTTTCCTTTGATGTGCAGAAGCTTCTGATTTTGGTGAAGTCCCAAAAGTTCATGTTTGCTTTTTTTTTACTTTGCCTTTGGACACATATCTTGAAAGAAGTTGCTGTGGCTGATATCGAAGAGATTGCTGCCTATGTTCTCCTGTAGGATTATGATGGGTTCCTGTCTCACATTGAGGTCTTTTATCCATTTTGCATTTATCTTTGTGTACGGTGTAAGAGAATGGTCGAGTTTCATTTTTCTACATATAGCTGTCCAGTTTTCCCAGCACCATTTATTGTAGAGACTGTCTTTTTTCCACTGTATATTTTTTCCTGTTTTGTCAAAGATTATTTGACCAGAGAGTTGAGGGTCCATACCTGGGCTCTTTACACTGTTCCACTGGTCTATGTGTCTGTTTTTATGCCAGTACCATGCTGTCTTGGTGCTCACAGCTTTGTAGTAAAGCTTGAAATCAGGTAACGTGATGCCCCCCGTTTTATTTTTGTTTTCCAACATTTCCTTAGTGATTCGGGGTCTCTTCTGATTCCATGCAAATTTTTGGATTATTTGCTCCAGCTCTTTGAAGAATACTTGATCCCCAAACCAAGGAAAGACCCTACCAAAAAGGAGAATTTCAGACCAATATCACTGATGAATATGGATGCTAAGATTCTCAACAAGATCCTAGCAAACAGGATCCAACAGCACATTAAAAAGATTATCCACCATGACCAGGTGGGATTCATCCCTAGGCTACAAGGTTGGTTCGACATTCGCAAATCAATCAATGTGATAGAACAAATTAATAAGAGAAGAGAGAAGAACCACACGGTCCTCTCAATTGATGCAGAAAAAGCATTTGACAAAATCCAGCATCCATTCCTGATTAAAATGCTTCAAAGTTTAGGGATAGAGGGAACATTCCTGAACATCATCAAATCTATCTATGAAAGACCCACAGCAAATATAATCCTCAATGGGAAAAAGCTTGTGTCCTTCCCGTTGAGATCAGGAACAGGACAAGGATGCCCACTCTCACCACTCTTGTTCAACATAGTATTAGAAGTCCAAGCAACAGCAATCAGACAACAAAGAGAAATAAAAGGTATCCAAATTGGCAATGAAGAAGTCAAACTCTCTCTCTTTGCAGATGACATGATTCTTTATATGGAAAACCCAAAAGACTCCACCCCCAAACTACTAGAACTAATACAACAGTTCAGCAACGTGGCAGGATACAAAGTCAATGTACAGAAATCAGTGGCTTTCTTATACACTAATAATGAAAATACAGAAAGGGAAATTAGAGAATTGATTCCATTTACTATAGCATCAAGAACCATAAGATACCTGGGAGTAAACCTAACCAAAGAGGTAAAGGATGTGTACTTGAGGAACTACAGAGCACTCATTAAAGAAATTGAAGAAGACACGAAAAGATGGAAGACCATTCTGTCCTCTTGGATTGGAAGAATAAACATTGTTAAAATGTCTATACCTCCTAGAGCAATCTATTCTTTTTTTTCTATTTTAATCAATATCTTATCAATTCCTTTTTTAAAATTTTTTTAATTTTCATTTTTAAAGTCATATTCTTTCATTGTAGTTAACTTTATTTTTTGTATATATATAAATTTTTCTTTCATCAAAAATTTGGGGTGCAGTATTCTAGCAGACCAAAATATACCCTAAATCTAGTCCATGGCTTAGTTCTAATCTCCCACCCAATCACATTCTCTCCTTTTTTTTCTTTAATTCTTTTCTTTCTGTATTCAACCAACTTCTTATCAATTCCCTTTTTAAAATCTTTTTAAAATTATCTATCTATCTATTTATTCATTTATTTATTAAAATTTCTTTTCAGTGTAACAGTATTCATTGTTTTTGCACCACACCCAGTGCTCCATGCAATCCGTGCCCTCTCTAATACTCACGCCTCGTTCCCCCAACCTCCCTCCTTCAAAACCCTCAGATTGTTTTTCAGAGTCCGTATTCTCTCATGGTTCACCTCCCCTTCCAATTTCCCCCAACTCCCTTCTCCTCTCCATCACCCCTTGTCCTCCATGCTACTTTTTATGCTCCACAAATAAGTGAAACCATATAATTGACTCTCTCTGCTTGACTTATTTCACTCAGCATAATCTCTTCCAGTCCCGTCCATGTTGCTACAAAAATATTTATTTATTTTTTAAATTTTCATCTTTACAGTCATATTCCATTCCTTTATTGTATTTACCCTTATTTTTGTGTATATATGTAAGTTTTTCTTTCTTTAAAATTTTGGGATTTATTTTCTTCTAACAGACCACAATACACTCAAAATCTAGTGTGGATCTGTTCTATTCACCAGTCTGATCATATTCTTTCTTTCTTTCTTTATTTTTTTAAATTTCAAAACAGTTTTATTTATGTAATACCTTTGTCAAACACATGCAGTATTCAATATGTGCCAGGCACTATTCATTATTTTTTCCAATTTTAAAAATTTAATTTCTTTTCAGTGTAACAGAATTCATTGTTTATGCACCACACCCAGTGCTCCATGTAATATGTGCCCTCCATAATACCCACTACCCATCTTCCCACCCACTGCCCCACCAAAACCCTCAGATTGTTTTTCAGAGTCCATAGTCTCTCATAGTTCATCTCCCCCTCCAATTTCCCTCAACTCCCTTCTGTCCATCTCCCCGTGTCCTCCTTGTACTTACTATGCTCCACAAGTAAGTGAAACCATGATAATTGACTCTTTCTGCTTGATTTATTTCACTCTGCATAATCTCTTCCTTTTTTTCCTCTTGATTTTGGGTGTCTTCTGATTTGTTTACTGTATATTTTTCTGGGGTCACTGGTACCCTTTTAGCAATTTGTTCTCTCATTTATCTATTCTTTTTGGACAAAATAACAAAATGGAAAAATTCACCTCAAAAAAATAAAAAAAAAGAACAAGAGGCAGTACCAGCTGCTGGGGACCTACTCAATATGGACTTTAGTTAAGATGTCAGAACTAGGTTCAGAATGAGGATGATAAAGATACTATCTGGGCTTAAAAAAAGCACAGAAGATACTGGAAAATCCCTTTCTGGAGAAATAAAAGAACTAAAATCTAACCAAGTCAAAATAAAAAAAGGCTATTAATGGGATGCAATAAAAAATGGAGGCTCTAGGAGACAAGATAGTGGGGAAGTAGGAGGAGGTGCTGTTTCAACCTGTGCCCTAAAGTGAGCTGATTACCTACCAAAGAACTCTGATCACCCATGAAATCAGCCTGAGATCAGAATTATACACGTCTGGATCTCTACAGGGGCAGAAGATGCCAGTGGGTAGGTAAAACGGAGTGGAAATGTTGGACTGATATCAGAAGATAAACAAAAGGGAGAGGGAGCAACCAGAGGCAACCCATTGGAAAGTAACACCCCAATACGAGAGTGCCCTGCATCTGAGGACCATCATTAACTTGGATTCTGGTTGAAAGCACTCACAAAGAGCAAAAGATCGTGGGGAGAAATTGTGGGAATTGGGGCAGCTAGGGACAGGGGCTTAAGTCCCTGGACCCAGGACAGCCTCCCCTGGCACTGAGCCAGAGAGAGTGTGGCGGAGAAACCAGGTCTTGGTCCCTGAGCTGCTAGTGTGCCTGAGAACACATGGGGTCCAGCTCCCATGAGGGGCTGAGAGCCTTGCCACCTGGGAGAATGCCATGCTGTGCTATCAGAGCCAGAGACCTGCATGCCCCACACCCTCCCCTGAGAGAGGTGCACACAAGCCCGTGTGCTTAGACCCAGAAAGACCAGGCACTCCCAGCCCAGGCCAGCGGGAAAATCTCAGTGTGTGATCGCTGCTTGGAACCTCTCTGGCCATCTGGAGCTGCCCAGACAGCAGCCGCTGCTGTGGTTTTGGGTACAAGCAGGAGATTCTGCATCCCCAGGGACCTCAACTCAGAACCTGGCCTGCCAGCAGTGAAGGAGGAATTTATATGGGCTCTGCAGCACCCACAGGGGAGCAGACTGAGGATTCTCTCTGAGAGGGAGGTCAGGGTGCAGTTTGCTTTCCTCTAAACCTCCAAAACCCATCAAGTCTTTGGGACTTTATGAAGATAAAAAGCTGTTGCACAGCAAGGGAAAAAGTCAACAAAACTAAGAGACAACCCCCGGAATGGGAGAAGATACATGCAAGTGACACTACAGATAAAGTACTGGTGTCCAAGATCTACAAAGAGCTTATCAAACTCAACACACAAAAAAACCAGATAATCAAGTGAAAAAATGGACAGGAGACATGAACAGACACTTCTCCAAAGATGACATACAAATGGCTAACAGACACATGAAAAAAAATGGTACAGGTACTCAACATCATTAGTCATCAGGGAAATTCAAATAAAAACCACGCTGAGATACCACCTTACACCAGTCAGAAGGGCAAAAATTGACAAGACAAGAAACAAGTTTTGGAGAGGTACCCTCTTACACTGTTGGTGGGAAGGCAAGGTTATACAGCCACTTTGTAAAACAGTGTGGATATTCCTCAAAAAGTTAAAAATAGTCCTACCCTAAAAAAAATAGACTTACCCTAGCAATTGCACTAGGGGGTATTTAACCCAAGGATACAGATATAGTGAAAGGAAGGGCCACATGCACCACAATGTTCATAGCAGCAATGTACACGATAGCCAAAATGTGGGAAGAGCTGAGATGCCCTTCAACAGGTGAACAGATAAAGAAGATGTGGTCCATATATACGATGGAATATTACTCAGCCATCAGAAAGAATGAATACCCAACTTTTACATCAACATGGATGGAACTGGAGGAGATTATGCTAAGTGAAGTAAGTCAAGCAGAGAACGATGATTATCCTATAGTTTCACTTACTTGTGGAACGCAGGAATAGCATGGAGAGCATTAGGATAAGAGAGGGAAAAATGAAGGAGGAGAAATCAGAGGGGAAGATGAACCATGAAAGACTATGGACTCTGGGAATCTAACTGAGAGTTTCAAGGAGGGGAGGGGATTTAGGGGTGGGAGGATGGGTGAGCCCGGTGATGAGTATTAAGCAGTGCATGTATTGAATGGAGCACTGGGTGTTATATGCAAACAATGAATCATGGAACACTACATCAAAAATTAATGATGTCCTGTATGGTGACTAACATAACATAAGGAAAAATTATATAAAAAAAGAAAAAAGCTTCTGCACAGCAAAGGAAACAGTCAACAAACTAAGAGACGACCCAGAAAATGGGAGAAGATATTTGCAAATGACATATCAGATAAAGAACTAGTATCCTTCCCTATGACCCTGCAATTGCACTCCTGGGTATTTATCCCAAAGATACAGATGTAGTGAAAAGAAGGGCCATCTGTACCCCAATGTTTATAGCAGCAATGGCTACGGTCGCCAAACTATGGAAAGAACCAAGATGCCCTTCAACGGACGAATGGATAAGGAAGATGTGATCCATATACACTATGGAGTATTATGCCTCCATCAGAAAGGATGAATACCAAACTTTTGTACCCACATGGATGGTACTGGAAGAGATTATGCTGAGTGAAATAAGTCAAGCAGAGAGAGTCAATTATCATACGGCTTCACTTATTTGTGGAGCATAACAAATAGTATGGAGGATATGGGGAGTTAGAGAGAAGGGAGTTGGGGGAAATTGGAAGGGGAGGTGAATCATGAGAGACTATGGACTCTGAAAAACAATCTGAGGGGTTTGAGGTGGCGGGGGGGTGGGAGGTCGGGGTACCAGGTGGTGGGTATTATAGAGGGCACAGATTGCATGGAGCATGGTGTTTGGTGAAAAAATAATGAATACTGTTATGCTGAAAAGAAATAAATTGAATAAAAAAAGAAAAGAATATATGTACTTAGGCTAAAAGACAAATGAAAATGGAATAACTGAATTTTAGTTATGAATTCTTTTTTTAATCTCAAAATACAGAAGGCACAAAGTCAGAATTTATAATTTAAAAAAGAGAATATTTTTAAAATCTAAAGCTAATGATGTACTGTATGATGTCTAACATAAATAAATAAATAAATAAATGAATAAATAAATAAATAAACAAATAAAATAAAATAAATCATTAAAAAAAATGAACTAGTATCCAGGATCTATAACGAACTTCTCAAATTCTCAACACCCAAAACACAAATAACCCAGTCAGGAAATGGACAGAAGACATGAACAGATACTTTTCCAAAAAATACATACAAATGGCCAACAGAAACATGAAACAATGGGCCACATCACTAGCCATCAGGGAAATACGAATAAAAACCACAATGATATACTACCTCACACCAGTTGGAATGGCTAAAATTAACAAGAAAGGAAACAACAAATGTTGTTGAGGATGTGGAGGAAGGGGAACCCTCTTAACACTGCTGGTGGGAATACAAGCTGATACAGACACTCTGGAGAACAGTATGGAGGTTTTTCAAGAAGTTAAAAATAGAGCTACCCTACAACCCAGTAATTGCACTACTAGGTATTTACCCCAAAGACACAGATGGAGTGGTCTAAAGGGTTACCTGCACCCTAATAGTCATATCAGCAATCTCTACAATAGCCAAACTGTGGAAAGAGCCAAGATGTCCATTGATAATTGAGTGGAAATATACAATGGAATATTATGCAGCCATCAGTGAGGATGAATACTTACCATTTACATCAATGTGGATGGACCTGGAGGGTGTTATGCTGAGCAAAACAAGTCAGAGAAAGACAAATATCAGGATTTCACTCCTATATGGAATATAAGAAACAGGGCAGAGGACCATAGGAGAAGGGAGGGAAAAGAGAATGAGAAGTCATCAGAGAGGGAGAAAAACCTGACTCTTAACTATAGGAAACAAACTGAGGATTTCTGGAGGTGGGTGGGGGTCTGGGGAAACTGGGTGATGGGCATTAAGGAGGGCACGTGATATGATGAGCACTAGGTGTTATACGCAACTGATAATTTACTGAACACTACATCTGTAACTAACAATGTATTGTAAGTTGAATAACTGAATTTTTTAAAAAAAGAAAAAATAATTTGTTTTCTTTAGAAGCTTTTAAAAAACAGCGCCTAGTTTCATTAATATTTTCTATTGTCGTTTTAGTCTCTTTTTAATTTATTTCCACTCTGATCTCTGTTATCCCCGTCGTTCTACTAACTTCAGGCTTATTCTTTTTTTAAAAGTTCCCTGAATTATAAAGTTAGGTTGTTTAATTTACATTTCACATTTCTTTCTTTCTTTCTTTTTTTTTTTTGGTTACTTTTTTATGATTTTTTAATGATTTTTAAATTTTTTATAAATATATAATATATTTTTATCCCCAGGGGTACAGGTCTGTGAATCGCCAGGTTTAAACACTTCACAGCACTCACCCCAGGACATACCCTCCCCAATGTCCATAACCCCACCCTCCCTTCGCCCAACCCCCCTCCCTCCAGCAACCCTCAGTTTGTTTGGTGAGATTAAGAGTCACTTATGGTTTGACTCCCTCCCAATCCCATCTTGTTTCATTTATTCTTCTCCTACCCCCTTAACCCCCAATGTTGCATCTGCACTTCCTCATATCAGGGAGATCATATGATAGTTGTTTCTCTCTGATTGACTTATTTCGCTAAGCATGATACCTTCTGGTTCCATACACGTCATTGCAAATGGCAAGATTTCATTTCTTTTGATGGCTGCATAGTATTCCATTGTGTATATATACCACATCTTCTTTATCCATTCATCTGTTGATGGACATCTAGGTTTTCTCCATACTTTAGCTATTGTAGATTGCTGCTATAAACATTCGAGTGCATGTGCCCCTTCGGATCACTACATTTGTATCTTTAGGATAAATACCCAGTGGTGCAATTGCTGGGTCATAGGGTAGTTCTTTTTCAACATTTTGAGGAACCTCCATGCTGTTTTCCAGAGTGGTTGCACTAGCTTGCATTCCCACCAACACTGTAGGAGGTTTCCCCTTTTTCTGCATCCTCGCCAGCTTCTGTCATTTCCTGACTTGTTCATTTTAGCCATTCTGACTGGTGTGAGGTGGTATCTCATTGTGGTTTTGATTTGTATTTTCTTGATGCCGAGTGATGTGGAGCATTTTTTCATGTGTCTGTTGGCCATCTTGATGTCTTCTTTGCAGAAATGTCTGCTCATGTCCTCTGCCCATTTCTTGATTGGATTATTTGTTCTTTGGGTGTTGAGTTTGCTGAGTTCTTTATAGATTCTGGACATTAACCCTTTATCTGATATGTTGTTTGTAAATATTTTCTCCCATTCTGTCAGTTGTCTTTTGGTTTTGTGAACTGTTTCCTTTGCTGTGCAAAAGCTTCTGATCTTGATAAAATCTCAATAGTTCATTTTTTTCTTGCTTCCCTTGCCTTTGGCAATATTCCTAGGAAGAGGTTGCTGCAGCTGAGGTTGAAGAAATTGCTGCCTGTGTTCTCCTCAAGGATTCTGATGGATTCCTTTCTCACATTGAGGTCCTTCATCCATTTTGAGTCTATATTTATATGTGGTGTAAGGAAATGGTCCAATTTCATTTTTCTGCATGTGCCCATCCAATTTTCCCAACACCATTTGTTGAAGAGGCTGTCTTTTTTCCATTGGACATTTTTTCCTGCTTTGTCGAGGATTACTTGACCATAGAGTTGAGGGTCTATTTCTGGGCTCCCTATTCTGTTCCATTGATCTATGTGTCTGTTTTTGTGTCAGTACCATGCTGACTTGATGATGACAGCTTTGTAATAGAGCTTGAAGTCCAGAATTGTGATGCCACCAACTTTGGCTTTCTTTTTCAATATTCCCTGGTTATTCGAGGTCTTTTCTGGTTCCATATAAATTTTAGGATTATTTGTTCCATTTCTTTGAAAAAAATGGATAGGATTTTGATAGGGATTGCATTAAATATGTAGATTGCTTTAGGTAGCATAGACATTTTCACAATATTTATTCTTCCAATCCAGGAGCATGGAACATTTTTCCATTTCTTTGTGTCTTCCTCAATTTCTTTCATGAGTACTTTATAGTTTTCTGAGTATAGATTCTTGAGCTCTTTGATTATGTTTATTCCTAGGTATCTTATAGTTTTGGGTGCAATTGTAAATGGGATTGACTCCTTATTTTCTCTTTCTTCTGTCTTGTTGTTGGTGCAGAGAAATGCAACTGATTTCGGTGCATTGATTTTATATCCTGACCACTTTACTGAATTCCTGTACAAGTTCTAGCAGTTCTGGAGTGGAGTCTTTTGGGTTTTCCACATATAGTATCATATCATCTGCGAAGTGTGATAGTTTGATTTCTTCTTTGCCGATTTGGATGCCTTTAATTTCCTTTTGTTTTCTGATTGCTGAGGCTAGGACTTCTAGTACTATGTTGAATAGCAGTGGTGATAATGGACATCCCTGCCGTGTTCCTGACCTTAGCGGAAAAGCTTTCAGTTTTTCTCCATTGAGAATGATATTTGCGGTATGTTTTTTGTAGATGGCTTTGATGATATTGAGGTATGTGCCCTCTATCCCTACACTTTGAAGAGTTTTGATCAGGAAGGGATGCTGTTCTTTGTCAAATGCTTTTTCAGCATCTATTGAGAGTATCATATGGTTCTTGTTCTTTCTTTTATTGGTGTGTTGTATCACATTGACTGATTTGCAGATTTTGAACAAATTTTGCAGCCCTGGAATAAATCCCACTTGGTCGTGGTGAATAATCCTTTTAATGTACTGTTGAATCCTATTGGCTAGTATTTTGGTGAGAATTTTCGCATCTGTGTTCATCAAGGATATTGGTTTAGTCCTCTTTTTTGATGGGATCCATGTCTGGTTTTGGGATCAAGGTGATGCTGGCCTCATAAAATGAGTTTGGAAGTTTTCCTTCCATTTCTATTTTTGGGAACAGTTTCAGGAGAATAGGAGTTAGTTCTTCTTCAAATGTTTGGTAGAATTCCCCCAGAAAGCCATCTCGCCCTTGGGTTTTGTTTGCTTGGAGATTTTTGATGACTGTTTCAATCTCCCTACTGGTTATGGGTCTGCTCAAGTTTTCTATTTCTTCCTGGTTCATTTGTTAATTTATATGTCTCTAGGAATGCATCCATTTCTTCCAGATTGTCAAATTTGTTGGCGTAGAGTTGCTCATAGTATGTTCTTGTAATTGTGTTTCTTTGGTGTTAGTTGTGATCTCTCCTCTTTCATTCATGATTTTATTCATTTGGGTCCTTTCTCTTTTCCTTATGGTCCAGTAGCTGTTTGTCCCTCTTTTGCTTAGCTTCTTTATTCTCTGTCATTTAGTCTTCTATATCACTAATTCTTTTTTCTGCCTCATTTATCCTAACCGTGAGAGCCTCCATTTTTGATTGCACCTCATTAATAGCTTTTTTGATTTCAGCTTGGTTAGATTTTAGTTCTTTTATTTCTCCAGAAAGGGCTTTTATATCTCCCGAGAAGTTTTCTCTAATATCTTCCATGCCTTTCTCGAGCCTGGCTAAAACCTTTAGAATTGTCATTCTGAACTCTAGATCGGACATATTACCAAAGTCTGTATTGATTAGGTCCCTAGCCTTCGGTACTGCCTCTTGTTCTTTTTTTTTTTTTTTTTTTTTTTTGTGGTGAATTTTTTCGCCTTTTCATTTTGTCCAGATGAGAATATATGAAGGAGCAAGTAAAATACTAACAGAATGGCAAGGACCCCAGGAAAATATGCTTTAACCAAATCAGAAGAGATCCCAAATCATGGGGAGGATCAAGGGGACAAAAAGAGGTTCAGAAAAAAAAAAAGAAATAATTAAAAATAGAAAACTAATAAAGAAAAAATATAAAAAAAGAAAGAAAAAATATATATACGTATATATATATATATGCGTATATATTAGATAAACTAGTTAAAAAACGTTAAAAAAGTAAAGGGTAAAAGTTAAAAAAATTTAGCAGACTAAGAGGAAAAAAATTGAAAAATAAAAAGCATAAATTAACTGCGAGACTAAAGAATCATGGGGAGAAAGCCATGAGTTCTATGCTTTGCCTTCTCCTTCTCTGGAATTCTGCTGCTCTCCTTGGTATTGAAACTGCACTCCTTGGTATTGAAACTGCACTCCTTGGTATGTGAACTTGGTCCTGGCTGGATTTCTTGTTGATCTTCTGGGGGAGGGGCCTGTTGTAGTGATCCTCAAGTGTCTTTGCCCCAGGAGGAATTGCACTGCCCTTACCAGGGGCCAGGCTGAGTAATCCGCTTGGGTTTGCTTTCAGGAGTTTTTGTTCCCTGAGCACTTTCTGTAGAGTTCCAGAGGACGGGAATGAAAATGGCGGCCTCCTAGTCTCTGGCCCAGAGGAGCCCAGAGTGCAGGGCCCCACTCCTCAGTGCGCCCTCAGAGAATAGCGCCCATTTACTCCCGTCTGCCAGGCCTCTGGCTGTGTTTGAGCTCCCCAAGCCTGCGACAGGTTCAAGGTAACCCTGAGCTGTGAGCTCACTCCTCGGCTCTGTCTCTGTAGCCAGCTTCCCTGTTCTAATACCTGCAAGCTCTGTGACACTCAGACACCCCCCATCCTTCTGTAACCCTGTGGGACCTGAGGCCATGCTGACCCCGTGTGGGCTTCACCCCGGTTGAGCCTCTGGAGCGATGTCATTCAGTGGAACAGACTTTTAAAAGTCCTGACTTTGTGCTCCATTGCTCCACCGCTTGCTGGGAGCCAGCCCTTCCCCCCAAAGTCTATCTTCCCATCGCTTTGGATTCACTTCTCCGCCAGTCCTACCTTTCAGAAAGTGGTTGATTTTCTGTTTCTAGAATTGCTGTTCTTCTTCTCTTTGATCTCCTGTTGGATTTGTAGGTATTTGCAATGTTTAGATAAGTTATCTAGCTGATCTTCTGCTACCTGAAGTAGTCTCAGCCTGCTACTTCTCTGCCATTTGACTCCACCCCCTTACATTTCACCTTTCTTAATTCAAGCATTCATTGCTATGTACTTCCCCTCTTAGAAATGCTTTTTCTGTATCCCTAAGTTTTGATATGTTATATTTGAATTTCATTTGCCTCAAAAATACTTCAGTTTCTGTTTTTGATATCTTCTTGATCCGTTGTTCAATAGCATGTTGGTGCTCAGTAGCATGGTGTTCAGTAGCATGTTGTTTTCTCTGCACATATTTGTGAATTTTCCAGTTTTCTTCTTGTACTTGATTTCTAGTTTCATATCACAGGAAAAGATGCTCAATATGATTTTAATCTCTTTAAATTTAATAAGACTTATTTTGTGGTTTAACATATGAAGTGTTCTGGAGCATGTTTCATTTGTACTCTAGAAGAGTATATATTCTGCTTCTTTTGGATCAAATATTCTGCAAACATCTCTTAGGCCCATTTGTTCTAACATGTAGTTTCAGTCCCACATGTTGATATTAATATTCTGTCTGGTCTATCTAGTGTTTAAAATGGGTTAGCAAGTTTTCTACTGTTATTGTATTGCTCTTTCTCCCTTTGAGTCTGTTAATATTTCCTTGATGAATTTAGATGTTCCTAAGTTGGGTGCATAAATACTTGCAAATGTTATATCCTCTTGTTGAATTGACCCCTTATTCTTATATAATGATCTCTGTGTCCTATTAAATCCTTTTTAATAAAGACATCTGAACCTTCTTTCTTTTGATTTCAATTTATATAGAATTTATTTTTCCACCCCTTCATTTTTAGTCTTTGTGTGTGTATCTTTAAAGCTCTAGAAAGTCTCTTGTAGGCAGCATATAGTTGGATCTTGTTTTTTTTTAATCCATTCAGTCACTCAACATGTTTGATTGGAGAATTTAGTCCTTTAATATTTAACGTAGTATTAACAAGTGTGGGTTAATGCTGCATTTTGTCCATTGTTTTTTGCCATGTTTTGTAATTCATTTGTTTCTTGATCTCTTGCTCTCTTCCTTTCTATTTGATGATTTCATGTAGTAGTATATTTAGACTGCCTTCTCCTTATCTTTTGTGGATTTACTATAGGTATGGATGTGTGATTACCACAAGACTTACATAAAACACATTACAACGGTCTACTTTAAACTGGTAACAACTTAAGTTCAAATGTATATTAAAACTATAGAAGAAATAAAAAAATAAAAAATTTTTAAAAACTACATTAGTACATTTTATATTGTTAATGCAACAATTTATATCTTTTTATCATGTGTATCCATTACCATATTATTGTAATCATTTTATTTTTACTTTTGTCTGTAACCCTCATTTTACATTTTAAGTGATATACCACCATTTTCACCATATAAGAATGTTCCAAATTTAATTTACCTTTCCAATGAGATTTTATTTTCATATGGTTTCTTCTTACTAATTGGTGACATCTTGTTTCTGCTTGAAGTCCTCTTTTACATTTTTTGTAAAGGCAATCTAGTGGTGATGAATTCATTAGGTTTGCATGTCTGGAAACTCTCCTTCAAATATGAAGGACGATTTATCTGGGTTGACAATTCTTGATTGACTGGTTTTCTTCTTTCAGTACTTTGAATATAGTGTGCCACACCACTGGCCTGGAAAGCTTCTGATGACCTATCTATTGATAATTTAATGGAGGTGTCCTTATACATAAAAGTTGTTTTTCTCTTGCTGCTTTTAAATTTAACTCCTTGTCTTTAATTTGTGACATTTTATTTGTAATATATGTCAGTGTGGTTCTCTTTGGTTTGGTATTACTTAGACTACTCTGGGCTTCCTGGATATGTATATCTGCTTCTTTTCCTAGGTTAGGGAAATTCTCAGCCATAATTTCTTGACATAAGTGTCCCTCCACCCTGCAAAATCTTTGGGGCCTCTAAATACAAACATTGGTCTACCTGATGGTAGCCTGTAAATCCCTTAAGCTATCGTCATTCTATTTCTTTTTTTTTTTATTGATAGAAACTCATTTTTTTTCTTTTGATTGGGCATTTCTTCCTGCAGTTTTTTAAAAATTTATTTTCAGCATAACAGTATTCAATATCTTTGCATCACAAAAGTGCTCCATGCAATCCGTGCCCTATATAATACCCACGACCTGGTATCCCAATCTCCCACCCTACGCCACTTCAAATCCCTCAAATTGTTTTTGAGAGTTCACAGTCTCTCATTATTCACCCCCCTTCCAATTTCCCCCAACTCCCTTCTTCTCTCTAACTCCCCATATCCTCCATGCTATTTGTTATGCTCCACAAATAAGTGAAGCCATATGATAATTGACTCTCTCTGCTTGACTTATTTCACTCAGCATAATCTCTTCCAGTACCATCCATGTGGATACAAAAGTTGGGTATTCATCCTTCCTGATGGAGGCATAATACTCCATAGTGTATATGGACAACATCTTCCTTATCTATTCATCCGTTGAAGGGCATCTTGGTTCTTTCCACAGTTTGGCGACTGTGGCCATTGCTGCTATAAACATTGGGGTACAGATGGCCCTTCTTTTCACTACATCTGTATCTTTGGGATAAATACCCAGTTTTGCAATGGTAGGGTCATAGGGAAGTTCTATTTTTAATTTCTTGAGACATGTCCACACCATTCTCCAAAGAGGCTGCACCAACTTGCATTCCCACCAACAGTGTAAGAGGGTTCCCCTTTCTCCACATCCTCTCCAACACATGTTGTTTCCTGTCTTGCTAATTTTGGCCATTCTAACTGGTGTAAGGTGATATCTCAATGTGGTTTTAATTTGAATCTCCCTGATGGCTAGTGATGATGAACATTTTTTCATGTGTCTGACAGATATTTGTATTTCTTCATTGGAGAAGTGTCTGTTCATATCTTCTGCCCAGTTTTTGATATGATTGTCTGTTTTGTGTGTGTTGAGTTTGAGGAGTTCTTTATAGATCCTGGATATCAACCATTTGTCTGTCATTTGCAAATATCTTCTCCCATTCTGTGGGTTGCCTCTTTGTTTTTTTGAATGTTTCCTTTGCTGTGCAGAAGCTTTTGATTTTGATGAAGTCCCAAAAGTTTATTTTCGCTTTTGTTTACTTTGCCTTTGGATACCTATCATGAAAGAAGTTGCTGTGGCTGATATCGAAGAGATTACTGCCTATGTTCTCCTCTAGGATTCTGATGGATTCCTGTCTCACATTGAGGTCTTTTATCCATTTTGAGCACTGGGTGTGTTGCAAAAATAATGAATACTGTTATGCTGAAAATAAATTTAAAATTTTTTTTTTAAATGGGCTGAAAACTTTAATAGACCTATTTCCAAACAAGACATACGGCCAATAGACATATGAAAATATGCTCTACATTCCTATTCCTTAGGGATATGGAAGGCAGAAATATGATTAGATAGCACCCTAAACCATTCGAAATGGGTAGTAATAAAAGACAAGTAATAACAAGTGTTGGGGAGGACGAGGAGAAAAGGAAACCCTTGTGGCGAGCTGGTGGGAAAGAAAGCTGGTTTAGCCAATTTGGAAAATGTTGTAGATACTTCTTAAGCACTGTATAAATAGTAATGTCCTGGGGACTTGGGTGGCTCAGTTGGTTAAATGGCTGTCTTCAGCTCAGGTCATGATCAAGGGTTCTGGGATTGTGCCCTGCATCAGGCTCTGTGGTCAGGGGACCGCCCCCACTTTCCCCACTCCCTCTGTCTGCTACCCCACCTACATGTGCTCTCTCTCCATCTCTCTAACAAATAAATAAAATCTTTAAAATATAGTAACATACTATGTATGAAATTATACACAAACTCTTGAATGGAAAAAAAATCTCTTTTTAAAATTTTCTTGAAATTTTCTTAGTTGGACTTTTGTGTATTCATGGAACTCCCAAAGCCAATGCCTCTTCTGCCTCTTCTGCTCCTGATCAACTTAAGGTCCTGGAATCCCTAGGAAACTCAGATCAAGGACACAGTTCCTACACCCTAAACACACCATGACAACCATCATTCTTGTGAGGCTAACTATGTGAGGCATTACACATTCTCAGGGAAGATAGCAAGCAACATGATCCAGGCCTGCCTATGCCAAGAAACTGATGACATTATGTACGTTTCAGGTGTACATTATAAGCAACATCCATATACATACAATGTGATCACCACCAAAATTCTAGTTACCAGTCATCACCATATAATCGACCCTCTTTACCATTTTATCCACTCTGCAACCTCTCTGGTAACCATCAGTTGTTCTCTGTATTTGTGAGTTTGTTTTTTTATTATTATTCTTCCCTGTTTATCTTGTGTATATAGATACAGTACTTTATACTTCACATAGTTACATCACTTAGATTTAATTTTTTTCTGTTACCGCATGAGGATGGCAGATGAGAAATTATATTGTAGATATAGATATATTGTACAGATAGAACCTTTGGGCACAAAGAGGTATGCCACACTCTTCCCACTGTAGTAACAATTCATTTGAATCTCACAAAGTATGATTTGTGGAACATACATGATTCTTTCTGACCAGAAACGTGTCCTCTATTGGGTGGCCATGGTGCCCACATTCTCTACTTTTGGTGTTATACATTTAAAACTATCTCAAGTACCTGCTCAGTTTAAGGATTAAGTTATTGCAGTTCTTATCAGGGGAAATACATAACAACTAAATTATCAGCAAGAGTTAAATAATTAATTCATTGTCCACCCACCCCTTTTTCCCTAGAAGGGAGAATAGTTGAAGTAGATCAAACCAAAATGGAACTTCTCTAAAACATGCCTGTATTCCTAGTAACTGGCAGGGTAGATGACTTCCATTTTCAAAAAACTAGAAACAAACAAACAAAAGCCCCCTAGAAACAAACAAGCAAAAAGACATACAAATGGCTATCAGACACATGAAAAAATGTTCATCATCACTAGCCATCAGGGAGATTCAAACTAAAACTACATTGAGATATCACTTACACCAGTTAGAATGGCCAAAATTAGCAAGACAGGAAACAACATGTGTTGGAGGGGATGTGGAGAAAGGGGAACCCTCTTACACTGTTGGTGGGAATGCAAGTTGGTGCAGCCTCTTTGGAGAACAGTGTGGACATTCCTCAAGAAATTAAAAGTAGAACGTCCCTATGACCCTGCCATTGCACTCTTGGGTATTTACACCAAAGATAGAGATGTAGTGAAAAGAAGGGCCATATGTACCCCAATGTTTATAGCAGCAATGGCCACGGTCGCCAAACTGTGGAAAGAACCAAAATTCCCTTCAACAGACCAATGGATAAGGATGATGTGGTGCATATACACTATGGAGTATTATGCCTCCATCAGAAAAGATGAATACCCAACTTTTGTATCCACATGGACGGTACTGGAAGAGATTATGCTGAGTGAAATAAGTCAAGCAGAGAGAGTCAATTATCATATGGTTTCACTTATTTGTGGAGCATAACAAAAAGCATGGAGGACATGGGGAGTTAGAGAGAAGGGTGTTGGGGGAAATTGGAAGGGGAGGTGAGCCATGAGAGACTATGGACTCTGAAAAACAATCTGAGTGGTTTGAAGTGGCGGGGGGTGGGTGGGAGGTCGGGGTACCAGGTGGTGGGTATTATATAGGGCAGGGATTGCATGGAGCACTGGGTGTGGTGAAAAAATAATGATACTGTTATGTTGAAAGTATGATGGGATTGGGAGGGAGACAAACCATAAGTGACTCTTAATCTCACAAAACAAACTGAGGGTTGCTGGGGGGAGGGGGGTTGGGAGAAGGGGGGTGAGGTTATGGACATTGGGGAGGGTATGTGCTTTGGTGAGTGCTGTGAAGTGTGTAAACCTGGCGATTCACAGACCTGTACCCCTGGGGATAAAAATATATGTTTATAAAAAATAAAAAATTAAAAAAATTACCAAAAAAAAGAAAAAAGAAAATAAATAAATGAAAAAAAAATCTTCCTTAAAAAAACGTTTGTGGGAATGATGATGAAGAGATATTTTTGAAGGACGTATCAGTAATGCAGCATATGTTGGAAATAATTCCAAATCAGAGCATAGAAATTACACTGAATATTAGTAGAAGACATACTTGTACTACACCCCTTGGTAAGTCCTTTATAAACATCATCCAATTTCATTCTCTCTACAAAGACCTCCTCTATGAAGTTGCTACTACTATCAGCCCCATTTCATAATAATCCTGATGTGATAATCCTGAGTCTGGAAGAGGTTAATTTGCTCATGGTCACACAGTCATCAAGGGGAAGGGTCAGATATCAACCAGATTGGTTGATATCAATGCTCCAGGTTGTGCCATGATAAGTCATGAATTAGTTTTATTGTTTGCCTCATTGCCTCTATTTCCTGGCTTACCCATAGGAAATAATGCCGTGTCTGCCCCACTGGATGCAGCGATGATTGGATCCAGTCAGATAGGTGAGAAAATGTACAGATGTATCCATGTAAAATGAAAGTGCTTTGACAACAGGAAAATGCTCACATTTCTAACTTATTATAATTAAGGTATTTCACCAGCTCTAGTATTTTACCAGTGTCATCTTGAGCAAATCTTTTAGCTGCTCTGGCTTTAGGTTCCTTGCCTGGTAATAGACAGTATCAGACTGAATGATTCCTAGCTTCTTCCCAGCTCTAGTGACTCTTCAGTGTCTTACAGAAAAGCTATAGTCATACGGACGTGATTGGACTATTGGGGAAATGGGGACTGGATCCAACAAGGGACATGGCAAAATGGGACATGAAATTAGCAGGGACAGAATCTCCATGACAACCGTGACTCCAGAGAACAATTACCTAGAAGGTTTTCTCCATCTAATTGTCTTTTCTTCTATTGTCTCTGCCCTTAACAATAACACATTCAAGAGGATCTCCAGTTGTTGGCATCTCTCTTACTCTGAGTGGACAGCCTCTCTCATGGCCAAAGGGACCCATCTTGGAGAGCAATAGAATCCACCTGGAAAATTCCTTTGGAAAAGAAATAAGTAATTTCAGCCTTTGGAAAGAGCTCTATCTTCTAGTGGAATCTGGGTCAAGGTGAGAGGGCAAGCTTTGGTGACAACAGTGGATTCTGTGCTGTCTTAATAGCCACGTGATTCTTCTATTAGGAGCTGTAGTGGAGCAAAGTTTTTGTTCCCCAGTCTCTCCCATTCTTCATCTCTTCTTCACTCCCACACATCTAGTGTGGGCTCTTCCTGGGTGCTCTTTCTACTTCCCAACTTCTCTGACCTTCACTGGAAAGATGATTTAGGTTCATCTCTAATCTAAAACTTCAGGGATTATTCTGGGGTGAGGGATGAATATTGAGTTCCAGGTCTGTGATTTTTTTCAGGGTATGATATTGAACTCTGTCACCTTCTGTTTTTTTTTTTCTTTTTCACGTGTAAAATGGGGGCATAATGGGATTATTTAGAATCTAATGAGATATAGTTTATAAAAACTAACAAATTTTAGGGTACCTGGGTGGCTCAGTCACTAAGTATCTCCCATCAGCTCAGGTCATGATCCAAAGGTCCTGGGATTGAGGCCCTCTTAGGCTCCCTGCTCAGTGGGAAGCCTGCTTCTGCTTCTCCCATCTTCCCTGCTTGTGTTCCCTCTTTCTCTGTGTGTCTCTCTGTCAAATAAATAAATAAATAATCCTTTAAAAATTAAAGCTAACAGTTTGAAATGTTAATAATTGAGCACCAAATTAAAAATAACAATTTACTGACATTCAGGTGGATTTTTTAAGATCCCATATTCTTGTCTAGATTTTCCAACTTTTTCCATCCCAAGGACTTTTTGAATTTTCTTTTGTGTAAAGAATTTGTTTTTATAATAATATTAATTAATTTGATTTTAATGTCAACATATAGCATTTTTGATAATTTCTGAGTAGCAAGAGGCAAGCAGCTCACCAATTAATAATATAATAAAGTACGCATGTACAATGCCACTGGCCTTTTGAAATACTTCCAACAGCTCTCTGTGGTCATCTTTGGATCCCCTGCCAGTCTGGAGGACTGGTGTGGGTAACACAGATATCAGAGATGCCTCATTTCAAGGCATTGTTGGCCTAGCTCTTTTAATCTTTTCTGTTAATTTTATTGTTCTACTTTATTGGAATATCTTGGCTTTCTTTACTTGATTTTGTATTCTGCACAACCTTACAAACTGGCCACATCCTCGGTAGTGAGAAATGGAAAGATTTTGTTTAGCTAGATCCACATAATAAAATCTGCAATTAATATTCTGCCCCTTCAGGTAGCCTTTAATTTTTTAAAATTTCTTTCCAGTGTTCCAAAATTTATTGTTTATGAACCACACCCAGTACTCCATGCAATACATGCCCTTCATAACACCCACTATGAGGCTCACCCAACCTCCCAAGTCCATTCCCTCCAAAACCCTCAGTTTGTTTCTGAGTCCACAGTCTCTCATAGTTTGTCTCCCCCTCCAATTTCCCCCAACTTCCTTCTCCTCTCCAGCTCCCAGTGTCAGTTACTTCCCACAAGTAAGTAAAACCATATGATTATTGACTCTGCTTGACTTATTTCACTCAACATAATCTCTTCCAGTCCCAACCATGTGGATACAAAAGTTGGGTATTCATCCTTTCTGATGGAGGCCTAATACTCCATAGTATATATGAACCACATCTTCCTTATCCATTCATCCATTGAGGGGCATCTTGGTTCTTTCCAGTTTGGCAACTGTGGCCATTGCTGCTGTGAACATTGGGGTACAGGTGACCTCTCTTTTCACTGCATCTGTATCTTTGGGGTTAATACCCAGTAGTGCAATTGCAGGGTCATAGGGAAGCTCTGTTTTTAATATCTTAAGGAATCTCCACACTGTTTTCCAAAGTGGCTTTTGTTTACTTTGCCTTTGGAAACATATCTTGAAAGAAGTTGCTATGGTGATGTCAAGAGGTTACTGCCTGTGTTCTCCTCTAGGATTCTGATGGATTCCTGCCTCACACTGAGGTCTTTTATCCATTTCGAGTTTGTCTTTGTGCATGGTCAAGAGAATGTTGAGTTTCATTCATGTATAGCTGTCCAATTTTTCCAGTACCATTTTTTGAAGAGACTGTCTTTTTTCTGCTATATACTTTTTCCTGCTTTGTCAAAGATTATTTGACCACAGAGTTGAGCATCTATATCTGAGCTCTCTACTCTGTTTCACTGGTCTGTGTGTCTGTTTTGGTGTCAGTACCATGCTGTCTTGCTGATTACAGCTTTGTAGTAAAGCTTGAAATCAGGCAACATGATACCGCCAGTTTGTTTTTCTTTTTCAACATATCCTTAGCAATTCAGGGTCTCTTCTGGTTCTATACAAATTTTAGGATTTTTTGTTCCAGCTCTTTGAAAAATGCCGGTGGAATTTTGAGTGGAATGGCATTGAAAGTGCAGATTGTTCTAGGCCGTATAGACATTTTAACAATGTTTATTCTTTTGATCCATTAGCATGGAATGGTCTTCCATCTTTTTGTGTCTTCTTTGATTTCTTTCATGAGTGTCTGTAGTTCCTCAAGTATGATTATTTACCTCTTTGGTTAGGTTTATTCCCAGGTCTCTTATGATTCTTGGTGCTATAGTAAATGGAATCAATTCTCTAATTATCTTTTCTGTATTTTCTTTATTAGTGTATAAGAAAGCAACTTATTTCTGTACATTGAATTTGTATCCTGACACATTACTGAATTGCTGTAGGAGTTATAGTAGTTTGGGTGGAATCTTTGGGACTTCCATATAAAGTATCATGTCCTCTGTGAAGAGAGAGAGAGTTTGAGTCCTTCTCTGCCAATTTGAATACCTTGTATTTCTCTTTTTTTCTTTTGATTGCTGTTGCTAAGACTTCTTTTTTTTTTTTTTAAATTTTTTATTTTTATAAACATATATTTTTATCCCCAGGGGTACAGGTCTGTGAATCACCAGGTTTACACACTTCACAGCACTCACCAAATCACATACCCTCCCCAATGTCCATAATCCCACCCCCTTCTCCCAAACCCCCTCCCCCCGGCAACCCTCAGTTTGTTTTGTGAGATTAAGAGTCACTTATGGTTTGTCTCCCTCCCAATCCCCTAATACTATGTTGAACAAGAGTGGTGAGAGTGGGCATCCTTGTGTTCCTGATCTCAAAGGGAAGGCTGTCAGCTTTTTCCCACTGGGGATGATATTCGCTGTGGGTTTTTCATAGATAGATTTTATGAATTTAAGGAATGTTTCCTCTATTCCTATACTTTGAAGCATTTTAATCAGTAACTGATGCTGTATTTTTTCAAATGCCTTTTCTGCATCAATCGAGAGGATGATGTGGTTCTTCTCTCTTATTGATTTGTTCTACTGCATTGATTGATTTGCAAATATTAAAACACCTTTGCAAATCAGGGATAAATCCTACTTATCATGGTGGATCATCTACCCGCATCGGGCTCTCTGCTCAGCGGGGAGCCTGCTTCCTCCTCTCTCTCTCAGCCTGCTTCTCTGCCTACTTGTGATCTCTGTCCTATGAACTTCCAAAACTGAATCAGGAGGAAATTGATAACCTGAATAAACCAATACCTAGAAACAAGATTGAAGCATTGAACAAAATCCTCCCAAATAACAGGATCCCAGGACCTGATGGATTCACTAGGGAATACCACCAAACTTTCAAGGAAGGAATAATCCCTATTCTACTGAAACTGTTTCAAAGAAGTGAAGCAGAAGTCAAATTCTAGACTCTTTTTATGAAGCCAGCATTACCCTGAATCCCAAACCTGACAAAGGCCCCACCAAAAAGGAGAATTTCAGACCAATATCCCTGTTGAATATGGATGCTAATATTCTCAGTAAGATCCTAGCTAATAGGATCGAACAGTACATTAAACAAATTATCCAGGGGCACCTGAGTGGCTCAGTAGGCTAAAGCCTCTGCCTTCGTCTTGGGTCATGATCCCAGGATCCTGTAGACAGGCTTGATGTTATTCTGATGGGCCTTCATCGGTATGTAAGGAATCTCTTCCCCATAGCTGCTTTCAAGAGCTCTTGTCTAAAATTATGATTCATCATTTTCACAACCAGGTGTCTTGAGGTCTTTCTAGATTCTATGATCTTGGGGGGATACCTTTCTGCCTCTAGGACATGAACACTGGTTCCATTCCCCTCCAATTAATATTTACACCAGTCACCGTTTCTTTCTTTCTTTTCTTTTTTTTTTTTAGTCTTGGAATTTGCTCATCTCTTTTTTTTTCTTAATTTTTTATTATTTATAAACATATATTTTAATCCTCAGGAGTACAGGTCTGTGAATCGCCAGGTTTACACACTTCACAGCACTCACCAAAGCACATACCCTCCCCAATGTCCACAATCGCCAAACTATGGAAAGAACCTAGATGTCCATCA
>NC_081557.1:11518328-11541421 GCF_022355385.1 Mustela nigripes
TCTCTTATTATAGTCTTTGGCTTAAGATCTAATTGATCTGATATAAGTATTGCCACTCCTGCTTTCTTCTGATGTCCATTAGCATGGTAAATTCTTTTCCACCCCCTCACTTTAAATCTGGAGGTGTCTTCAGGCTTGAAATGAGTTTCTTGGAGGCAACATATAGATGGGTTTTGTTTTTTTATCCATTCTGATACCCTGTGTCTTTTGATTGGGGCATTTAGCCCATTTACATTCAGGGTAACTATTGAGAGATATGAATTTAGTGCCATTGTATTGCCTCTAAGGTGACTGTACCTGTATATTGTCTCTGTTCCTTTCTGATCTACCACTTTTAGGTTCTCTCTTTGCTTAGAGGACCCCTTTCAAGATTTCCTGTAGAGCTGGTTTGGTGTTTGCAAATTCTTTCAGTTTTTGTTTGTTCTGGAAGTTTTTAATCTCTCCTTCTATTTTCAATGATAGCCTAGCTGGATATAGTATTTTTGGCTGCATGTTTTTCTCGTTTAGTGCTCTGAATATATCATGCCACCTCTTTCTGGCCTGCCAGGTCTCTGTGGGTAAGTCAGCTGCTAATCTAATATTTTTACCATTGTATGTTACAGACTTCTTTTCCCGGGCTGCTTTCAGGATTTTCTCTTTGTCACTAAGGCTTGTAAATTTTACTATTAGGTGATGGGGTGTGGGCCTATTCTTATTGATTTTGAGGGGCGTTCTCTGAACCTCCTGAATTTTGATACTCGTTCCCTTTGCCATATTGGGGAAATTCTCCCCAATAATTCTCTCCAGTATACCTTCTGCTCCCCTCTCTCTTTCTTCTTCTTCTGGAATCCCAATTATTCTAATGTTGTTTCGTCTTATGGTGTCACTTATCTCTCGAATTCTCCCCCGTGCTCCAGTAGCTGTTTGTCCCTCTTTTGCTCAGCTTCTTTATTCCATTTAGTCTTCTATATCGCTAATTCTTTCTTCTGCCTCATTTATCCTAGCAGTGAGAGCCTCCATTTTTTATTGCACCTCATTAATAGCTTTTTTGATTTCAACTTGGTTAGATTTTAGTTCTTTTATTTCTCCAGAAAGGGCTTTTATATCTCTGGAGAGGGTTTCTCTAATATCTTCCATGCCTTTTTCAAGCCTGGTTAGAACCTTGAGAATTGTCATTCTGAACTCTAGATCTGACATATTACCAATGTCTGTATTGATTAGGTCCCTAGCCCTCGGTACTGCCTCTTGTTCTTTTTTTTGTGTTGAATTTTTCCATCTTGTCATTTTGTCCAGATAAGAGTATATGAAGGAGCAAGTAAAATACTAAAAGGGTGGCAACAACCTCAGGAAAATATGCTTTAACCAAATCAGAAGAGATCCCAAATCGTGAGGGGGGAGAAAGGGGATAAAAAGAGGTTCAAAAAGAAAGAATGAAAGAAAAAAAAAGAAAAGAAAAGACTAATAAAAGAAAACGAATAAAGAAAAGTTTAAAAAAGAAAAAATATATATTAGATAAACTAGTTAAAAAACGTTAAAAAAGAAAAGGGTAAAAATTAAAAAAAAATTTTAGCAGAAGAAGAGAAAAAAATGAAAAAGAAAAAAATTAAATTAACTGCAAGACTAAAAAATCACAGGGAGAAAGCCATGAGTTCCTTGCTTTGCTTTCTCCTCCTCTGGAATTCTGATGCTCTCCTTGGTATTGAAACTGCACTCCTTGGTAGGTGAACTTGGTCTTGGCTGGATTTCTTGTTGATTTTCTGGGGGAGGGGCCTGGTGTAGTGATTCACAAGCGTCTTTGCCCCAGGCGGAATTGCACCACCTTTACCAGTGGCCGGGCTGAGTAATCCGCTCGGGTTTGCTTTCAGGAGCTTTTTGTTCCCTGAACCTTTCCGTAGAGTTCCGGAGGATGGGAATACAAATGGCGGCCTCCTGGTCTCTGGCCCAGAGGAGCCGATAGCCCAGGGCCCCCCTCCTCAGTGCGCCCTCAGAGAACAGCACCCAGTTACTCCCGTCTGCCTAACCTCTGGCCGCGCTCCGAGCTCACCAAGCCTGTGGCTGGTTCAAGGTTACACCGAGCTGTGAGCTTACTGTCGGCTCTGTCTCTGTAGCAGGCTTTCCCGTTCCAATACCCACAAGCTCTGCGACACTCAGACACCCCCGATCCTTCTGTGACCCTGCGGGACCTGAGGCCACGCTGACCCCGCATGGGCTTCACCCCGGTTTAGCCTCTGGAGCGATGTCCCTCAGTGGAACAGACTTTTAAAAGTCCTGATTTTGTGCTCCGTTGCTCTGCCGCTTGCTGGGAGCCGGCCCCTCCCCCTGGGTTCTATCTTCCCATCGCTTTGGATTCAGTTCTCCGCCAGTCCTATCTTTCAGAAAGTGGTTGTTTTTCTATTTCTAGAATTGCTGTTCTTCTTCTCTTCAATCTGCTGATGGATTTGCAGGTGTTTGCAATCTTTAGATAAGCTATCTACCTGACCTCCTCCTAGCTGAAGTAGTCTCAGCCTGCTACTTCTCTGCCATCTTGACTCCTCCAGTCCCAGTCACCGTTTCTTTACTGTGTCTTGGGAAATGGTGGACACATGCAAAAACATAAACAAAAAGTGAATTTCCCCCCTTTTCCTATAGCTTACCAAAGTTCAAGAAGATTCATTTTGTTATGAATTAGTAGAACAATGCACAATTCCTTATCTTTTGGGGAATGCTGAGTCACATGACATACCTTTACCTCTGGCTACCTCTGTCACCAGAATGTGATGAGAAAGTAAAGAGCTAATCTTTTTAATGTACTGTTGGATTTTATTAGCTAGGATCTTGTTAAGAATCTTGGCATGCATATTCATCAGGGATATTGGTCTGAAACTCTCCTTTTTGATGGGGTCTTTGCCTGGTTTGATGATCAAGGTAGTCCTGGCTTCATAGAGTCTGGCTGTTTTCCTTCTGTTTCTATTTTTGGAAACAGCTTCAGGATAATAGGTATTATTTCTCCATTGAATGTTTGTTAGAATTCCTCAGTGAATCTGTCAGGTCCTGGACTCTTCTTTTTGGCAGTTTGTTTTTTTAAAAAATTTTATTTATTTACTTGACAATCATTGATCACAAGTAAGCAGAGAGGCAAGCAGGGTGCGGGGGTTGCTGGTGCCCCACTGAGCAGAGAGCTCGATGCAGGGCTTGATCCCAGGACCCCAAGATCATGGCCTGAACTGAAGGCAGAGGCCTAACCCACTTAGCCATCCCGGTGCCCCTTTGGGAATTTTTTGATCACTGCTTCGATCTCATTACTAGATATTGGTCTATTCACTTTGTCAATTTCTTTCAGTTTCAGTCTTGGAGGTTTATAGATTTCCAGGAATGCATCCATTTCTTCTAGGTTGAATACCTTATAGGCATATAACTGTTGATAATAATTTCTGATGATTGTTCCTATTTCCTTGGCATTAGTCATGATCTCTCCCCTTTCATTCGTAATTTTATTAATTTGGGTCCTCTCTCTTTTCTTTTGAATTAGTTTGGCCAATGGTTTATCAATCTTATTAATTCTTTCAAAGAGCCACCTTCTAGTTTCATTGATGTATGTTATATCATATCTCTAGTTTCTAATTCATTGATTTTTTTTCTAATTTTAATTTTTTCCCTTCTCGTTCATGGGGTAGGCTTAATTTGTTACTGTTTTTCCAGTTCCTTAAGGTGCAAAGGAGAGTTGTTGTATTTGGGAATTTTCAATTTTTTTTGAGGAAGGCTTGGATGGCTATGTATTTCCCCCTTAGGACCGCCTTTGCTCTATCACAGTTTTTCGACTGATGTGTCTTCATTCTCATTGTTTTCCATAAATTGTTTCAGTTATTCTTTGATTTCCTGGTTGATCCAAACATTCCTGAGCAGAATAGTCTTTAGTTTCCAAGTGTTTTTAAAAAATGGGCAGAAAACATGAACAGACAATTCTCCAAAGACGGCATACAGATGGCTAGCCCACACATGAAAAAAATGTTCATCATCATTAGCCATCGGGATATTCAAATCAAAATCAAATTGAGATACCAGCTTACACCAGTTAGAATGGCAAAGATTAACAACACAGTAAATAATAAATATTAGAGAGGATGTGGAGAAAGGGGAACCCTCTTACACTGTTGGTGGGAATGCAAGTTGGTGCAGCCACTTTGGAAAACAGTGTGCAGATCCCTCAAAAAATTAAAAGGAGAGCTACCCTGAAATTGCAATACTGGGTATTTATCCCAAAGATACAGAGGTAATGAAAAGAAAAGTTATATGTACCCCAATACTCTGCACATAGCAGCAATGTCCACAATCACCAAACTGTGAAAAAAGCTGAGATGCCCTTCAAGAGGTGAATGGATCAAGAAGATGTGGTCCGTATACAATGGAATATTACTGAGCCATCAGAAAGGATGAATACCCAACTCTTGTATCAACATGGACGGGACTAGAGAAGATTATGCTGAGTGAAATAAGTCAAGCAGAGAAAGTCAATTATTGTATGGTTTCACTTACTTGTGGAACATAAGGAATAGCATGGAGGACACTAGGAGGATGAAAGGAAAAATGAATTGGGGGAAATTGGAGGAGGAGGTGAACCATGAGAGACTGTGCATTCTGAGAAACAAATTGAGAGTTTTAGAAGGAGGGAGTTGGGGGGAATGGGTCCACCTGGTGGTGGGTATTAAGAAGGACATGTATTGCATGCAGCAGTGGGTGTGGTACATAAACGAATTTTGGAACACTGAGAAAATTAAATTAAATTTTTTAAAAAATTTAAGAGCTTTACTGCAAGTGATTGATCAGAATGGAGTATTATGCCTCCATCAGAAAGGATGAATACCCAACTTCTGTAGCAACATGGACGGGACTGGAAGAGATTATGCTGAGTGAAATAAGTCAAGCAGAGAGAGTCAATAATCATAAGGTTTCACTTATTTTTGGAGCATAACAAATAGCTGGACAAATGGAGGACAAGGGGAGATAGAGAGGAGAAGGGAGTTGAGGGAAATTGGAAGGGGAGGTGAACCATGAGAGACTATGGACTCTGAAAAACCATTTGAGGGTTTTGAAGGGGCAGGGGGGTGGGAACTTGGGGGAACCAGGTGGTGGGTATTAGAGAGGGCACGGATTGCATGGAGCTCTGGGTGTGGTGCAAAAACAATGAATACTGTTACACTGAAAATAAATTACAAAAAATAAATTAAAAAAAAAAAGAAGAAATGTAACTTCTTTTCACCAAACTGATAGATTATATTGGTGTATTGGGGGATGTTGTGCATGAGAGTTTATGTTTTCAAAATATTTTCATTAACTCCAACTCACCTTGGATAAAATTGTGGAGAAGTTATATTGGCCACACTTTAGGAGTCAACAGAAATTATTCCAAGTTCTGAAAACATAATTGAAATGAAATAAAATAATTTTAGTTTTGTCTCCAAAAGTGGGTGAAAGCACCATTTGTTCACCATGTATTTGTTCCATAACACAAATACTCGTATACAAGGTGCTTATCAGTAATAGTGAAACATCCACTAGACCATGCGCTCTATGGAGCTTCATCAGCTCAGAGTGCCTGGTGGTGGTGGCCCAAGAAAAGGGGCATCAGGCATTTATACTCCAGCTGACTGGTAGGTAACAGAGTTACACCAGTCAGAAATAAATATGGTCACTGACTAACAATATTTTTGAGTCTCAGCTTAGAGACCATCTGATTTAGAAAATAATTAATGTGAAGAGCTTCCTGATATTTCAGTATTACTTTGCTGTATTTTTCCTTCATAGAGAGGAATGATAATGGGGATGATAGTCGCCAACATTTATTGAGCCCTTACTGTTTTAAGCGTGTTATGTCAATCAGTCCTTGCAGAAACCCTTTGAGTAGGTAAGTACTCTTAGCACTGTTTATAGATGAGGCAACTGAGGCAGTTAATAACTTGATAAGGTTAACGCAGCCAGTAGGTAAAATCTTGGAAATTCTGAAAGTCTGTTTTCTCTGTGATTCTCTCTCCCTTTCATTTCTCTGTCCCTCTCCTTGTCTGTCTTACTCTGCTTACTTTTTTTTTAAATTTATTTTTTATTTATTTTCAGTGTAACAGTATTCATTATTTTTGCATCACACCCAGTGCTCCATGCAATCTGTGCCCTCTCTAATACCCACCACCTGGTCCCTCAACCTCCAACGCCCCGTCCCTTCAAAACCCTCAGATTGTTTTTCAGAGTCCATAGTCTCTCATGGCTCACTTCCCCTTCCAATTTTCCCCAACTCCCTTCTCCCCTCTAACTCCCCATGTTCTTCATGCTATTTGTTATGCTCCACAAATAAGTGAAGCCATATGATAATTGACTCTCTCTGCTTGACTTATTTCACTCAGCATAATCTCTTCCAGTCCCATCCATGTGGATACAAAAGGTGGGTATTCATCCCTTTTGATGGAGGCATAATACTCCATAGTGTATATGGATCACATCTTCCTTATCCATTCGTTCATTGAAGGGCATCTTAGCTCTTTCCACAGTTTGGCGACCGTGGCCATTGCTGCTATAAACATTGAGGTACAGATGGCCCTTCTTTTCACTACATCTGTATCTTTGGGATAAATACCCAGTAGTGCAATGGCAGAGTCATAGGGAAGCTCTACTTTTAATTTCTTGAGGAATCTCCACACTGTTCTCCAAAGAGGCTGCACCAACTTGCATTCCCACCAACAGTGGAAGAGGGTTACCCTTTCTCCACATCCCCTCCAAACCATGTTGCTTCCTGTCTTGCTAATTTTGGCCGTTCTAACTGGTGTAAGGTGATATCTCAATGTGGTTTTAATTTGAATTTAATGTGGCAAGTGATGATGAACATTTTTTTATGTGTCTGATAGCCATTTGTATGTCTTCATTGGAGAAGTGTCTGTTCATATCTTCTGCCCAGTTTTTGATATGATTGTCTGTTTTGTGTGTGTTGAATTTGAGGAGTTCTTTATAGATCCTGGATATCAACCTTTTGTCTGTACTGTCATTTGCAAATATCTTCTCCCATTCCGTGGGTTGCCTCTTTGTTTTTTTGACCGTTTCCTTTGCTGTGCAGAAGCTTTTGATTTTGATGAAGTCCCAAAAGTTTATTTTGGCTTTTGTTTCCTTTGCCTTTGGAGACATACCTTGAAAGAAGTTCCTTTTGGCTGATATCGAAGAGATTGCTGCCTATGTTCTCCTCTAGGATTTTATTTTTTAAAGCAAAAAAAAAAAACCTTTTCTTTCTGGAGGGTAGAATAATTTTTTTTTTTTTACACAAATAAGGTTTTATTAAGCTACCTTTTCCCTACCTTAAACCCATCTCCTTAGATTAAAATCCAAAATCTTTACTGTGGCCTCACAGTCCTTGATGTTCTGTCTCTATTCACTTCCCTTGTTGCCCCTTCCTGACTCTACTCAGGCCTCTGGCCTCCTTGTCTTTCTCCAGCTGAGGGCTTTTTCTTGCTGCTCCTGTGTCTGAAAATCCCTGAGCCCCTGGAGAGCAGCCTGGCTTATCGCCCTGGTCTTAATCAGGCTTCTATTTAGTTTTCCTCTGTTCAGAGGCTCTCACCCAGACCACTCCTCTTAGAATAGCTGCCCTTCCTGCACACCCTAACCCTACCATGTCCAATAGGGTAGCTACTCATCAGGTGTGGTTATTTAGATTTAAATTTTTGCACAACTGTTATTGGATAGCACAGATCTAGAACATCTTCATTATCACAGAGTTCTGCTGCTCCAACCCCCTACCCTGCTTGATTTTTATTTGTAGCCTTACCACTACATTAAACCATATATTTATTTGTTTGTTACCTGTCTTGTGACTAGAAAGAAAGCTCCATACCATCAGGGCATTTGTATGTGTTGTTCAGACTCAGCTCCTAGCAACTCCTAGCTGAGTATCTGGGATTTAATAGGCATTTAATAAATTCTGCTTGAATGAATGATTGGATCTTTTGGGGGCCCTTTTTTAATCCCAGAGGAGATAAGAAGAATTGTTGAGGGAAGTTGCTCTTCACCCCCCCCCCCCCGCCCCCTGCTTTTCCCAGGCCTCAAACGACTTTGTGTTAACTCATGCACTTCTGGAAAGGAATTCAATTCCTGGTTTTGTTTTTCTTCAAGTTTTCTTCCCATGATCCATAAGTTCTAGTGAAAGGAGAACTGACCCGCATTCACTCTGAGTGGTTATTGCCACATCCCCAGATGGTTCCTTTCCAACCTGGCAGCCTGTGTTTGATGCCAGGGATCTCATCTGCCAGAATGTCTTTGGTCATTTTGTGGAAGAGAATATCTCATTCTTCTTTAAGAGTAGGAGTTGCATATGACAGAGTTGTAGATGATTATGCCTGATGATGTAGATTGTTTTGATGCTCATCAGGCATCTGGGTTCCCCAAGGGGTGACAGCATCCTGATAGGTAGAATCATTTTGTACCCTCATCAGTAGTAAAGATGAGTGCCCCTTCCCCTGATTTATGCCTTTATATTAAAGGCATTACTACATTGTCTTTTTTATGCATTGTGACTATTTTCCCCTTATAAATTGTATTTCAAAAGTATTTTACTTAAGTGGGTTTTTGTCACATAACCAAGTTTAAAATTGTTATATACTTCTCTTATACTTTCTGTTTTTGCTGTTAGATTTCAGACATTTTTTCCAAGATTATATAAATGCATTTCATGAATTCAAGAATAATAAAAGATCAGTGTTTATACTACTTTTTAATTTTTAAATTTTAAATTTTAAGTTTTTTTTTTTACTTTTCAATTTCTTAATTATGTGAATGCACATGTAATACTGTTTCCTTTTTTATTGTGTTATGTTAGACACCATAAAATACATCATTAGTTTTGATGCAGTGTTCTTAGATTCATTGTTTATGTACAACACCCAGTGCTCCATGCGATTTGTGTCCTCCTTAATACCCACCACCAGAGTCACCCATTTCCTCCACCCCCTTCCCCTCTAAAACCTCTATGTGTTTCTCAGCATCCACAGTCTTTCTTGTTTCATATACTTTTTAATATTTGAAGTTCATGTCTTTTTAATTACTACTATTTTTTCAAAAATTTCTTAGCTGTCCATATTGATTTACTCTTTCATCTGAAGGAAGGACAGGCAGTTATGGAGCATAGGCCATAGTTGCAATCTACTATGAATCAGTTAATGAACTCTAACATGATGACTGTATCAATAAAACACATGACATATAGCTATGTGGTACTTGGTACTTAAAATTATTTACTTTTCTTCTGCATCAGGGTCCATCATAGTTTGATGCTGGTTGTCAGTTAACCAAGTGTACTCAAACTCAAATAAACTAAATAGAAAATTGTTTATGTGCTTTGTGTCTTCATGACCCTGGGTGGTTTGATTTGCTTCTACATGAGGTCAGAATGTACATCTGCCTAAATGTAATGATTCCTCACTTCCTACAAGGTCAGTGATGCCTCAGGAATTTCCTCAGATTAACCCATACAACTATAGCACTGTTGATGTTCCTATCCATGTGTACAGCTGTCATTCATGATTATCTGTAAGCAATCCATGATAATAATAGCCAACACCTATTGAACTATTACTGTGTACAGAATTGTGTGCTGAGCATCTCCATGAATTTTCTTGTAACTATCCTAGTTATCTTATAGTCTAGGGGCACTTAAATTTATCACTTTGTTTTCAGTAAATCAGTCTTTTGTGTTTAAGCTACTGGGCCAAGCTCATAAAGCGAGAGGGTATCAGACAAAACTCCAAAGTCTGAACCTTTAACGTTCTCAATTTGTACTCATGCTGTTTGTCCAGTAGTAAAGTACCCTAATATTGAAAAAATGTTGGGGTCAATAGTGAGCTATATTGCCTTCTCTTTAGTATACTTAGTACAAAGACTTCTCTAAGCATACTTGTTTCATAACTTCATTGGGCCCATATACTGTGCCTCAAGAAAATATTATCAGAGTCATAAGTTATGATATAATTTTCCAGGACAGCTAGAAGATGATACATTAACTGCATCCAAATACAAGCTTGTGAAATTATTGCAAAGAGGATAAATAACTTTTCTTAAGGATAACAGAGGAAATTTCAAAACATTGTCTGGATGGCTATGTGGGCCTGACAGGTTATCTCAGTTTTAATCTAGAGTGATTCTACATATGGTCTTGTAAAGCAGTGGTTATATAATGAATTATCAGAGGTTTTAAAAAAACTTTTAATGAATGATCTCTGTAATAATCACTTCTTTTATATTATTTTAGTTTCTAATTCAAACATATCTCTTTAATTTTCATGAGACTTTTAAAATAATTGAGAACCTAAAGCACTTTTTTTCTTTTTTAAATTTCTATTCTATTAGGCAACATATAATACATCATTATTTTGAAGCACTTCAAAAATCGCTCTTCTTAATAATTGGAGATGAAGAGCTGGGTCTTTTCATCAGGACACTGAGACACCGATTCTTTCCCAGCACTCCGTGGAGGGAAAAAATAGCACATACAGGAATTGTAATACTGTCATCTCACCTGAGTCAGCAGTGCATTCTCCTCTCTCTTTCCTGATTTTAGAAGCAGCAAGCCAATGACTGGGGGAGGAAATGTTACACAGATCACCTATTTCATCCTTTTGGGATTCTCTGATTTTCCCAGAATCCTAGCAGTGCTCTTTGTTGTATTCCTGCTGATCTACATTTTGACTCTGACTTGGAACCTGTGCCTCATCATCTTAATAAGGATGGACTCTCATCTCCACACACCCATGTACTTCTTCCTCAGTAATCTGTCCTTCATAGACATCTGCTATGTGACCTCTATAGCTCCCAAGATGCTCTCCAACTTTTTCCAAGAGCAGCAGACCATCACCTTTGTGGGTTGTGTTGTTCAGTACTTTGTCTTTGCAACCATGGGACTGAGTGAGTCTTGTCTCATGACAGCCATGGCTTATGACCGATATAGTGCCATTTGCAATCCACTTCTCTATTCAACCATCATGTCACCCACCCTCTGTATTCGGATGGTGCTGGGATCCTATTTGGCTGGACTCTCTGCTTCTATATCCCAATTGTGTACCGTGTTTCAGCTCCACTTTTGTGGGCCTAATGTCATCAAGCACTTCTTCTGTGACATGCCCCAACTGATAATCCTGTCGTGCAATGATACTTTCTTTGTGCAACTGTTGATTGCTATATTAGCAATGGTCTTTGGGATAATAAATGCCCTCATTATCATGATATCCTATGGCTATATTGTTATGTCCATCATGAAGATCACTTCAGCTAAAGGCAGGTCCAAAGCGTTCAACACTTGTGCTTCTCATCTGACAGCAGTTTCCCTCTTCTATACTTCAACTGCCTATGTCTATTTGAGTTCCAGCTCTGGCGGTTCCTCCAGTTTTGACAGATTTGCATCAGTATTCTACACTGTGGTTATTCCGATGTTGAATCCCTTGATTTACAGTCTGAGGAACAAGGAAATCAAAGATGCCTTGAAGAGATTACAAAAGAAGAGATGGTTCTGCTGAGGTTCTGTCCAGATTTGTCCTTTCAGAAACCTTAACCACCAGTAACATGCACAGGAATGAACTCTAACAAAATTCATCCTGCCTTTGGGTAAAGAAAGGTTAATTTGACACAGATAATATGCCAAATGGACTGACAGCTGACTTGATCCACACCAGCACAATACCTTTATGCCCTGGAGGTCATAATTCCACCCTGCACGAGGTGGAAGTTTATTAGTAAACTGCATGTGGGGCGCCTGGTTGGCTCAGTCCGTTAGGCATCTGTCTTCTGCTCAGGTTAGAATCCCAGGGTTCTGTGATTGAGCCCTGCTGAGCAGGGAGCCTGCATCTTCCTTTCCTTCTATCCCTTGTTCTCCTTGTCTTCTCTCTCTCTCTCTCAAATAAATAAATAAAATCTTAAAAATAATCTACAAGTATTTGTAAAATGTTGTTTTAAAAACTTGTAGTTCCTTTACTTTGGATATTGAGCCCTGTTCAATCTCAGACCCCTGACTGTAAAGGAGTGATACCTCACAAAAGCCCCCAGGAGTGTCGAGACCTTGTATTCCCAAAATTTTGATGCAGCATAATCCAGACACGAGGGTGATTGAGGTTTGTTCTGTATATCAGACCTTACTGGGAATAAAAAGATAGAGGTGATGTGCCTTTGAATAGAAACATAGCTATCCAATTGCCCTGGTTGTGTCTCTTGGGAAGAAGAGTCTGAGCTGGCTAAGGTTTGTCTGAGGCCTCTTTTCAGCTTAACCATCTAGGAAATTTGGTCACATACCAGTCTTCATCAGCTGTAATCTAAGGAAGCAGGAGGTGATTTGAAGCTTACAAAGGAATGGAATGAAGGATGTGTTTCCTTCAGTACCATTTATTTTATGAGTCTAATGACTTGTTTCTTGCTTCTAGTATTCAGTGGGGATTTCTCTTTTTTTTCCCACATCTTAATTTAATTTTTTTTTCAGTGATCCAGGGTTCATTGTTTATGCACTGCATCCGGTGCTCCATGCAATACATGCCCTCCTTACCCACTAAGGCTCACCCATCACCTCTCCTGCCTCCCTTCCAACACCCTCAGTTTGTTTCTCAGAGTCTAGTCTCTGGTTTCTTCTCCCCCTATGATTTTCCCTGGTTCCCTTTTCCTATCCTTCTCCTGGTATCCTCCATCTTATCAACATGGATGAGACCTGGAGGAGATTATGCTGAGTGGAATAAGTCAAGCAGAGAAAGTCAACTATCATATGGTTTCACATACTTGTGGAGAATAAGGAAAAGCATGGAGGACATCAGTGGGGATTTCTGATAGATGATGTTCAAAATCCATATCCCAGCCAATAGCTTTTTCTGACATTGTGGGATTCAAATTTCTCTCTCACTGAGTCAGGAAACTTTACCGACATAGCTGGTATTTCACACTCTCAAATCATTTCTAATATTTCAGACATCTGTTCATGTTTGGTGTGAGGAGACTTGTGTTAAAACTCATTGTAATAATGGTTACTGAGGGGTACCTGCGAGGCTCAGTTGGCTAACTGTCTACTTTCAACTCAGGTTGAAAGTATAATCTCAGGGTCATGATCTCAGGGTCCTGGGATTGAGCCCCACATCAGACTCTGCTCAGGGTGGAATCTGCTTCTCCTTCTCACTCTGTCTATGCTTTCTCCCTCTCAAAAATACATAAAAATACTTTAAAAAATAATAGAGTTACTGAAGATTAAATATTGCCGACTAAGGTACCTTCATGGTTCAGTTGGCTGTCTACTTTCAACTCAGGTTGAAAGTATGATCACAGGGTCATGATCTCAGGGTCCTGGGATTGAGCCCCACATCAGACTCTGCTCAGGGTGGAATCTACTTCTCCTTCTCACTCGTTTGTGCTTTCTCCCTCTCAAAAATACATAAAAATACTTAAAAAATAATAGAGTTACCGAAGATTAAATATTGCCAACTAAGACTAAGAACTAATATTGATTAGGCAAGAAAAATGAATAAAATGCATTGAAGTAGGAAAAGATGATGTAAAATTGTCCCTCTTTGTAGAAAGACAGTATACTTCTTTATTGTCTTTGTTAGCATTTTATGTCATAGAGATCTATGGTTTTGTATGGGGTGATCTAATATATGGAGTAGATAGTTAGACTTACACTAACGTTGATATTTTCTGGGAAGCCTTAGGAGCCAGAGAGGAAGGAGATCGTGTGATAGGCAGGGTTTTTAACTCTGGACAGTTTTTCTGTCTAAAGTAGAACATAATACTTTTGGTCCTTGGGATCTGTTTGAAACGTGGAACAAGAAGTGTATCAACACTGACTGTTTACAACCAGGTTCCTCAGACTTGAACCAACTGATATAAAACAGATGTCATTACAATTACATATTATCCTTGGAGATTCACTGGGTTCCTAATGTGTTTTTGGGGGCAGCACCTTAACTCTGGTAAGTCACATAATTCTTCCATTTAGTTAAAGACTATAACTGAAGAGGTACTGGAAGGCTTGCCAAATTTTTCACAAGTTTATAGTTGGACAGGATTCAGAGTAGGAGAATCACTGAACCTCTGAGAGGGAATGTGAAGGATTATCCCATGCCAAGGAATTAGTAGTGCAGTATGAATAAAGGAGTGTGCCCTCCTCCCCCCCAAAGGTTCAGGTATGTTCTTTGAAGCATTGTTCTTTCAAAATGTGCAAGAATGAATGAGACGTCTTAAAAAGGAACCATATGGGCTTCCATAGGAGAAGCACCTCTGTGAGGAATGTAACACAGTGTTATTGATTATGGTCATTATGCTATGCATTAGATTGCCAGATTTTATTGTTGTGCATATGGCTATCCAGTTTTTCCAAAACAATTTTTTAAAAGATTTTATTTATTTATTTGACAGAGAGAGATCACAAGTAGGCAGAGAGGCAGGCAGAGAGAGAAGGGGAAGCAGGCTCCCTGCCAAGCAGAGAGCCCAATTCGGGACTTGATCCCAGGACCCTGAGATCATGACCTGAGCCAAAGATAGAGGCTTAACCCACTGAGCCACAAGGCGCCCCTCCAAAGCCATTTCTTAAAGACAGTATACTTTCCCCAATGAGTATTGGTGGTTCCCTTGTTAAATATTAGTTGACGTATAGGTGGGAGTTTATTTCTGGACTCTATTGTGTTCTTTTGGTCTATGTGCCTTTTTATGTCAGACCCATACTGTTTTGTTTAGTATAGCTTTGTTGTATACTTTGAAATCAGGAGTGTGATGCCTTTACTTTTGTTCTTTCTTAAGATTACTGTGTCTTAGGTCTTTTGAAGTTTGATGCAGATTTTGTTATTGTTTTTTTTTTTTCTATTCTGGTGAAAATATGTCATTGAAAAAAAAAAGAAAATATGTCATTGGAATTCTTTTATTTGAATTCAATTATCCCAGGTGTAGTACATGAGTAGTTTTTGATATAAGGTTCAATGAGTCATTAGTTGAGTATATCACCCAGTGCTCATCATATCACATGTTCTCTTTAATTAATATCCATCACCCATTACCCCATCCCCACACCCATCTTCCTTTCCACAACAATCAGCTTGTTTCCTAGAGTCAAGAGTCTTACAGGGTTTTTCTCCCTCTCTGGTTTCTTCACATTCAGTTTTCCCCACCATCCACATTGTGCCCTCTACTATTCCTTGTGTTCCACATATGAGTGGAACCATATGACAACTGTGTTTCTCTGACTGACTTATTTCACTTAGCATATAATACCCTCCAGCTCCATACAGGTCAGTGCAGATTATGGGTATTCATCGTTTCTGATGGCTGAGTACTATTCTATTATATACTACTCAGATATAAATAAATAAATATATTTATTTATATATTTATATATTTATATATTTATTTATTTATATTTATTTATATATTTATTTATATATTTATATATTTATTATTATATATTTATTTATATCTTCTTCTTTTTCCATTCATCCATTGAAGGACATCTTGGTTCTTTCGACAGTGTGACAATTGTGGACATTGCTGCAATGAACATTGGAATGCCTGTGTTCCTTCTTTTCACTACATCTGTATCTTTGGGGTAAATACCCAGTAGTGAATTGCTGGACTATAGGGTAGCTCTATTTTTAATGTCTTGCAGAATCTCCATAAGGTTTTCCAGAATGGCTGTACCAGCTTACATTCCCACCAGCCGTGTTAAGAGGGTTCCCCTTTCTCCATATCCTCCTCAACACTCATTGTTTCCTGTCTTGTTAATTTTATCCATTCTGACTGGTATAAGGTGGTATCTCATTATGGTTTTGATTTCTAATTCCCTGATGCTGAGTGATGTAAAGCATTTTTGCACGTGTCTGTTGGCTGTTTGTATGCCTTATTTGTAGAAAATGGCTGTTCATGTTTCTGCCCATTTCTTGACTGGATTATTTCTTTATTTGGATAATGAGTTTGAGAAATTCTTTACATATCTTGATTATCAGCACTTTATCTGCAATTTCATCTGCAAATATCTTCTCCCATTTCCTGCAGCTTGGTTTTGTTGACTGTTCCTTTGCTCTACAGAAACTCTTGATCTTGATGAAGTCCCAATAGTTCATTTTTGATTTTGTTTCCCTTGCCTTGACTTTTGGCCCTTGGGATCAGCGAGGGGTGTCCAGCAAGAAAGAGGTTGCTATGGGTGAGGTCAAAGAGGCTGCAGCCAAAGTTGAAAACAGTGCTGCCTATGTTCTCCTCTAGGATTTTGATGGATTCCTGTCTCCAATGTATGTCCTTCATCCATTTTGAGTTTATCTTCATGTATGATGTAATAGAATGGTCCAGTTTCATTCTTCTACATTAGCTGTCCAATTTACCAGCACCATTTATTGAAGAGACTGTCTTTTTTCCATTGGATATTCTTTCCTGCTTTGTTAAAGATTAGTTGGCCATAGAGCTGAGGGTCCATGTCTGGGTTTTCTATTCTGTTCCATTGATCCAAGTCTTTGTTTCTGTGCCAGTACTTTACTGTCCTGAAGGTCAGAGCCTTTTAATATAGTTTAGAATCTAGCATTGTCATCTCACCTGCTTTGGTTTTCTTTTTCAACATTCATCTAGATACTTGGGGACTTTTCTGGTTCTGTACAAATTTTAGGATTATTTGTTCCAGCTCTGTGAAAAATGTTGATAGAATTTTGTTTGGGATTGCATTGAGTGTATAGATTCCTCTGGGTAGCATAGACATTTCCACAATATTTATTCTTCTGATCCATTTGCATGAAATGTATTTCCATTTTTCATGTCTTCCTCAATTTCTTTCATGAGTGTTCTGTCATTTTTAGAGTATAGATCCTTTACCACTAAACTTACACCTAAAGAAGCTGGAGAGAGGGCAGTAAAAAAGCCCAAATGAAGCAAGAGAAGAGAAATTGTGATATAACACATTAACAAAATGAATGGTAAAAATATGATCGTTCCAATAGATGCAGAAAAAGCATTTGACGGAATTCCACATGCAGACATGATTAAAAAAAAAAAAAAAGCCTGTCAACAAAGTTGGCATAGACAGACTGCATCTCCACATAAGGCCTCATTAAACAATCTCAGTGTTAACATTATACTCAGGGGTGAAAAACTGAATGTGTTCCCTCTAAAATCCGGAGGAGGACAAACATACTCCCTCTCACCACATTTATCCCACATAACACTGGAGGTACTATCCAGAGTGATTAGGCAAGAAAAATGAATAAAACGCATTGAAGTAGGAAAAGATGATGTAAAATTGTTGCTCTTTGTAGAATACATGATAATGTATATAGAAAACCCTAAAGACTTTACCAAATAGCAGCTAGAACTAATAACAAATTTAGTAAAGTTATAGGACAAAAATCAATACAGAAAAACCTGTGACATTTCAATATGGTAATAATGAACTAGCAGGAGGAAAAAATAAGAAAGCAATCTCATTTACAATTGTGTCAAGTAATATAAAATACGTAGGAGTGAATTTAACCAAGGAAGTGAAAGACCTGTATAAGACAATGATAAAAGAAATTGAAGAAGACACAAATAAATGGAAAGATATGTAGTCTTATGTATTGGAAGAATTAATATTGTTAAAATGTCCATACTTTCCAAAGCCATCTGCAAATTAAATGCAGTCCCTATCAACATTCCAGTAGCGTTCTTCATATATTTAGAACAAACAATTCTAAAACTTGTATGGAACCAAAAGTGATCCTGAATAGCCAAAGCAATCTTGAGTTGGAACAACAGAGCTGGAAGCATTATACTCCCAGATTTAAATGATACTAACAAGCTATAGCAATCAAAACAGTATGATATTGGCATAAAAACAGATACACTTATCAATGGAATTGAGAGCCCAGAGAAAAAGGTCACACATTTATGGACAATTAGTTTACAACAAAGACCCTAGGGATACAGTGGAAAAGTAAAGTAGTCTCTTCCATAAATGGTGCTGGTAAAACTGGACAGCCTCATGCAAAAAAAGTGGAACTCAACCACTACCTTACACCATACACAAAAATTAATCAAAATGGATAAAATAATTGAATGTAAGTCCTAAAACCATAAAATTCCTAGAAGGAAACATAGGCAGCAAGCTCCTTGACATCAGACTTAGCAGATGTGTTTCTGGATATGATGCCAAAGGCAAGTGAAACAAAAGCAAAAACAAACAAATGAGAATACATCAAATTTAAAAGCTGTGAAGGAAAAACAGTGAAGGAAACCAGCATCAAAATGAAAGGCAACATTATTTCATGTGTCTCATAGCCTTTTGTATGTCTTCATTGGAGAAGTGTCCGTTCATATCTTCTGCCAATTTTTAAAAATTTTTAAATTTATTTTCAGCATAACAGTATTCATTGTTTTTATACCACACCCAGTGCTCCATGCAATCCGTGCCCTCTATAATACCCACCACCTGGTACCCCGACCTCCCGCCTCCGACCCTTTAAAACCCTCAGATTGTTTTTCAGAGTCCATAGTCTCTCATGGTTCACCTCCCCTTCCAATTTACCCCAACTCCCTTCTCCTCTGTATCTCCCCATGTCCTCCATGCTATTTGTTATGCTCCACAAACAAGTGAAACCATATGATAATTGACTCTCTCTGCTTGACTTATTTCACTCAACATAATCTCTTCCAGTCCCGTTTATATGATTGTCTGTTTTGTGTGTGTTGAGTTTGAGGAGTTCTTTATAGATCCTGGGTATCAACCTTTTGTCTGTACTGTCATTTGCAAATATCTTCTCCCATTTTGTGGGTTGCCTCTTTGTTCTCTTGACTGTTTCCTTTGATGTGCAGAAACTTCTGATTTTGATAAAGTCCCAAAAGTTTATTTTCGCTTTTGTTTCCTTTGCCTTTGGAAACATATCTCAAAAGAAGACAAAAGCTTGCTATCCAGGATCTATAATGAACTCCTCAAACTCAACACACACAAAACAGACAATCATATCAAAAAATTGGCAGAATATGGACAGACACTTCTCCAATGAAGACATAAAAATGGCTATCAGACACATGAAAAAATTTTCATCATCACTAGCCATCAGGGAGATTCAAATTAAAACCACATTGAGATAATCACCTTACACCAGTTAGAATGGCCAAAATTAGCAAGACAGGAAACAACGTGTGTTGGAGAGGATGTGGAGAAAGGGGAACCCTCTTTCCCTGTTAGTGGGAATGCAAGATGGTGCAGCCACTTTGGAGAACAGTGTGGAGATTCCTCAAGAAATTAAAAATAGAACTTCCCTATGACCCTGCCATTGCACTCCTGTGTATTTACCCCAAAGATAGAGATGTAGTGAAAAGAAGGGCCATCTGTACTCCAATGTTTATAGCAGCAATGGCCACAGTCACCAAACTGTGGAAAGAACCAAGATGCCCTTCAACGGATGAATGGATAAGGAAGATGTGGTCCATATACACTATGGAGTATTATGCCTCCATCAGAAAGGACGAATACCCAACTTTTGAAGCAACATGGATGGGACTGGAAGAGATTATGCTGAGTGAAATAAGTCAAGCAGAGAGAGTCAATTATCATATGTTTTCACTTATTTGTGGAGCATAACAAGAAGCATGGAGGACATGGGGAGTTAGAGAGAAGGGTGTTGGGGTAAATTGGAAGGGGAGGTGAACCATGAGAGACTATGGACTCTGAAAAACAATCTGAGGGGTTTGAAATGGCAGCGGGGTGGGAAGTCGGGGTACCAGGTGGTGGGTATTATAGAGGGCACGGATTGCATGGAGCACTGGGTGTGGTGAAAAAATAATGATACTGTTATGCTGAAAATAAATAAATGAAAAAAAATTGAAAAAAAAAAAACCTAAATAGAATTTAAATAAAAACAGAAAGAAAAAAAAAGTTGCTGTGGCTGATATCGAAGAGATTACTGCCTATGTTCTCCTCTAGGATTCTGATGGATTCCTGTCTCACATTGAGGTCTTTATCCATTTTGAGTTTATCTTTGTGTACGGTGTAAAAGCATGGTCGAGTTTAATTCTTCTACATATAGTTGCCCAGTTTTCCCAGCACCATTTACTTTTTTCCACTGTATATTTATTCCTCTTTCATTGAAGATTATTTGCCCATAGAGTTGAGGGTCCATATCTGGGCTCTCTACTCTGTTCCACTGGTCTATGTGTCTGTTTTTATGCCAGTACCATGCTGTCTTGGTGATCACAGACACATGAAAAAATGTTCATCATCACTAGCCCTCAAAGAGATTCAAATTAAAACCACATTGAGATATCACCTTACACCAGTTAGAATGGCCAAAATTAACAAGACAGGAAACAACATGTGTTGGAGGGGATGTGGAGAAAGGGGAACCCTCTTACACTGTTGGTGGGAATGCAAGTTGGTGCAGCCACTTTGGAGATCAGTGTGGAGATTCCTCAAGAAATTAAAAATAGAACTTCCCTATGACCCTGCCATTGCACTACTGGGTATTTACCCCAAAGATACAGAGGTAGTGAGAAGAACGGCCATCTGTACCCCAATGTTTATAGCAGCAATGGCCATGGTCGCCAGACTGTGGAAAGAACCAAGATGCCCATCAATGGATGAATGGATAAGGAAGATGTTGTCCATATACACTATGGAGTATTATGCCTCCATCAGAAAGGATGAATACCCAACTTTTGTATCCACATGGACGGGACTGGAAGAGATTATGCTGAGTGAAATAAGTCAAGCAGAGAGAGTCAATTATCATATGTTTTCACTTATTTGTGGAGCATAACAAATAGCATGGAAGACCTGGGGAGTTAGAGAGGAGAAGGGAGTTGGGGTAAATTGGAAGGGGAGGTGAATCATGAGAGACTATGGACTCTGAAAAACAATCTGAGGGGTTTGAAGTGGCGGGGGGGTGGGAGGTCGGGGTACCAGGTGGTGGGTATTATATAGGGCACGGTTTGCATGGAGCACTGGGTGTGATGCAAAAATAATGAATACTGTTGTGCTGAAAATAAATATATTAATAAAAAAAGAAAAAAATATTTCCATTTGTGACAATATGCATGTACCCTGAAGATATTATGCAATGTTAAATAAGACATATGGAAAAATACAATTATTATATCATTTCCTTCATATTTGGAATCTAAAGACACAAGATAAACTAGCAAGAATAATAATACAAAAATAAACTCATAGATACAGAGAACAACTGATGGTTATCAGAGAGGAAGGAGGTTGCAGACTGGGTAAAATGGTGAAGGGGGTTGATTATATGGTGATGACTGGTAACTAGATTTTGGTGTTGATCACTTTGTAGTGTATATAGATGTTGCTTATAATGTACACCTGAAACTTCTATAATGTCATCAATTTCTTGGCAGAACAGACGTGGATCATACTGCTAAGTGTTTTCCCAGAGAATCTGTAAGGCCTCACATAGTTAGCTTCACAAAATATGAAGTGTGTCATGGTGTTTTTAGAGTATAGAAACTGAGTCCCTGATCTGAGCTTCCTAGGGATTCTAGGACCTTAAGTTGATCAGGAGCAGAGGATCCAGGAGACTTGGGAGTTCCAACTAAGAGAATTTCAAGAAACTTTTAAAAAGTTTTAAAAAGAGATTTAAAACTTTTAAAAAGTTTTAAAAAGAGATTTTTTTCTGTTCAAGAGTTTATGGACTAATTTCATACATGCTACATTAATATTTATACAGTACTTTATACTTCACATAGTTACATCACTTAGATTTGATTTTTTTCTGTTACCATATAAAGATGACAGGTGAAAAATTATATTGCTGATATTACAGATAGATACTTTGGGCACAGAGAGGTCTGCCACATTCTTCCCACTGTCACAAGAACTCATTTGAATCTCACAAACTGTGATTTATGGAACATACATGATTCTTTCTGACCAGAAACTTGTCCTCTGTTGTGTGGCCATGGTGCTCACGTTCTGTATTTTTGGTGTTATACCTTAAAACTACTTTAGGACCTGCTCAGTTTAAGGATTAAAATTTTCCAGTTCTTAGGAGAGATATATAACTAGTAACCTATCAGCAAGAGTTAAATAATTCATTCCCACCCACCCCTTTCTTCCTAAAGTGATAATTGTTGAAGTAGATCAAACCAAAAATGAGACCTTACCTAAAACATCTCTGTATTCCTAATAACTGGCAGGGTCCCTGACTTTCATTTTCAAAACTTTAGAAACAAGCAAGCAAAAATGTTTGTGGGAATGATATTAAGTGATATTTTTAGTGAAGGATCAGTAATGCAGCATAACATCTTGGAAAGAACTTCAAAACAGAACCTAGAAATTACACTGACCATTAATAGATGACATGGTTGTACCACACCCCCTGGTAAGACCTTTATAAGCATTATTCAATTTCATTCTCTCTACAAAGACCTCCTCTATGAAGTTGCTACTACTCTCAGTCCCATTTTATGACAATTCTGAGGTGATAATCTTGAGGCTGGGAGAGGTAAATTTGTGCATGGTCACACAGTCACCAAGTGAGTTAATTGATATCAATTGTTTGGTATCAGTTTGCTTGATAACAACGAGTCAAGTTGTACCATGATAAGTCATGGTTCTGTCATGGATTAGTTTTACTGTTTTCCTGATTTCCTCTATTTCCTTGCTTACCCATAGGGATTAATGCCATGTCTTCCACACAGGCTGCTGTGATGATTGGCTCTGGTCAGATAGTTGAGAAAATGTACAAATGTATATATCTGAAATGAAAGTGCTTTTTCCACAGGGAAATGCTCACATTTCTAACTTATTTTAATTAAGGTATTTCACCAGTTAGTATTTTACCAGTGTCATCTTGAGAAAATCTTAGCTCCTCTGGCTTTAGGTTCCTCGTCTGGTAATAGACAGTATCAGACTGAATGATTACTAGCTTCTTCCCAGCTCTATTGACTCTTCAGTGTCTTACAGAAAAGTTATAGTCATATGGACATGATTGGACTATTGGGGAAGTGGGGATTGGATCCAACAGGGACATGGCAAAATGGGACATGAAATTAGGAGGGATAAAATCTCCCTGACAACCATGACTCCAGAGATCAAGTACCTAGAGGGTTTTCTCCCTCTAATTGTCTTTTTTTTTTTTTTAAATTTTTTATTTTTTATAAACATATATTTTTATCCCCAG
>NC_081557.1:11546421-11563259 GCF_022355385.1 Mustela nigripes
ATTGAAACCGCACTCCTTGGTAGGTGAACTTGGTCTCGGCTGGATTTCTTGTTGATCTTCTGTGGGAGGGGCCTGTTGTAGTGATTCTCAAGTGTCTTTGCCCCAGGCGGAATTACACCGCCCTTACCCGGGGCCGGGGTGAGTAATCCGCTCGGGTTTGCTTTCAGGAGCTTTTGTTCCCTGAGCGCTTTCCGTAGAGTTCCAGAGGACGGGAATACAAATGGCGGCCTCCTGGTCTCCGGCCCGGACCCTCTAATTGTCTTTTATCCTATTATCTCTGCCCTTAACAATAACACATTTAAAAGGATCTCCAGTTGTTGGCATCTCTCTTACTCAGAGTAGACAGCCTCTTTCGTGGCCAAAGAGTCCCATCTTGGAGAGCAATAGAATTCATCCAGAAAATTCCTTTGCAAAAGAAATAAGCAATTTCAGCCTTTGGCAAGACTTACATCTTCTTGTGGAATTTCAGTCGAGGTGAGAGGGCAAGCTTTGGTGAGAACAGTGGATTCTGTGCTGTTGGTGTGCTGGGGTATGTTGTGCATGAGAGTTTATGTTTTTAGAATATTTTCTTTGACTCCAATTCATCCTGGATAAAATATGGAGAAGTTTTATATTGGCCACACTTTAGGAGTCAACAGAAAGGTTTCCAAGTTCATAAAAGTATAACTGAAATGAAGAAGGTAATTTTAGTTTTGCTTCCAAAAGTGGGTAAAAGCACCATTTGTTCACCATGTATTTGTTCAGTAACACAAATATTCGTATACAAGGTGCTTATTGGTAATAGTGAAACATGTCCACTAGACCATGCACTGTACGGAGCTTCATCAGCTCAGAGTTCCTGGTGGTGGTGGCCCATGAAAAGCAGCATCAGAAGTTTACACTCCAGCTAACTGGGAGATAACAGAGTAATACCAGATAGAAAGAAATGCAATTATTGACTAATGATATTCTTGAGTCTTGACTTAGAGAACATCTAATTTAGAAAATAATTTATGTGAAGAGCTCCTTGATATTTCAGTGTTAGTTTGCTTTATTTTTCTTTCACAGAGCAGAATGATAATGGAGATGATAGTTGCTAACATTTATTGAGCCCTTACTGTTTTAAGCACTTTATGTCAATCAGTCCTTGCAGCAACCCTCTGAGGTAGTGAGTACTATTAGTGCCATTTATAGATGAGGCAACTGAGGCACAGAGGGGTTAACAACTTGCTAAGGGTGACACAGCCAGTAGGTAAAAGCCAGGAAATTCTGAAAGTCTGTTTTCTCTGTCATTCTCTCTCCATTTCATTTCCCTGTCCCCTCTCCCTTTATGTCTTACTCTGTGCTTACTTTTAAGGATTTATATTTCATAATAGCTTTAGATCCTGTAAATATATGGGTTGTTGGAAATAATTGATCAAACACGGAGAGGTTTAAAGAAGGAAACCAGAATCACACCATTCATTACTTCAGGCAGTTTTATTTGTCTCCTGTGTTTGTATGTGTGAGTGAGAGAGAAATAAGGACAGAGACAGAGATACTGAGAGACAGAGATGTTATATAAAGCAAAAATATTTTACTTTCTGGAAGGTAGAATCATTTTGTACCCCCATCATTAGCAAATATGAGTGCCCTATCCCATGATTTATGCCTTTTATATTAAAGGCATTAGTACATTGTCTTTTTTGTGCTTTGTAACTATTTTTCCCTAATTAATTGTATTTTAACTTGTGGTTATTCCATAAGAAATTAAAAATAGAGCTCCCCTATGACCCTGCAATTGCACTGCTAGGTATTTACCCCAAAGGTACAGATGTAGTGAGAAGAAGGGCCACCTCTACCCCAATGTTCATAGCAGTAGTGGCCACAGTCACCAAACTGTGGAAAGAACCAAGGTGCCCTTCAATGGATGAATGGATAAAGATGTGGTCCATATATACAATGGAGTATTATGCCTCCATCAGAAAGGATGAATACCCAACTTTGTATCAACATGGACAGGACTGGAAGGGATTATGCTGAGTGAAATAAGTCAAGCAGAGAGTCAATTATCATATAATTTCACTTATCTGTGGAGCATAAGAAATAACACGGAGGACATGGGGAGATGGAGAGGAGAAGGCAGTTGGGGGAAATTGGAGGGGGAGATGAACCATGAGAGACTGTGGACTCTGAGAAACCAACTGAGGGTTTTGGAGGGGAGGGGAGTGGGTGGTTGGATGAACCTGGTGGTGGGTATGGAGGGCACATACTGCATGGAGTACTGGGTGTGATACATAAACAATCAATTCTGGAACACTGAAAAGAAATTTTAAAAAATGTCTGGAGAAGGGCACCTCAGTTGCTCAGTTGGTGAAGCATCCAAATCTTGATTTCAGCTCAGGTCTTGATCTCGGGGTTATGGGTTCAGTCCCATAATTTGACTCCATACTGGGTGTGGAGCCTACTTTAAAAATATCTGGACAAATAAACACTAAGATGTTAAAAAAAAGAAGTATTTTCCTTAAGTGGATTTTTGTCACATAACCGAGTTTTAAATTGTTACATATTTCTTTTATAGTTTCTGTTTCTGATATTATGTTTCATACATTTTGCCACACACCAAGATTACAGAAATGCTTATCAATTTAAAATACTAATTTTATCATGTTTATATTCTTAATTATATTCAAATTTTTCTAAAATATGTATAAGGTCTTTTGACACATGTCTATTTTCATAGGCATAGTGAATGATCAATGTTCCTAATACTTTTTAATATTTGAAAGTTCATGTCTTTTTAATTATTCATATTTTTTCAAAAATTTCTTAGCTGTTCTCATTGATATACTCCTTCATAACAAGGAAGGACAGTCAGTTATGGAGCATAGGCTATAGTTGCAATCTGTTATGAATCTGTTAGTGAGCTCTAACTGGATGACTGTATCAATGAAATTTAACATATACCTATGTGATACTTGGTAATTAAAAATACATAGTTTTCCTTTGCATCAGGGTCATAGTTTGATGCTGGTTGTCAGTTGACCAAGTGTATTCAAACTCAAAAAAACTAAATAGAAAATTGTTTATGCGCTTTGTGTCTTCATGGCCCCGGATGGTTTGATTTGTTTCTACATGAGGTCTGAATCTACATCTGCCTAGAGGTAATGATTCCTCACTGTCTACAAGTTTGTGATGCCCAGGAAATCCCTCAAATTAACCCATACAACTATAACACTGATGATATTCCTAACCATGGGTACAGCTGTCATTCATGGTTAACTGTAACAAATCCCTGATAATAATAGCCAACACCTATTGAACTATTACTCTGTACAGAATTGTGTGCTGAGCATCTCCATGAATTTTCTTGTAACTGTCCTAGTAATTTTATCATCCAGAGGCTCTTAATGTCCTCACTTCATTTTGAGCAAATCAATGTTACTGTGTTTAAGCTATTGGGACAAGTTCATAAAGAGGTTACTAGACAAAACTCCAAAGTCTGAACATTTAGCCACCATACCATGTTGTTTCTCAAGTAGTAAAGTACCCTAATATTGAAAAAATTGGGGGGTCAATAGTGATCTGTACTGCCTTCCCATTGGTATACTTAGTACAAAGACTTCCTTAAGAAGACTTCTTCCATAACTTTACTGGATACATATACTGTGCCTCAAGAAAATATTATCAGAGTGATAAGTTATTATATAGTTTTCCAGGGCAGTTAGAAGATTATATATTTACTGTATTCATATAAAGTTTGTGAAATTATTACAAAGAGAGTAAAAAGCTTTTCCTAAAGATAAAAAAGGAAATTTCAAAACATTACCTGGATGGCCATGTGGGCCTGAAGGGCTATCTCAGTTTTAATCTAGAGTGATTCCACTTATGTTCTAGTAAAACTGGCTATATAGTGCATTATCAAAGGTTTTAAAAAAAACTTTTGATGAATGATCTCTGTAATATTCACAACATTTGCATTATTTTGCTTCTTAGTCAAATTCAAACATATCTCTTTAATTTTCATGAGACTTCATGAAATATTTGAGAACCTGAAGCACTTTTTTTTAAAATTTTAATTCTATTAGCCAACATATAACACATCATTATTTAGAGGCACTTTTAAAAACACACTTCTTGACAATTTGAGATGAAGAGCTGGGTCTTTTCATTAGGACAGTGAGACATTGGTTCTTTCCAGCACTCCGTGGAGGGAAAAAACAGCTCATATGGGAATTGTAATACTGTCATCTCACCTGAGTCAGCTGTGCATTCTCTTCTCTCTTTTCTGATTTTAGAAGCAGCAAGCCAATGATTGCAGGAGGAAATATGACACAGATCACCTATTTCATCCTTTTGGGATTCTCTGATTTTCCCAGAATCCTAGCAGTGCTCTTTGTTGTATTCCTGCTGATCTACATTTTGACTCTGACTTGGAACCTGTGCCTCATCATCTTAATAAGGATGGACTCTCATCTCCACACACCCATGTACTTCTTCCTCAGTAATCTGTCCTTCATAGATATCTGCTATGTGACCTCTATAGCTCCCAAGATGCTCTCCAACTTTTTCCAAGAGCAGCAGACCATTACCTTTGTGGGTTGTGCTGTCCAGTACTTTGTCTTTGCAACCATGGCACTGAGTGAGTCTTGTCTTATGACAGCCATGGCTTATGACCGATATAGTGCCATTTGCAATCCACTTCTCTATTCATCCATCATGTCACCCACCCTGTGTATTCGGATGGTGCTGGGATCCTATTTGGCTGGACTCTCTGCTTCTATATCCCAGTTGTGTAGCATGTTTCAGCTCCACTTTTGTGGGCCTAATGTCATCAAGCACTTCTTCTGTGACATACCCCAACTGATAATCCTGTCCTGCACTGATACTTTCTTTGTGAGACTATTGATTGCTATATTATCAATGTTCTTTGGGATAATAAATGCCCTCATTATCATGATATCCTATGTTTATATTGTCAACTCCATCATGAAGATCACTTCAGCTAAAGGTAGGTCCAAGGCTTTCAACACTTGTGCTTCTCATCTGACAGCGGTTTCCCTCTTCTATACCTCAAGTATCTCTGTCTATTTGAGTTCCAGCTCTGGTGGTTCCTCCAGTTTTGACAGATTTGCATCAGTATTCTACACTGTAGCCATTCCCATGTTGAATCCCTTGATTTACAGTCTGAGGAATAAGGAAATCAAAGATGCCTTGAAGAGGTTACAAAAGAAGAGATGGTTCTGCTGAGGTTATGTCCAGATTTGTCCTCTCAGAAACCTTAATCCCCAGTAACATGCAGAGGAATGGACTCTAACAAAATACAAACTGCCTTAATATAAACAAAGGTTATTTAGGGACAGGTAATAGGCCAAATGGACTGAGAGCTGACTTGATTCTACACAAGCACAATACATTTAAGTCTAGGAGGTTCATACTTTCACCCTGCATGAGGAGTGGCCTCATAATTCATTAGTAATCTGCAAGTGGGGGTACCTGGGTGGCTTAGTTGGTTAAGCATCTGCTTTTTGCTCAGGTTAGGATCCCAGGGTCCTGGGATTGAGTCCCATGTCAGGGGTTTCTGCTCAGTAGGGACCTGAATCTCCCTCTCCCTCTGTACGTCTTCCTGCTTATGTTCTCTCTCTCTCAAGTAAATAATTAAAATCTTTAAAATAATCCACATGTATTTGTAAAATGTTGAAGTTTAGAAACTCATTACTTCTCTTTGCTTTAGATATTGAGCCTTGTTCAATCTCAGACCTCTGACTGTAAAGGAGTGATACCTGACAGAGGCCCAAGGTGTACAGAGACCTTTTCTCCCAAATATTTTGATGCAGCATAATCCAGATATGAGGGTGATTGAGGTTTATCCTGTGTATCTGGTCATAATGGGCAAAAATGGAGGTGAGGGGCCTTCAATAGAAACAATCAAAAACTAGTGATATATTGTATTGTGACTAACATAATGTAAAAAAAATTAAAAAAAAATAAAGACATCCCTGATTTCAAGCATTACTACAAAGCCTTGATCACCAAGACAGCATGGTACTGGCATAAAAACAGACACATAGACCAGTGGAACAGAGTAGAGCCAAGATATGGACCCTCAACTCTATGGTCAATTAATCTTTGACAAAACGGGAAAAAATATACAGTGGAAAAAAGACAGTCTCTTCAATAAATGGTGCTGGGAAAACTGGACAGCTATATGCAGAAGAATGAAACTCGACCATTTTCTTATACCATACACAAAGATAAATTCAAAATGGATAAAAGGACTCAACGTGAGACAGGAATCCATCAGAATCCTAGAGGAAAACATAGGCAGTAACCTCTTCGATATCAGCCACAGCAACTTCTTTCAAGATATGTCTCCAAAGGTAAAGGAAACAAAAGCGAAGATGAACTTTTGGGACTTTATCAAGATCAAAAGCTTCTTCACAGCAAAGGAAACAGTCAAAAAAACAGAGGCAACCCAGGGAATGGGAGTAGATATTTGCAAATGACAGTACAGACAAAAGGTTGATATCCAGGATCTATAAAGAACTCCTCAAACTCAACATACACAAAACAGACAATCAAAATATTGGCAGAAGACATGAACAGACACTTCTCCAATGAAGACATACAAATGGCTACCAGACACATGAGAAAATGTTCTTCATGACTAGCCATCAAGGAGTTTCAAATTAAAACCACATTGAGATACCACCTTACACCACTTAGAATGGCCAGAATAGCAATACAGGAAACAACATGTGTTGGAGAGGATGTGGAGAAAGGGGAACCCTCTTCCACTGTTGGTGGGAATGCAAGTTGGTGCAGCCTGTTTGGAGAACAGTGTGTAGATTCCTCAAGAAATTAAAACTGGAGCTTCCCAATGACCCTGCAATTGCACTACTGGGAATCTACCCCAAAGATGCAGATGTAGTGAAAAGAAGGGTCATCTGTACCCCAATGTTTATAGCAGCAATGGCCACAGTTGCCAAACTGTGGAAAGAACCAAGATGCCCTTCAGTGGACTAATGGATAAGGAAGATGTGGTCCATATACATTATGGAGTATTATGCCTCCATCAGAAAGGATAAATACCCAACTTTTTTTTTTTAAGATTTTATTTATTTATTTGACAGACAGAGATCACAAGTAGGCAGAGAGGCAGGCAGAGAGAGAGGGGGAAGCAGGCTCCCTGCAGAGCAGAGAGCCCGATGTGGAGCTCAATCCCAGGACCCTGGGATCATGACCCGAGCCGAAGGCAGAGGCGTTAACCCACTCAGCCACCCAGGCACCCCAATACCCAACTTTTGAAGCAACATGGACGGGACTGGAAGAGATTATGCTGAGTGAAATAAGTCAAGCAGAGAGAGTCAATTATCATATGGTTTCTCTTGTTTGTGGAGCATAACAAATAGCATGGAGGACAAGAGGAGATGGAGAGGAGAAGGAACTTGAGGGAAATTGGAAGGGGAGGTGAACCATAAGAGACTATGGGTTCTGAAAAACAACCTGAGGGTTTTTCAAAGGGCGGGGGGTGGGAGGTTGGGGGAATCAGGTGATGGGTATTGGAGAGGGCATGTATTGCATGGAGCACTGCGTGTGGTGCAAAAACAATGAATACTGTTTTGCTGAAAATAAATTAAAAATAAATAAATAAATAAAACCAGGGCTCAACCAATACCAAAAGATTGAGATTATTCCCTGTATATTCTCAGATCACAATGCTTTGAAACTAGAACTCAATCACAAGGAAAAGTTTGGAAGGAACTCAAACACCTGGAAGCTAAAGACCACCTTTCTTAAGAATGCTTGGATAAACCAGGAGATCAAAGAAGAACTTAAGCAATTCATGGAAACCAATGAGAATGAAGACACTTCAGTCCAAAACCTATGGGATACAGCAAAGGTGCTCCTAAGGGGGAAATACATAGCCATCTAAGCCTTCCTCAAAAAAATGGAAAAATCCAAAATATGCCAGCTGGCTCTACACCTTAAAGAATTGGAGAATCAACAACAAATTAAGCCTACTCCACACACAAGAAGGGAAATAATCAAGGTTGGAGCAGAGATCAATGATATAGAAACTAGAGATACAGTAGAATACACCAATAAAACTAGAAGCTGGTTTTTTGAAAGAATCAATAAGGTAGATAAGCCATGGGCCACACTAATCCAAAAGAAATGAGAGAAAGCCCAAATTAATGAAATTATGTATGAAAAGGGAGAGATTACAACTAAAACCATGGAAATAGAAACAATCATCAGAAGTTATTATCAACAGTTATATGCCAATAAGTTATGCAACCTAGATGAAATGGATGCATTCCTGGAAAACTATAAACTCCTAAAATTGAACCAGGAAGAAATTGACAACCTGAATAGACTGACATCTAGTAACGAGATTGAAGCACTGATCAAAAACCTCCCCCAAAATAGCCCAGGACATGATGGATTTCCCTGGGCAATTTTACCAAACTATCAAAGAAGAAATAGCACCTATCCTCCTGAAGCTCTCTCAAAATATTGAAGCAGAAGGCAAACTTCCAGACTCTTTTTATGAAGCCAGCATTACCCTGATCCCCAAACCAGGCAAAGACCCCACCAAAAAGGAGAATTTCAGACCGATATCTCTGATGAATATGGATGCTAAGATTCTCAACAAGATTCTAGGAAACAGGATCCAACAGCACATTAAAAAGATTATCCACCATGACCAGGTGGGATTTATCCCTGGGTTGCAAGGGTGGTTCAACATTTGCAAAACAATCAGTGTGATATAACAAATCAATAAGAGAAGAGAGAAGAACCACCTGGTCCTCTCAACTGATGCAGGAAAAGCATTTGACAAAATCCAGCGTCCTTTCCTGATTAAAATGCTTCAAAGTATAGGGATAGAGGGAACATTCCTGAACGTCATCAAATCTAGCTATGAAAAACCCACAGTGAATATCATCCTCAGTGGGAAAGAGCTGACAGCGTTCTCTTTGAGATCAAGAACACAACAAGGATGCCCACTCTCACCACTCTTGTTCAACAGAGTATTAGAAGCCCTAGCAATAGCAATCAGTCAACAAAGAGAAATAAAATGTATTCAAACTGGCAGTGAAGGACTTAAACCCTCTCTCTTCACAGATAATATGACACTTTATATGGAAAACCCAAAAGACTCTACGCCAAACTATTAGGACTCATACAGCATTCAATAATGTGGCAGGATACAAAGTCAATGTACAGAAATCCGTTGCTTTCTTATACACTAACAATGAAAACATAGAAAGGAAAATTAGAGAATCAGTTCCATTTACTATAGCACCAAGAACCAGAAGATACCTGGGAATAAACCTAACCAAAGAGGTAAAGGATCTGTACTCAAGGAACTACAGAACACTCATGAAAGAAATTGAAGAAGACACAAAAAGATGGAAGACTATTCCATGCTCTTGGATTGGAAGAATAAACATTGTGAAAATGTCTATACTGCCTAGAGCAATCTATACTTTTAATACCTTTCGGATCAAAATTCCACTGGCATTTTTCAAAGAGCTGAAGCAAATAATCCAAAAATTTGTATGGAATCAGAAGAGAACCTGAATTGCTAAGGAAATGTTGAAAAAGAAAAGCAAAACTGGGGGCATCATCATTTCAAGCTTTACTACAAAGCTGTGATCACCAAGACAGCAAGATACTGGCATAAAAACAGACACATAGACCAGTGGAACAGAGTAGAGAGTCCAGATATGGACCCTCAACTCTATGGTCAAATAATCTCCGACAAAGCAGGAAAAAATATACAGTGGAAAAAAGACAGTCTCTTCAATAAATGGTGCTGGGAAAATTGGACAGCTATATGTAGAAGAATGAAACTCGACCATTCTCTTACACTGTACACAAAGATAAACTCAAAATGGATAAAAGACCTCAAAGTGAGACAGGAATCCATCAGAATCCTAGAGGAGAACATAGGCAGTTACCTCTTCGATATCAGCCACTGCAACTTCTTTTAAGATATGTCTCTTAAGGCAAAGGAAACAAAAATGAAAATGAACTTTTAGGACTTCATCAAGATCAAAAGTTTCTGCACAGCAATGGAAACAGTCAACAAAACAAAACAAAGAGCACCTTAACTTCTAAGACTTCCTCCTGGGCGATAGGCTCCCAGAAAACCTGTCTTTGAAAGTTGACTGGACCTACATCCATGAGACCCACAAGATGATAGCAAACATAGAAAGAGTTCTGAACTATATATCATCCAGAACTTAGCGCAGATGCAGCAGTCAGAAACACTCAACTTCTAGTCTTTTTTTTTTTTGAAAGGATCCTATATGCATATTATACAAGTTATATCATAAAGGTCTAATTTAATACACACCTATGGGTGAACTGCCACATTCTCTGGAGACTGGGGAGGCTGTAGGCACTATTTCTGTGCTCTCCCTCTGCCCCATTCTAGGTTATTGCTATGTCTTAGAAGGGAGAATGTGCTAATATCTGATGTTCTGGATTTTATGGGTCCTGACTTGAAGATACTTCCCTTGATAGCCTGACTCTCTTGACTAGTGGGACTTGCATTCATGGATCCCACAGGAGTGTGGCAAACAATGAAACAATCCTTAGTTGGCTGTCCCCCACCTCACCACAGGCTTACTGCAGAGGGCATAGATAGAAACACCCATTTCCCAGTATTTCCCTGAAAGAGGCCCACCTGTCCACTTTAGAAATGCTTCTTGAGTATCTGACTTCCAGTCACCCTGCATGTAGGTGCTGGCTGAGATCCTCCATTCTGAGACACTGACAAATCGTGGCACAACCTCAACAATGGGGAGCCACTAAGAACAAAGAAAGCCATTTGGACAATCAGAGAGGTTTGAGAAACAATCATGACCTAGGGCCCAACTGGACAATATGTTTTATATCTTGCATGAGACTATTCCTTCAAGACTCGGAGAGGAGGCTTATTTATCTAATGCACAGAAATCAACACAGAGAAGGAAAGTGAAAGAAAGAAATATGTTTTAAACAAAAGAACAGGTAGAACCCCATAAAGAGATTTTATTGACACAGAGATAAATGATTTATCTGATAAAGAGTTCAGATTATGGGCATAAAGATGGTTACCAATGTTAGGAGAGCAATGAAGAAACAAGTGAGAATTTCAACAGAGATAGAAAATATAAGAAATTACCAACAGAAATCACAGCACTGAGGAATGAATTAAGTGAACTGTAAAATTCAATAGAAAGGGTCAGCAGCCTACCAGATGAAATGAAAGAAAGAACCAATGAAATCATAGGTAGGACAGTGGAAGTGATGGATGCTCCAATCAGAGGAGCAGTCAGATAAAGAATGAAATAGACTGAATATAGCTTAAGGGATTTATAGGCTACCATCAAGCAGACCAATGTTTGCATTATAGAGGCCCCAAAGATTGGGCGGGGTGGGAGGGCACTTATTTCAAGAAATTATGGCTGAGAATTTCCCTAACCTAGGAAAAGAAGCAGATATCTATATCCAGGAAGCCCAGAGTATTCTAAGTAATTAATACGAATCCAAAGAGAACCACACTGACATATATTACAAATAAAATGTCACAAATTAAAGACGAGGAGTTAAACTTTAAAGCAGCAAGAGAAAAACAACTTTTATGTACAAGGAAACCTCCATTAAATTATCAGTAGATAGGTCAGCAGAAGCTTTCCAGGCCAGTGGTGTGGCACACTATATTCAAAGTGCTGAAAGAAGAAAACCTGCCAATCAAGAATTGTCTACCCAGATAAATCGTCCTTCATATTTGAAGGAGAGTTTCCAGACACACAAACCTAATGAATTCATCACCACTAGATTGCCTTTACAAAAAATGTAAAGGAGGACTTCAAGCAAAAACAAGATGTCACCAATTAGTAAGAAGAAACCATATGAAAATAAAATCTCATTGGAAAGGTAAATTAAATTTGGAATATTCTTATATGGTGAAAATGGAGGTATATCACTTAAAATGTAAAATGAGAGTTACAGACAAAAGTAAAAATAAAATGATTACAATAATATGGTAATGGGTACACATGATAAAAAGATATAAATTGTTGCATTAACAATATAAAATGTACTAATGTAGTTTTAAAATTTTTTTTTATTTTTTAAATTTCTTATATAGTTTTAAAATACATTTGAGCTTAAGTTTTTACCAGTTTAAAGTAGACCGTCATAATGTGTTTTATGTAAGCCTTGTGGTAATCACACATCCATACCTATAGTAAATCCACAAAAGATAGGGACAATGGAATCTAAATATACTACTACATGAAATCATCAAATAGAAAGGGAGAGAGCAAGAGATCAAGAAACAAATGAATTACAAAACATGGCAAAAAACAATGGACAAAATGCAGCATTAACCCACACTTGTTAATACTACGTTAAATATTAAAGGACTAAATTCTCCAATCAAACATGTTGAGTGACTGAATGGATTAAAAAAAATAAGATCGAAGTATATGCTGCCTACAAGAGACTTTCTAGAGCTTTAAAGATACACACACAAAGACTAAAAATGAAGGGGTGGAAAAATAAATTCTATGTAAATTGAAATCAAAAGAAAGACGGTTCAGATGTCTTTATTAAAAAGGATTTAATAGGACACAGAGATCATTATATAAGAATAAGGGGTCAATTCAACAAGAGGATAAAACATTTGCAAGTATTTATGCACCCAACTTAGGAACATCTAAATTCATCAAGGAATTATTAACAGACTCAAAGGGAGAAAGAGCAATACAATAACAGTAGCAAAACTTGCTAACCCATTTTAAACACTAGATAGACCAGACAGAATATTAATATCAACATGTGGGACTGAAACTACTACATGTTAGAACAAATGGGCTTAAGAGATGTTTGCAGAATATTTGATCCAAAAGAAGCAGAATATATACTCTTCCAGAGTACAAATGAAACATGCTCCAGAACACTTCATATGTTAAACCACAAAATAAGTCTTATTAAATTTAAAGAGATTAAAATCATATTGAGCATCTTTTCCTGTGGTATAAAACTAGAAATCAAGTACAAGAAGAAAACTGGAAAATTCACAAATATGTGCAGAGAAAACAACATGCTACTGAACACCATGCTACTGAGCACCAACATGCTATTGAACAATGGATCAAGAAGATATCAAAAACAGAAACTAAAGTATTTTTGAGACCAATAAAATTCAAATATAACATGTCAAAACTTAGGGATACAGCAAAAGCAGTTCTAAGAGGGGAAGTACATAGCGATGAATGCTTGAATTAAGAAAGGTGAAATGTAAGGGGGTGGAGTCAAGATGGCGGAGAAGTAGCAGGCTGAGACTACTTCAGGTAGCAGGAGATCAGCTAAATCGCTAGCTTATCTAAACATTGCAAACACCTACAAATCCAACAGGAGATCAAAGAGAAGAAGAACAGCAATTCTAGAAACAGAAAATCCACCACTTTCTGAAAGGTAGGACTGGCGGAGAAGTGAATCCAAAGTGATGGAAAGATAGACTGCGGGAGGAGGGGCTGGCTTCCCGGCAAGTGGTGGAGCAATGGAGCACAAAATCGGGACTTTTAAAAGTCTGTTCCGCTGAATGACATCGCTCCAGAGGCTCAACCAGGGTGAAGCCCACGTGGGGCCAGCGTGGCCTCAGGTCCCGCAGGGTCACAAAAGTATCAGGGGTGTCTGAGTGTCGCAGAGATTGCAGGTATTAGAACGGGGAAGCTGGCTACAGAGACAGAGCCGAGGAGTGAGCTCACAGCTCGGGGTTACCTTGAACTGGTTGCAGGCTCCAGGAGCTCGAGCGCAGCCGGAGGCCAGGCAGATGGGAGTAAATGGGCACCATTGTCTGAGGCGCAGTGAGGAGTGGGGCCCCGAGCTCTCGGCTCCTCCGGGCTGGAGCCTAGGAGACCACCATTTTCATTCCCATCCTCTGGAACTCTACAGAAAGCGCTCAGGGAACAAAAGCCCCCGAAAGCAAACCTGAGTGGATTACTCAGCCCGGTTCCTGGTAAGGGCAGTGTAATTCCGCCTGAGGCAAAGATGCTTGAGAATCACTACAACAGGCCCCTCCCAGAGAAGATCAACAAGAAATCCAGCCAGGACCAAGTTCACCTACCAAGGAGTTCAGTTTCAATACCAAGGAGAGCAGCAGAATCCCAGAGGATGAGAAAGCAAAACACGGAACTCATGGCTTTCTCCCCATGATTCTTTAGTCTCACAGTTAATTTAATTTTTTTTTCTTTTTCAATTTTTTTTCTCTTCTTCTGCTAATTTTTTTAAACTTTTACCCTTTTCTTTTTTTAACGTTTCTTAACTAGTTTATCTAATATATTTTTCTTTCTTTTTTTTTTTTTTTTTTTTTCGTTTTCTTTTTTTAATTGTTTCTTTTTTTTTTTTTTTTTGAACCTCTTTTTGTAACCTCCCCCCACACACACAATTTGGGATCTTTTCTGATTTGGTTAAAGCATATTTTCCTGAGGTTGTTGCCACCCTTTTAGCATTTTACTTGCTCCTTCATATACTCTTATCTGGACAAAATGATAAGGCAGAAAAATTCACACACACACAAAAAAGAACAAGAGGCAGTACCGAAGCTAGGGACCTAATCAATACAGACATTGGTAATATGTCAGATCTAGAGTTCAGAATGACAATTCTCAAGGTTCTAGCCGGGCTTGAGAGAGGCATGGAAGATATTAGAGAAACCCTCTCGGGAGATATAAAAAGCCCTTTCTGGAGAAATAAAAGAACCAAAATCTAACCAAGCTGAAATAAAAAAAGCTATTAATGAGGTGCAATCAAAAATGGAGTCTCTCACAGCTAGGATAAATGAGGCAGAAGAAAGAATTAGCAATATAGAAGACCAAATGACAGAGAATAAAGAAGCTAAGCAAAAGAGGGAGAAACAGCTACTGGACCATGAGGGGAGAATTTGAGAGATAAGTGACACCATAAGATGAAACAACATTATAATAATTGGGATTCCAGAAGAAGAAAGAGAGAGGGGATCAGAAGGTATATTGGAGAGAATTATTATAGAGGATTTCCCTTAAATGGCCAAGGGAACAAGCATCAAAATCCAGGAGGTGCAGAGAATCCCCCTCAAAATCAATAAGAATAGTTCCACACTACGTCACCTAATAGTAAAATATACAAGTCTTAGTGACAAAGAGAAAATCCTAAAAGCAGCCCAGGAAAAGAAGTCTGTAACATACAATGGTAAAAATAATAGATTGGCAGCAGACTTATCCACAGAGACCTGGCAGGCCAGAGAGAACTGGCATGATATATTCAGAGCACTAAACAAGAAAAACATGCAGCCAATAATACTACATCCAGCTAGGTTATCATTGAAAATAGAAGGAAATATTAAAAGCTTCCTGGACAAACAAAAATTGAAAGAATTTGCAAACACCAAACCAGCTCTATAGGAAATATTGAAAGGGGTCCTCTAAGCAAAGAGAGAGCCTAAAAGTAGTAGATCAGAAGGAACAGAATCAATATACAGTAACAGTCACCTTACAAGCAATACAATGGCACTAAATTCATACCTCTCAATAGTTACCCTGAATGTAAATGGGCTAAATGCCCCAATCAAAAGACACAGGGTTCTTTCCATAGTTTGGCTATTGTGGACATTGCTGCTATAAACATTCGGGTGCACGTGCCCCTTTGGATCACTACGTTTGTATCTTTAGGGTAAATACCCAGTAGTGCAATTGCTGGGTCATAGGGTAGTTCTATTTTCAACCTAGATGTCCATCAATAGATGAATGGATAAAGAAGATGTATATATACACAATGGAATACTATGCAGCCATCAAAAGAAATGAAATCTTGCCATTTGCGACAACATGGATGGAACTAGAATGTATCATGCTTAGCGAAATAAGTCAAGCAGGGAAAGACAACTATCATATGATCTCCCTGATATGAGGAAGTGGTGATGCAACATGGGGGCTTAAGTGGGTAGGAGAAGAATCAATGAAACATGATGGGATTGGGAGGGAGACAAACCATAAGTGATTCTTAATCTTACAAAACAAACTGAGGGTTGCTGGGGGGAGGGGAGTTGGGAGAAGGGGGGGTGAGGTTATGGACATTGGGGAGGGTATGTGCTTTGGTGAGTGCTGTGAAGTGTGTAAACCTGGCGATTCACAGACCTGTACCCCTGGAGATAAAAATACATGTTTATAAAAAAAAAAAAAGACACAGGGTATCAGAATGGATAAAAAAACAAAACCCATCTATATGTTGCCTTCAAGAAACTCATTTTAAACCTGAAGACACCTCCAGATTAGAAGTGAGGGGGTGGAAAGCAATTTACCATACTAATGGACATCAGAAGAAAGCAGGAGTGGCAATACTTACTTCAGATCAATTAGATTTTAATCCAAAGACTATAATAACAGATGAAGAAGGATACTATATCATACTCAAAGGATCTGTCCAACAAGAAGATCTAACAACTTTAAATATCTATGCCCCTAACGTGGGAGCATCCAACTATATAAACCAATTAATAACAAAATCAAAGAAACACATCAACAATAATACAATAATAGTAGGGGACTTTAACACTCCCCCTCACTGAAATGGACAGATCATCTAAGGAAAAGATCAACAAGGAAATAAAGACCTTAAATGATACACTGGACCAGATGGACATCACAGATATATTTAGAACATTTCATCCCAAAGCAGCAGAATACACATTCTTCTCTAGTCCACATGGAACATTCTCCAGAATAGACCACATCCTTGGTCCTAAATCAGGTCTCAACCAGTATCAAAAGATTGGGATCATTCCCTGCATATTTACAGACCACAATGCTCTGAAGCTAGAACTCAATCACAAGAGGAAA
>NC_081557.1:11563659-11575759 GCF_022355385.1 Mustela nigripes
ACTGGCACAAAAACAGACACATAGATCCATGGAACAGAATAGAGAGCCCAGAAATAGACCCTCAACTCTACATTCAACTAATCTTCGACAAAGCAGGAAAGAATGTCCAATGGGAACAAAGACAGCCTCTTCAATAAATGGAGTTGGGAAAATTGGACAGCCACATGCAGAACAATGAAATTGGACCATTTCCTTACACCACACATAAAAATAGACTCAAAATGGATGAAGGACCTCAGTGTGAGAAAGGAATCCATCAGAATCCTTGAGGAGAGATCGCTTCTCGGCCTTTTGGCTAAGATCAAGTGTAGAATCCTTGAGGAGAACACAGGCAGCAATTTCTTCAACCTCAGCTGCAGCAACCTCTTCCTAGGAATATTGCCAAAGGCAAGGGAAGCAAGAGAAAAATGAACTATTGAGATTTTATCAAGATCAGAAGCTTTTGCACAGCAAAGGAAACAGTTCACAAAACCAAAAGACAACTGGCAGAATGGGAGAAGATATTTGCAAATGACATATCAGATAAAGGGTTAGTGTCCAAAATCTATAAAGAATTTATCAAACTCAAAACCCAAAGAACAAATAATCCAATCAAGAAATGGGCAGAAAACATGAACAGACATTTCTGCAAAGAAGACATCCAGATGGCCAACACACACATGAAAAAAATGCTCCACATCACTCGGCATCAGGGAAATACAAATCAAAACCACAATGAGATACCACCTCACACCAGTCAGAATGGCTAAAATTAACAAGTCGGGAAATGACAGATGCTGGCAAGGATGTGGAGAAAGGTGAACCCTCCTACACTGTTGGTGGGAATGCAAGCTGGTGCAACCACTCTGGAAAACAGCATGGAGGTTCCTCAAAATGTTGAAAATATAACTACCCTATGACCCAGCAATTTCACTACTGGGTATTTACCCTAAAGATACAAATGTAGTGATCCGAAGGGGCACGTGCACTCAAATGTTTAAAGCAGCAATGTCTATAATAGCCGAAGTATGGAAAGAACCTAGATGTCCATCAACGATGAATGGATCAAGAAGATGTGGTATATATACACAATGGAATACTATGCAGCCATCAAAAGAGATGAAATCTTACCATTTGCGATGACGTGGATGGAACTAGAGGGTATCACACTTAGCGAAATAAGTCAATTGGAGAGAGACAACTATCATATGATCTCCCTGATATGAGGAAGTAGAGATGCAACATGGGGGGTTAAGGGGGTAGGAGAAGACTAAATGAAACAAGATGGGATGGGGAGGGAGACAAACCATAAGTGACTCTTAATCTCACAAAACAAAGTGAGGGTTGCTAGGGGGAGGGGGGTTGGGTAAAGGGGCGTGGGGTTATGGACATTGGGGACGGTATGTGCTGGGGTGAGTGCTGTGAAGTGTTTAAATCTGGCGATTAACAGACCTGTACCCCTGGGGATAAAAATATATTATATGTTTATAAAAAATAAAAAAAATAAGTAACCAAAAAAAAAAAAAAAAGAAAGAAAGGTAAAATGTAAATTAAACAACCTAACTTTATAGTTCAGGGAACTAAAAAAAGAATAAGCCTGAAGTTAGTAGAAGGAAGGGGATAACAAAGATCAGAGTGGAAATGAATGAAAAAGAGAACAAAAAGCCAATAGAAAATATTAATGAAACTAGGGGCTGTTTTTAAAAAACTTCTAAACAAAGCAAATTATTTTTTCTTTTTTTAAAAATTCAGTTATTCAACTTACAATACATCATTAGTTACAGATGTAGCATTCAGTAAATTATCATTTGTGTATAATACCTAGTGCTCATCATATCACGTGCCCTCCTTAATGCCCATCACCCAGTTACCCCATACCCCCACCCACCTCCCCTCCAGAAACCCTCAGTTTGTTTCCTATAGTTAAGAGTCTCTTATGGTTTTTCTCCCTCTCTGATGATTTCTCATTCTGTTTTCCCTCCCTTCTCCTATGGTCCTCTGCCCTGTTTCTTATATTCCATATAGGAGTGAAATCCTGATATTTGTCTTTCTCTGACTTGTTTTGCTCAGCATAACACCCTCCAGGTCCATCCACATCGATGTTAATGGTAAGTATTCATCCTTTCTGATGGCTGCATAATATTCTGTTGTGTATTTCCATTCAATTATCAATGGACATCTTGGCTCTTTCTACAGTTTGGCTATTGCGGAGATTGCTGATATGACTACTGGGGTGCAGGTAACCCTTTAGACCACTCCATCTGTGTCTTTGGGGTAAATACCTAGTAGTGCAATTACTGGGTTGTAGGATAGCTCTATTTTTAACTTCTTGAGAAACCTCCATACTGTTCTCCAGAGTGACTGTATCAGCTTGCATTCCCACCAGCAGTGTTAAGAGGGTTCCCCTTTCTCCACATCCTCAACAACATTTGTTGTTTCCTTTCTTGTTAATTTTGGCCATTCCAACTGGTATGAGGTAGTATGTCATTGTGGGTTTTTTTTTTTTTTTTTGTATTTCCCTGATAGCTAGTGATGTGGCCCATTGTTTCATGTTTCTGTTGGCCATTTGTATGTCTTTTTTGGAAAAGTATCTGTTCATGTCTTCTGCCCATTTCCTGACTGGGTTATTTGTGTTTTGGGTGTTGAGAATTTGAGAAGTTCATTATAGATCTTGGATACTAGTTCTTTATCTGATATGTCATTTGCAAATATCTTCTGCCATTTTGTGGGTTGTCTCTTAGTTTGTTGACTGTTTCCTTTGCTGTGCAGAAGCTTTTTTCTTTTTTTATATAATTTTTCCCTTATGTTATGTTAGTCGCCATACAGGACATCATTGATTTTTGATGTAGTGTTCCATGATTCATTGTTTGCATATAACACCCAGTGCTCCATTCAATACATGCACTGCTTAATACCCATCACCGGGCTCACCCATCTTCCCACCCCTGAAGCCCCTCCCCTCCTTGAAACTCTCAGTTTGATTCCCAGAGTCCATAGTCTTTCATGGTTCATCTTCCCCTCTGATTTCTCCTCCTTCATTTTTCCCTCTCTTATCCTAATGCTCTCCATGCTATTCCTGTGTTCCACAAGTAAGTGAAACCATAGGATAATCATCATTCTCTGCTTGACTTATTTCACTTAGCATAAGCTCCTCCAGTTCCATCCATGTTTATGTAAAAGTTGGGTATTCATTCTTTCTGATGGCTGAGTAATATTCCATCGTATATATGGACCACATCTTCTTTATCTGTTCATCTGTTGAAGGGCATCTCAGCTCTTCCCACATTTTGGCTATCGTGTACATTGCTTCTATGAACATTGTGGTGCATGTCACCCTTCCTTTCACTACATCTGTATCCTTGGGTTAAATACCCCCTAGTGCAATTGCTGGATCATAGGGTAAGTCTATTTTTTTTAAGGGTAGGACTATTTTAAACTTTTTGAGAAACATCCACACTGTTTTACAAAGTGGCTGTATAACCTTGCCTTCCCACCAACAGTGTAAGAGGGTTCCTCTTTCTCCACAACCTCTCCAAAACTTGTTTCTTGTCTTGTCAATTTTTGCCATTCTGACTGGTGTAAGGTCTATTCTCAGTGTGGTTTTGATTTGAATTTCCCTGATGACTAATGATGTTGAGTACCTGTACCATTTTTTTTTCATGTGTCTGTTAGCCATTTGAGTGTCATCTTTGGAGAAGTGTCTGTTCATGTCTCCTGTCCATTTTTTCACTTGATTATCTGGTTTTTTTGAGTGTTTAGTTTGATAAGTTCTTTGTAGATCTTGGACACCAGTCCTTTATCTGTAGTGTCACTTGCAAGTATCTTCTCCCATTCTGGGGGTTGTCTCTTAGTTTTGTTGATTGTTTCCCTTGCTGTGCAACAGCTTTTTATCTTCATGAAGTCCCAAAAGCTTATTTTTGCTTTTTTTCCCCTTGCCTTTGGAGACAGAAGCTTTTTATCTTGATAAATTTGCCAAAGTTCACTTTTGCTTTTGTTTCCCTTACCTTTAGAGACATGTCTTGAAAGAAGTTGTTGTGGCCAATATCAAAGAGGTCATTGCCTATGTTCTCCTCTAGGATTTTGATGGATTCCTATCTCATATTTTGAGGTCTTTCATCCACTTTGAGATTATCTTTGTGTATGGTGTAAGATTGATCCAGTTTCACTCTTCTACAAGTGACTACCCAATTTTCCCAGCACCATTTATGGATGAGACATTTTTCCATTTGATAGTCCTTCCTATTTTCTCAAAGATTAGTTGGCCATAGAGTTGAGGGTCCATTTCTGAATTTTCTGTTCTGTTCCATTGATCCATGTATCTTCTTTTTGCCAGTACCATACTGTCTTGATGATTACAGCTTTGTAACAGAGCTTGAAGACCTAAATTGTGATGCCGCCAATTTTTGTTTTCTTTTTCAACATCCCTCTGGCTATTCAGGGTCTTTTCTGGTTCCATATACATTTTAGGATTATTTGTTCCACTTCATTGAAAATAGTTGATGGCATTTTGATAGAGATTGCATTAAGAGTATAGATTACTTTAGGTAGCATAGACATTTTCACAATCTTTGTTCTTCCAGTCCATGAGCATGGAAGGTTTTTCCATTTCTTTGTGTCTTCCCCAATTTCTTTCATGAGCACTTTATAGTTTTCTGAATAGAGATTTTTTGCCTCTTTGGTTAGGTTTATTCCTAGGTATATTGTGGTTTTGGGTGCAATTATAAATGTGATCAACTCCTTAATTTCTCTTTCTTCTGTCTTGGTGTTGGTGTATAGAAATGCTACTGATTTCTGTGCATTGATTTTATATCCTGACACTTTGCTGAATTCCTATATGAGTTCTATGTATGAGTGCTCTTGGGTTTTCCACATAATGTATCATATCATCTGCAAATAGTAAGAGTCTAAACACATTTTATGTGGGCAGCATTACCCTAATACCAAAACAGACAAGGACATCAAAGAAAAGGAAACTAGAACCCATTGTGCTTGATGAACATCAATGCAAGAATCTTCAATATTGCACAGTGAATTCAAGAACACATTAAAAGGATAATATACTATGATTAGGGGGGACTTATTTCAGTTATGAAAGGATGGTTCAACATCAATAAATCAATCAGTGTGACATAACACATGAACAAAATAATGGGTAAAAATATTAAGAGAATTAATATTGTTTAAATTTCCATCCTTTTAAAAGAAAGATACAGATGAAATGCAATCCCTATCAAAATTCCAGTAGTCATTTTTTAAAGAAATGTCTCTAAATGCAAGGGAAACACAAGCAAAAATGAATTTTTGGGACTTCATGAAGATAAAAAGCTGTTGCATAGCAAAGGACAGTCAACAAAACTAAGAGACAACCCTCAAAATGGAAGAAGATATTTGCAAATGACATATAAGATAAAGAGTTGGTATCAAAGATCTATAAAGAATTTCTCAAACTCAGCCCCCTAAAAACAAGTAATCTACAGATTAAATGCAATCCCTGTCAGCAAGAGTTAAATAATTCCTTGCCCACCCATTGCTTTCTTCCACAATAAGAATAGTTGAAGTCGATCAAACCAAGAATGAGAGCTTACCTAAAACATCTCTCTATCCCTAATAACTGGCAAGGTAGCTGACTTTCCTATTCAAAATACTAAAAACAAACAAGCAAAAATGTTTGTGGGAATGATGTTAAGTAGATATTTTTAGTGAAGGGTTAGTAATGTAGCATAACATGTTGGAAAATACTCCAAATCAGCCCCATTATGAAAATCCTGAGGTGATAATCCTGAGGCTGGGAGAGGTTTATTTGCTCATGGTCACATAGTCATCAAGTGAAAGGGTGAGAATTCTACCCAGACTGATTGATAACAATGCTCCAGGTTGTACCAAAATAAGTCATGGCTCTGTCATGAATTAGTTTTACTCTTTTCCTTACTGCCTTGATATCCTTGCTAAGCCATAAGAAATAATGCCCTGCCTGCCTCACAGGCTGCTGTGATGATTGGATCTGGTCAGATAGCCCAGAGAAAACATCACACATTTATGGACAATTAGTTTTCAGCAAAGTGCCTAGAGCATACAATGGAAAAGTAAAGCAGTCTCTTCAATAAATAGTGCTGGTAAAACTGGACAGCCTCATGAAAAAAAAAAAAAAAAAGAAAGAAACTCAACCACTTTCGTATATCATACACAAAAATTAAGTCAAAATGGATAAAATACTTGAATCTAAGACCTGAAACCATTAAATTCCTAGAAAGAAACATAGGCAGCAAGCTCCTCGACATCAGACTTAGCTGATGTGTTTGTGGATCTGATGCCAAAGGCACGGAAAACAAAACAAACAAACAAACAAACAAATGAGACTACATCAAATTAAAAAGCTTGTAAAGGAAAAACCAATGAAGGAAACCATCATCAAAATGAAAAGTCAACTCACTGAATGGGAGAAAGTATTTGCAAATGGTATATCTGACATAAGGTTAATATCCAAAATATATGAAGAACTCATACAATGCAAAGACAAAAAAAGCCAAAGAATACAATTTAAAAAATGGGCTGAAAACTTGAATAGACCTATTTCCAAAGAAGACATATGGCCAATAGACATATGAAAATATGCTCAACATCCCTATTCTTCAGGGAAATGGAATGCGGAAGCAAGATGAGATAGCACCTTAAACCAGTCAGAATGGGTAATATCAAAAAGACAAGAAATACACGTGTTGGGGAGGACTAGGAAAAAAAAAAAAACCTTTGTGCAGAGCTGGTGGGAAAGTAAGCTGGTTCGGCCAATTTGGAAAATGTAGATATTTCTTAAGTACTGTATAAATAGTAATGTACTGGGGCACCTAGGTGGCTCAGTTGGTTAAATGGCTGCCTTTGGCTCAAGTCATGATCAAGGGTTCTAGGGTTGAGCCCTGCATCTGGCTCCCTGGTCAGGGGAGAGCCTGCTTCTTCCTCTCCCTCTGTCTGCTACTCTGCCTTCTTGTGCTCTCTCTCCATCTCTCTAACAAATAAATAAAATCTTTAAAATATAGTAACATACAATGTATGAAATTATCCACAAACTCTTGAATGGAAAAAAAAATCTCTTTTTAAATTTTTCTTGAAATTCTCTTAGTTGTCCTATTGTGTCTTCATGGAACTCCCAAATATAATGGCTCTTCTGCTCCTAATCATCTTAAGGTCCTGGAATCACTAGGAAACTCAAATCAAAGACTCAGTTCCTATACCTTAAACACACCATGATAACCATCATTCTTGTGAGGCTAACTATGTGAGGACTACACATTCTTGGGGAAGATAGCAAGCAGCAAGATCCAGGCCTGCCTATGCCAAGAAACTGATGACATTATGTAAGTTTCAGGTGTACATTATAAGCAACATCTATATAATAATCTATATAATCTATAATCTAAATAATCTATATAATCTATATAACATCTACAAAGTGATCACCACCAAGAGTCTAATTACCAGTCATCACCATATAAATGACCCCCTTCACCATTTTATCCACTCTGCAATGTCTCTGGTAACCATCATTTGTTCTCTGTATCTATGAGTTTGTTTTTGTATTATTATTCTTCCCTGTTTATCTTGTGTATATAGATACAGTACTTTATACTTTACATAGTTACATCACTTAGATTTAATTTTTTCTGTTACTGTATGAAGATGGCCATATGAAGATGGTAGATGAGAAATTATATTTCAGATATTACAGATAGAACCTTTGGGCACAAAGAGGTATGCCACATTCTTCCCACTGTAGTAACAATTTATTTGAATCTCACAAAGTGTTATTTGTGGAACATACATGATTCTTTCTGACCAGAAACATGTCCTCTATTGGGTGGCCATGGTGGCCTAATTCTCTACTTTTGGTGTTAGACATTTAAAACTATCTTAGGTACCTGCTCAGTTTAAGGATTAAGTTATTACAGTCCTTATCAGGGGAAATATATAACTACTAAATTATCAGCAAGTGTTAAATAATTAATTCATTGCCCACCCACCCGTTTCTCCCTAGAAGTGAGAATAGTTGAAGTAGCTCAAACCAAAATGGAACTTCTCTAAAACATCTCTGTATTCCTAGTAACTGGCACGGTAGACAACTTTCATTTTCAAAAAACTAGAAACAAACAAACAAAAACCCCCTAGAAACAAACAAGCAAAAATGTTTGTGGGAATGATGATAAGGAGATATTTTTGAAGGACGTATTAGTAATGCAGCATATGTTGGAAAGAACTCCAAATCAGAGCATAGAAATTACACTGAATAATAATAGAAGACATGCTTGCACTACACCACCTCTAAGTTCTTTATAAGCATTATCCAATTTCATTCTCTTTATGACGAACTCCTCTATGAAGTTGCTACTACTATAAGCCCCATTTTATGATAATCCTGATGTGATAATCCTGAGGCTGTTATAGGTTAATTTGCTCATGGTCACACAGTCATCAAGTGAAGGGTCAGAATTTTACCCAGATTGGTTGATATCAATGCCCCAGGTTGTGCCATGATAAGTCATGAATTAGTTTTACTGTTTTCCTGATTGCCTCGATTTCCTTGCTTACCCATAGGAAATTCCATGTCTGCCTCACGGGCTGCAGCAATGATTGGATCCAGTCAGAGAGGTGAGCAAATGTACGAATATATATATTTAAAATGAAAGTGCTTTGATAACAGGGAAATGCTCACATTTCTAACTTATTTTAATTAAGGTATTTCACCAGTTAGTATTTTACCAGTGTCATCTCGAGCAAATCTTTTAGCTCTTCTGGCTTTAGGTTCCTCATCTGGTAATAGACAGTATAAGACTAAATGATTCCTAGCTTCTTCCCAGCTCTACTTACTCTTTAGTGTCTAACAGAAAAGCAATAGTCATATGGACATGATTGGACTATTGGGGAAGTGGGGACTGGATCCAACAAGGGACATGGCAAAATGGGGCATGAAATTAGCAGGACAGAATCTCCATGACAACTGTGACTCCAGAGAACAAGTACCTGGAGGGTTTTCTCCCTCTAATTGTCTTTTATCCTATTATCTCTGCCCTTAACAATAACTAATTTAAGAGGATCTCCAGTTGTTGGCATCTCTCTTACTCTGAGTGGAAAGCCTAATTCTTGGCCAAAGGGTCCCATCTTGGAGAGCAATAGAATTTTGCTTGGAATATTCCCTTGGAAAAGAAATAAACAATTTCAGCCTTTGGCAAGAGCTCTGTCTTCTTGTGGATTCTGAATCAAGGTGAGAGGGCAAGATTTGGTGAGAAGAGTGGATTCTGTGCTATCTTAATAGCCATGTGATTCTTCTAGTAGGAGCTGTAGTAGAGCAAGTTTTATGTTCCTCAGTGTCTCCCATTCTTCTCCTCTTCCTCACCCCCATTCCTCTACTGTGAACCCTTCCTGGGTTTGCTTTCTCCTTCCCAACTTCTCTGACTTCGTTGGAAAGAAGATTTAGGCTAATCTCTAATCTAAAATTTCAGGGATTATTCTGAGGTGAAGGATGAATGTTGAGTTCCAGGTCTACAATTTTTTCAGGGTGTGATATTGAGCTCTGTCACCTTCTGTTTTTTTTTTTAATTTTATTTTTCACGTGTTCAATGGGGGATATTGGGATTATTTAGAATCTAATGAGATAAAGTTTATAAAAGCTAAAAAATTTTAGGTTACCTGGGTGGCTCAATCATTAAGCATCTGCCTTCAGCTCAGGTCATAATCCCAAGGCTCCCTGCTCAATGGGAAGGCTGCTTCTGCTTCTCCCACTTCCCCTGCTTGTGTTCCCTCTTTCTCTGTCTCACTCTCTGTCAAATAAATAAATACGTGCATAAGGTTTAAAAAAATTAAAGCTTAAAAATTTTTTTAAAGCTAACAGTTTTAAAAGTTAATAATTGAGCACTGAATTAAAAATAACAATTTACTGACATTCAGAGGAATTTCTTAAGATCCCATATTCTTATCTAGATTTTCCAACTTTTTCCATCAAAAGAAATTTTTGAATTTTCTTTTGTTTAAGGAATTTGTTTTTATAATAATATTAATTAATTTGATTTCCATGTCAACATACAGCGTTTTTTATAATTTCTGAGTAGCAAGAGGCAAGCAGCTTCACCAATTAATGATATAATAAAGTACTCATGTACAATTCCACTTGCCTTTTTTTAAATTTATTTTTTATTTTCAGCATAACAGTATTCATTATTTTTTGCACCACACCCAGTGCTCCATGCAATCCGTGCCCTCTATACTACCCACCACCTGGTACCCCGACTTCCCACCCCCCACCCCTTCAAAACCCTCAGATTGTTTTTCAGAGTCCATAGTCTCTCATGGTTCACCTCCCCTTCCAATTTTCCCCAACTCCCTTCTCCTCTCTAATTCCCCATTTGTTATGTTCCACAAATAAGTGAAACCATATGATAACTGACTCTCTCTGCTTGACTTATTTCACTCAGCATAATCTCTTCCAGTCCCGTCCATGTTGCTACAAAAGTTGGATATTCGTCCTTTCTGATGGAGGCATAATACTCCATAGTGTATATGGACCACATCTTCCTTATCCATTCGTCCATTGAAGGGCATCTTGGTTCTTTCCACTTGCCTTTTGAAATACTTCCAATAGCTCTCTGTGGTCATTTTTGGAGCCCTGCCGGTCTGGAGGCACTGGTGTGAGTAACACAGATATCAGAGATGCCTCACTTCAAGGCATTGTTGGCCTGTCTCTTTTAATCTTTTCTGTTACTTATATTGTTCTACTTCATCGCAACATCTTGGTTTTCTTTACTTGATTTTGTATTCTGCACAACCTTACAAACTGGCCACATGCTCAGTATTGAGAAATGGAAATATTTTGTTTAGCTAAATGCACATAATAAAATTTTCAATTAATATTCCTTTCTCCCTCAGGTAGCCTTTATTTTTTTTAAATTTCTTTTCAGTGTTCCAGAATTCATTGTTTATGCACCACACCCAGTGCTCCATGCAATACATGCCCTCCATAATCCCCAACACCAGACTCACCCAACCTCTCATGCCCATTCCCTCCCAAACCCTCGGTTTGTTTCTCAGAGTTCACAGTCTTTCATAGGTCTTCTCCCACTCCAATTTCCCCCAATTCCCTTCTCCTCTCCAGCTCCACATATCCTCCATGTTATTCTTTATGCTCCAGAAGTAAGTGAAACCATATGAAAATTGACTTATTTCACTTAGCATAATCTCTTCCAGTCCTGTTCATGTGGATACAAAAGTTGGGTATTCATCTTTTCTGATGGACGCGTAATACCCCATAGTGTATATGGACCACATCTTTCTTATCCATTCATCCATTGAAGGGTGACTTGGTTCTTTCCACAGTTTGATGACTGTGGCCATTGCTGCTATAAACATTAGGGTACAGATAGAAACATTAGGGTACAGATGGTCCTTCTTTTCACTACACCTGTATCTTTGGGGTAAATACCCATAAGTGCAATTGCAGGGTCATAAGGAAGCTCTATTTTTAATTTCTTAAGGAATATCCACATCGTTTTCCAAAGTGGCTGCACCAACTTGCATTCCCACCGAGAGTGTAAGACAGTTTGCTTTTCTCCACATCCTCTCCAACACACGTTGTTTACTGTCTTGTTAATTTTGGCCATTCTACATGGTGTAAGATGGTATCTCAATGTGGTTTGATATGAATCTCCTTGATGGTCAGGGATGATGAACATTTTTTAATGTCTCTGATAGCCATTTGTATGTCTTCATTGGAGAAGTCTGTTCATGTCTTCTGCCCATTTTTTGACATGATTACCTGTTTCATGTGTGTTTAGTTTGAGGAGTTCTTTTTTTTTTTTTTAAAGATTTTATTTATTTATTTGACAGAGAGAGATCACAAGTAGGTAGAGAGGCAGGCAGAGAGAGAGAGGAGGAAGCAGGCTCCCTGCTGAGCAGAGAGCCCGATGCGGGACTCGATCCCAGGACCCTGAGATCATGACCTGAGCCGAAGGCAGTGGCTTAACCCACTGAGCCACCCAGGCACCCTAGTTTGAGGAGTTCTTTATAGATCCTGGATATCAGTCCTTTGTCTATATTGTCATTTGTGAATATCTTCTCCCATTCCATGGGTTGCCTCTTTGTT
>NC_081557.1:11575859-11586795 GCF_022355385.1 Mustela nigripes
TCATGATCTCAGGGTCCTGGGATCATGACCTGAGCCGAAGGCAGTGGCTTAACCCACTGAGCCACCCAGGCACCCTAGTTTGAGGAGTTCTTTATAGATCCTGGATATCAGTCCTTTGTCTATATTGTCATTTGTGAATATCTTCTCCCATTCCATGGGTTGCCTCTTTGTTTTTTTGACCATTTCCTTTGCTGTGCAGAAGCTTTTGATCTTGACGAGGCCCAAAAAATTCATTTTCGCCTTTGTTTCCTTTTCCTTTGGAGACATATCTTGAACGAAGTTGCTGTGGCCAATGTCAAAGAGGTTACTGTCTATGATCTTCTCTAGGATTCTGATAGATTCCTGCCTCACGTTGAAGTCTTTTATCCATTTCGAGTTTGTCTTTGTATATGGTGTAAGAAAATGGTCGAGTTTCATTCTTCTACACATAGCTGTCCAATTTTCCCAGCACCATTTATGGAAGAGACTGTTTTTTTTCCCACTGTATATTTGTTCCTGCCTTGTTAAAGATTATTTGAGCATAGAGTTTAAGGTCCATATCTGGTCTCTCTACTCTGTTCCACTGGTCTATGCATCTGTTTTTATGCCAGTACCATGCTGTCTTGGTGATCACATCTTTGTAGTAAAGCTTGAAACCAGGCAATGTGATGTCCCCAGTTTTGTTTTTGTTTTTCAACATTTCCTTAGCAATTCAGGGTCTCTTCTGGTTCCATACAAATTTTAGGATTGTTGCTTCAGCTCTTTGAAAAATGCTTGTGGAAGGGCATCTGGGTGGCTCAGTGGGTTAAACCTCAACCTTTGGCTCAGCTCATGATCTCAGGGTCTTAGGATGGAGCCCTGCATCGGGCTCTCTCCTCCAGAGTGAGCCTGCTTTTCCCTCTCCCTCACTCTACCTGCCTCTCTGCCTACTTGTGATCTCTCTGTTAAATAAATAAATACATACATACATACCTTTGAAAAATGCTGAGGGAATTTTGATTGGAATGGCATTGAAAGTATAGATTGCTCCAGGCAGTATAGATATTTTAACAATGATTATTATTCCAATCCATGAGCATGGAATGGTCATCCATTTTTTGTGTCTTCTGTTTCTTTCATGAGTGTTCTGTAGTTCCTCAAGTACAGATATGTTTCCTCTTTGGTTAGGTTTATTCCCAGGTACCTTATGGTTGGTGGTGCTATAGTAAATGGAATCAATTCTCTAATTTCCCTTTTTGTATTTTCACTGTTAGTGTATAAGAAAGCAACTGATTTCTGTACACTGATTTTGTATCCTGCCACATTACTGAATTGCTGTATGAGTTCTAGTAGTTTGGGTGGGGGGAATCTTTTGGGATTTCCATATAAGTGTCATGTCATCTGTGAAGACAGAGAGTTTGGCTTCTTCACTGCCAATTTGAATACCTTTTATTTCTCTATATTGTCTGATTGCTGTTGCTAGGACTCTAATACTATGTTAAACAAGAGTGGTGATATTGGGCATCCTTGTGTTCCTGATCTCAAAGGGAAGGCTGTCAGCTCTTTTCCAATGGGGAGGATATTCACTGTTGGTTTTTCATAGATAGATTTGATGAAGTTGAGGAATGTTCCCTCTATCCCTATACTCTGAAGCGTTTTAATCAGGAAAGGATGCTGTATCTTGCCAATACTTTTTCTGCATCAATTGAGATGACCATGTGATTCTTAGCTCTTCTCTTATTGATTTGTTCTATTACATTGATTGATTTGTGAATATTGAACCACCCTTGCAACCCAGGGATAAATCCCACCTGGTCATGGTGGATAATCTTTTTAATGTGCTATTGGTTCCTATTAGCTAGGATCTTGCTGAGAATCTTAGCATCCATATTCACCAGTGATATTGGTCTGAAATTCTCCTTTTTGGTGGGGTCTTTACCTGGTTTGGGGATCAGGGTAATGCTGGCTTTATTAAAAGAGTCTGGAAGCTTGCCTTCTGCTTCAATTTTCTGAAACAGCTTCAGTAGAATAGAGATTATTTCTTCTTTGAAAGTTTGGTGGTATGGCCCCAAGGAATCCTTCAGGTCCTGGGCTCTTGTTATTTGGGAGGTTTTTGTTCACCGCTTTAATCTCATTTCTAGATATTGGTCTAATCAGGTTGTCAATTTCCTCCTGATTCAGTTTTGGAAGTTTATAGTTTTCCAGGAATGCATTCCCTTCTTCTAGGTTGCTTAACTTATTGGCATATAACTGTTTATAAAATTTCTGATGATTGTTTCTATTTCCTTCGTGTTGTGATCTCTCCCTTTTCATTCATAATTTTATTAATTTGGGCATTCTCTCTTTTCTTTTTGGATTAGTGTGGCCAATGGTTTATCAATCTTATTGATTCTTTCAAAAAACCAGCTTCTAGTTTCACTGATACATTCTATTGTATCTCTAGTTTCTATCTCATTGATCTCTGCTCTAACCTTGATTATTTCCCTTCTTGTGTGTGGACTTGGCTTAATTTGTTGCTGATTCTCCAGTTCTTTAAGGTGTAGAGACAGCTGGTGTATTCTGGATTTTCCACTTTTTTTTTTTTTTTTTTGAGGGAGACTTGTATGGCTATGTATTTGCCCCTTAAGACTGCCTTTGCTGTATCCCATAGGTTTTGGACCAAAGTGTGTTCATTCTCATTGGTTTCCATGAATTGTTTAAGTTTTTCTTTGATTTCTTGGTTGATCCAAGCATTCTTAAGCAACATGGTCTTTAGCTTCCAGGTGTTTGAATTCCTTCCAAACTTTTTCTTGTGGTTGATCTCCAGTTTCAAAGCATTGTGGTCTGAGAATATGCTGGGAATAATTACAATCTTTTGGTATTGGTTGAGCCCTGATTTGTGGCCCAGTATCTGAAATCTTTTGGAGAAAGTTCCATGTACACTTGAGAAGAATGAGTATTCTGTTGTTTTAGGGTGGAATGTTCTGTATATAATTATGAAGTCCATCTGGTCCAATGTGTCATTCAATGCTTGTTCTTTTTTTTATTATTTTTAAGGATTTTGTTTATTTATTTGTCAGAGAGAGAGAGAGATCACAAGTAGGCATAGAGGCAGGCAGAGAGAGAGGGGGAAGCAGGCTCCTGCTGAGCAGAGAAGGGAGAGGCTTAACCCGCTGAGCTACCCAGGTGCCCCAATGCTCTTGTTTCTTTATTGATTTTCTGTTTGGATGGTCTGTCTATTGCTCAGAATGGCATGTTAAGATCCCCTGCTATTAGTGTATTCATATCAATATGACTCTTTATCTTTTTTTTTTACTTTTAATTTTTTATTTTTTATAAACATATATTTTTATCCCCAGGGGTACAGGTCTGTGAATCACCAGGTTTACACACTTCACAGCACTCACCAAAGCACATACCCTCCCCAATGTCCATAATCCCACCCCCTTCTCCCAAACCCCCTCCCCCCGGCAACCCTCAGTTTGTTTTGTGAGATTAAGAGTCACTTATGGTTTGTCTCCCTCCCAATCCCATCATGTTTCATTGATTCTTCTCGTACCCACTTAAGCCCTCATGTTGCATCACCACTTCCTCATATCAGGGAGATCATATGATAGTTGTCTTTCGCTGCTTGACTTATTTCGCTAAGCATGATACGCTCTAGTTCCATCCATGTTGTCGCAAATGGCACGATTTCATTTCTTTTGATGGCTGCATAGTATTCCATTGTGTATATATACCACATCTTCTTGATCCATTCATCTGTTGATGGACATCTAGGTTCTTTCCATAGTTTGGCTATTGTGGACATTTCTGCTATAAACATTTGGGTGCACGTGCCCCTTTGGATCACTACGTTTGTATCTTTAGGGTAAATACCCAATAGTGCAATTGCTGGGTCATAGGGCAGTTCTATTTTCAACATTTTGAGGAACCTCCATGCTGTTTTCCAGAGTGGCTGCACCAGCTTGCATTCCCACCAACAGTGTGGGAGGGTTCCCCTTTCTCCGCATCCTCGCCTGACTCTTTATCTTGATTAACAGTTTTCTTATGTAGTTGGCTGCCTCCATATTCGTGGCATAAATATTTACAACTATTAGATCTTGGTGGATAGATCCTTTAAGAATGATATAGTGTCCTTCTGTATCTCCAACTACAGTCTTTAGGTTAAAATCTAATTTATCTGATATAAGAATCATTACCCCAGCCTTCTTTTGAGGCCGTTGGCATGAAAGATGCTTTTCCATTCCTTCAATTTCAGTCTGGATGTATCCTTAGGTTCAAAATGGGCCTCTTGTAGACAACATATGGATGGGTCATGTTGTTTTATCCAATCTGCAACCCTGTGCCATTTTATGGGCACATTTAGGCCATTCACATTGAGAGTGATTATTGATAGATACGTTTTTATTGACATCATGTTATCTGTCAAGTACTTCTTTCTATAGATTGTCTCCATATATTTCTGTTCAATGATATTTTTGTGTTTTTTTCATATTTCATAGAACCCCCCTTAATATTTCTTGCAGTGCCAGCTTGGTGGTCAGACTCTTTTAAACCTTGCTGGTCTTGGAAGCTCTTTATCTCTCCATCCATTGTGAATGTCAGTCTTGCATAAAGTATTCTTGGCTGCATGTTCTTTTCATTCAGTACCCTGAATACATCCTGCCAGCCCTTACTAGCTTGCCAGGTTTCTGCGGACAGATCTGACATTATTCTGATGGGCCTTCCTCTGCATGTAAGGAATCTCTTCCTCCTAGCTGCTTTCAAGAGTCTTGTCTAAAATTATAATTCATTTTCACAACTAGATGCCTTGAGGTCTTTCTAGATTCTATGATATTGGGGAGGGGTACCTTTCTGCCTCTAGAACATGAACACTGGTTCCATTCCCCTCCAATTAATATTTACACCAGTCACTGTTTTTTTAACTTGTCTTGGGAAATGGTGGACACATGCAAAAACTTAACCAAAAAGTGAATTTCTCCCATTTCCTATAACTTACCAAAGTTTAAGAAGATACATTTTGTCATGAATGAGTAGAACAATCCATAATTCCTTACCTTTGGGGGAATGCTGAGTCACATGAAATACCTTTACCTCTGGCTGCCTCTGTCACCAGAATGTGATGAGAAAGTGAAGAGCTAATCTTTTTAATGTACTGTTGGATCTTATTAACTAGGATCTTGTTGAGAATCTTGGCATCCATATTCATCAGGGATATTGGTCTGAAACTCTCCTTTTTGATGAGGTCTTTTTCTGGTTTGGGGATCAAGGTAGTCCTGGCTTCATAGAGTCTGGATGTTTTCCTTCTGTTTCTATTTTTGGAAACAGATTCAGGAGAATGGGTATTATTTCTTCATTGAATGTTTGGTAGAATTCCCCAGTGAATCTGTCAGGTCCTGGACTCTGGTTTTTTGGGAGTTTGGGTTTTTTTTAAAGATTTTATTTATCTGACAGATATCACAAGTTGGCAGAGTGGCAGGTGGGGAGGGGTGAGGGGAAGCAGGCTCCCTGCTGAGCAGAGAACCTGATATGGGGCTCATATGGGGCTCGATCCTAGGACCCTGAGATCATGACCTGAGCTGAAGGCAGAGGCTTAGCCCAATGAACCACCCAGGCTCCTCTTTGGGAGTTTTTTGACCACTGCTTCAATCTCATTACTAGATATTAGTCTATTCACATTGTCAATTTCTTCCTTTTTCAGACTTGTAAATTTATAGATTTCCAGGAATGCATCCATTTCTTCTAGGTTGCTTAATTTATTGGCATATAACTGTTGATAATGCTTTCTGATGATTGTTTCTGTTTCCTTGGTGTTAGTCATGATCTCTCCCCTTTCACTCATAATTTTATTAATTTCGATCCTCTCTCTTTTCTCTTGGGTTAGTTTGGCCAATGGTTTATCTTTCTTGTTAATTCTTTCAAAGAACCAGCTTCTAGTTTTGTTGACATGTTATACTTTATCTCTAGTTTCTATCTCTCATTGATCTCTGCTCTAATCTTAATTATTTCTCTTCTTGTGCATGGGGTTGGCTTAATTTGCTATTTATTTTCCAGTTCCTTAAGGTGTAAAGAGAATTGCTATATTTTGGATATTTCGATTTTTTTGAGGAAGGCTTGGATAGCTATGTATTTCCCCCTTAGGACTGCCTTTGCTGTATCCAATTGGTTTTGGACTGATGTGTCCTCATTCTCTTTGGTTTCCATGAATTGTTTAAGTTCTTCTTCTATATCCTGGTTGATCCAAACATTCTTGAGCAGGATGGTCTTTAGCTTTCAAGTGTTTAAAAAGTGGGCAGAAAACATGAACAGACACTTCTCAAAGATGGCATACAGATGGCTAGCAGACATAAAAAATGCTTATCATCATTAGCCATCAGGGAAATTCAAATCAAAATCATATTGAGATACTGCCTTATACCAGTTAGAATGGCCAAGATTAACAATACAGGAAACAATAAATATTGGAGAGGATGTGGAGAAAGGGGAACCCTCTTATACTGTTGGTGGGAATGCAGTTGGTGCAGCCACTTTGGAAAACAGTGTGCATATTACTCAAAAAATTAAAATGAGAACTACCCTATGACCCTGATTGTACTACTAGATACAAAGGTACAGAGGTAATCAAAAGATGGCTATATGTACCCCCAATACCCTGTACATAGTGGCAATGTCCACAATTGCCAAACTGCGGAAAGAGCGGAGATGCCCTTCAATAGATGAATGGGTAAAGAAGATGTGGTCCATATCTACAATGGGATAGTACTCAGTCATCAGAAATGATGAATACCCAGCTTTTGTATCAACATGGATGAGACTAGAGAAGATTATGCTCAGTGAAATAAGTCATTCAGAGAAAGTAAATTGTCATATGGTTTCACTTACTTGTGGAGCATAAGGAATAACATGGAGGACATTAGGAAGATGAAAGGAAAAGTGAATTGGGGGAAATTGGAGGGAGAGATGAACCATGAGCGACTGTGCATTCTGAGAAACAAACTGAGGGTTTTAAAAGGAAGTGGTTGAGGGGGATGGGTCAACCTGGTTGTGGGTATTAAGGAGGGCATGTATTGCATGGAACAGTGGGTGTGGTACATAAACAATGAATTTTGGAACACTGAAAAAATAAAATTAAATTTAAAAAAAAGTGAAGAGCTTTACTGCAAGTGATTGATCAGAAACCTGAATTCTTTTCACCAAATTTATTGATTATGTTCATGTATTGGGGGATGTTGTGCATGAGAGTTTATGTTTTCAGAATATTTTCATTGACCCCAACTCATCTTGGATAAAATTGTGGATAAGTTATATTGGCCACACTTTAGGAGTCAAAGGAAAGACTTCCAAGTTCACAAAAGCATAAATGAAATGAAATAAGATAATTTTAGTTTTGTCTCCAAAAGTGGGTGAAAGCACCATGTATTTGTTCAGTAACACAACTATTCGTATACAAGGTGCTTATCGGTAATAGTGAAACATGTCCACGAGACCATGTGCTGTATGGAGCTTCATCAGCTCAGAGTGCCTGGTGGTGGTGGCCCATGAAAAGCAGCATCAGCTGTTTATACTCCAGCTGACTGGGAGATAACAGAGTAATACCAGACAGGAACAACTACAGTCATTGACTAACGATATTTTTGAGTGTTGGCTTAGAGACCATTTAATTTAGAAAATAATTTATGTGAAGAACTTCTTGATATTTCAGTATTAGCTTACTTTATTTTTCCTTCACAGAGAGGAATGATAATGGGGATGATAGTTGCCAACATTTATTGAGCCCTTACTGTTTTAAGCGCTTTATGTCAATCAGTCTTTGCAGCAACCCTCTGAAGTGGTAAGTTCTCCTAGCTCTGTTTATAGATGATAAAACTGAAGCACAAAGGGGTCAATAACTTGCTAAGCATTATACATCCAATAGATAAAAATAAGTGTTACAGGAACATATTATTTACAGGAACAAAAGCTATTAAGATATATAAATCCTTAAAAGTAACTTTTCCTCTGCATCCGGTCCATCATTGTCTGATGCTGGTTGTCAGTTAACCAAGTGTACTCAAACTCAAGCAAATTAAATAGAAAATTGTTTATGTGTTTTGTGTCTTCATGGCCCTGGGTGGTTTGATTTGTTTCTACATGAGGTCTGAATATACATCTGCCTAAAGGCAATGATTCTCACTGTCCACAAGGTCAGTGATGCCTCAGGAAGTTCCTCAGATTAACCCATACAACTATAGCACTGTTAATGAAATAATTGAGAATCTGAAGCACTTTTTTTCTTTTTTTAATTTCAATTCTATTAGTCAAATAAATATTAGTTGGAAGCACTTTTAAAATCACACTTCTTGATAATTTGAGATGAAAATCTGGGTCTTTTCACCAGGACAGTGAGACATTGGTTTTTCCCAGCACTCAGTGAAGGGGAAAAAGTAGCACATATGGGAATTGTAATACTGTCATCTTGCCTGAGTCAGCAGTGCATTCTCTTCTTTTTTCTCTGATTTTAGAAGTACAAGCCAATGATTGGGAGAGGAAATATTACACAGATCACCTGTTTCATCCTTTTGGGATTCTCTGATTTTCCCAGAATCCTAGCAGTGCTCTTTGTTGTATTCCTGCTGATCTACATTTTGACTCTGACTTGGAACCTGTGCCTCATCATCTTAATAAGGATGGACTCTCACCTTCACACACCCATGTACTTCTTCCTCAGTAATCTGTCCTTCATAGATATCTGCTATGTGACCTCTATAGCTCCCAAGATGCTCTCCAACTTTTTCCAAGAGCAGCAGACCATCACCTTTGTGGGTTGTGCTGTTCAGTACTTTGTCTTTTCAACCATGGGACTGAGTGAGTCTTGTCTCATGACAGCCATGGCTTATGACCGATATAGTGCCATTTGTAATCCACTTCTTTATTCATCCATCATGTCACCCACCCTCTGTATTCAGATGGTGCTGGGATCCTATTTGGCCGGACTCTCTGCTTCTATATCCCAGTTGTGTACCATGTTTCAGCTCCACTTTTGTGGGTCTAATGTCATCAATCATTTCTTCTGTGACATGCCCCAGCTGTTAGCCCTGTCCTGCACTGACACTTTCTTTGCACAACTGTTGACTGCTATATTAACAATGATCTTTGGGATTATAAATGCCCTCATTATCATGATATCCTATGGCTATATTGTCCTCTCCATCATGAAGATCACTTCAGCCAAAGGCAGGTCCAAGGCTTTCAACACATGTGCTTCTCATCTGACAGCAGTTTCCCTCTTCTATACCTCTGGTATGTTTGTCTATTTGAGTTCCAGCTCTGGTGGTTCCTCTAGTTTTGACAGATTTGCATCAGTATTCTACACTGTGGTTATTCCAATGCTGAATCCCTTGATTTACAGTCTGAGGAACAAGGAAATCAAAGATGCCTTGAAGAGGTTACAAAAGAAGAGATGGTCCTGCTGAGGTTCTGTCTAGACTTTTCCTCTCACAAAACTTAACCCCTAGTAACATGCACAGGAATGGACTTTAACAAAATTCATACTGCCTTTGGATAAAGAAAGGTTAATTTGAGACAGATAATATGCCAAATGGACTGAGAGCTGACTTGGTTCCACACAAGCACAATACATTTAAGTCTTGGAGTTTCATACTTTCTCACTTGCATGAGGAGTGGCCTCATCATTTATTAATAGTCTGCAAGTATTTGTAAAATGTTAATGTTTAGAAACTTCCTACTTCTTTTTCTTCAGAGATTGAGCCCTGCTCTGTCCCAGACCTCTGACTGTAAAGGAGTGATACCTGATAGAGATCCCCAGGAGTGTAGAGACATTGTCTCCTAAATATTTTATGCAGCATAATCCAGACAAGAGGGTGATCAATGTCTGTTCTGTATTTCTGACCACAATGGGAATAAATCAAGAGAGGGGATGTGCCTTTGAACAGAAACAAAGCTATGCAACTGGCCTGGTTGTGTCCTCTGGGAAGAGCAATCTGAGGTGGCTAATGTTTGTTAAGGGCTCTTTCAGGACTGATCACCTGGTAAGTTTTTGGTCACATCTCAGTCTCCATCAGCTATAATCTAAGGAATCAGGAGGCAATTTGGATCATAAAGAAGAATGGAATGAATAATGTCATCCCTTCAGTACTATTTACTTATAACTTTCATGTTTTAATTATTGTGCCTCATGTCCAATGTGGATTTCTGATGGGAGATGATGTACAAAATTTATGTCAACTAATAGCAATTTCTGATATTGTGGCACACAAACCTCTTTTTCTCCTCCATTAAATCTTGAAACTTTGCCCTTAATTGACATAGCCAATGGGATTACACTACCAAGTTGTTTCTGGTATTTTAAGCATCTGTTCAAATTTGGTGTAAGGAGATTTGTGTGAGAATTTGTTGTAATAATATAGTTACTGAATGTGCAGTATTTGCAGAGACTAGGAACAAATATGGAAAACTGGTATGCATTCTTTCTTGTGTGTGTTCAGTATTTATCTCCTAGAAAGTTATGGTTGTATGGGTGATTCAGTGGATGGAGTAGATGGTCAAATTGCTCTAAAATGATATATTCTAGGAAGCCTCAAGGGTTAGGAGAGGAAATAGTGGGATATGCAGATTCTCAGCTCTGGCTAGTTTATGTTGTCTGAAGGAGAAAACAAAACATTTGGTCCTAGAGATCTGGTTAAAAAGAGGAACAAGATGTGTCCCAACACTGTTGACTAGCTAAATTGCTCAGTCTTTAACCAAATGATAAAAACTAGATGTCACAGACACTTCTCCAATGAAGACATACAAATGGCTATCAGACACATGAAAAAATGTTCATCATCACTAGCCATCAGGGAGATTCAAATTAAAACCACATTGAGATACCACCTTACACCACTTAGAATGGCCAAAATTAGCAAGACAGGAAACATCGTGTGTTGGAGAGGATGTGGAGAAAGGGGAACCCTCTTACACTGTTGGTGGGAATGCAAGATGGTGCAGCCACTTTGGA
>NC_081557.1:11586895-11598397 GCF_022355385.1 Mustela nigripes
CTCCCTGATGGCTAGTGATGATGAACATTTTTTCATGTGTCTGATAGCCATCAGGGAGATTCAAATTAAAACCACATTGAGATACCACCTTACACCACTTAGAATGGCCAAAATTAGCAAGACAGGAAACATCGTGTGTTGGAGAGGATGTGGAGAAAGGGGAACCCTCTTACACTGTTGGTGGGAATGCAAGATGGTGCAGCCACTTTGGAAAACAGTGTGGAGATTCCTCAGGAAATTAAAAATAGAGCTTCCCTATGACCTTGCAATTGCACTACTGGGTATTTACCCCAAAGATACAGAAGTAGTGAAAAGAAGGGCCACATATGCCCCAATATTTATAGCAGCAATGACCACAGTCGCCAAACTGTAGAAAGAACCAAGATGCCCTTCAACGGATGAATGGATAAGGAAGATGTGGTCCATATACACTATGAAGTATTGTGCCTCCGTCAGAAAGGACAAATACCCAACTTTTGTATCAACATGGATGGGACTAGAAGAGATTATGCTGAGTGAAATAAGTCAAGCAGAGAGAATCAATTATCATATGGTTTCACTTATTTGTGGAGCATAACAAATACCATGGAGGACATGGGGAGATGGATAGGAGAAGGGAGTTGAGGGAAATTGGAAGGAAAGGTGGACCATGAGAGACTATGAACTCTGAAAAACATTCTGAGGGTTTTGAAGGGGTGGGTGGGTGGGAGGTTGGGGGAACCAGGTGGTAGGTATTATGGAGGGCACATATGGCATGGAGCACTGGGTGTGGTGCATAAACAATGAATTCTGTTATGCTGAAAAGAAATTAAGAAAAAAAATTTTAAAAACTAGATGTCATTACATATACATATCCTCAGAGATTTAATGAATTATTTTAAAGACTTTTAAAAAAATTTTGTCAGAAAGATAGAGAGAGCACATGCACAAGAAGAGGGAGTGGCAGGCAGAGAGAGAAGTAGGCTCCCTGCTGAGTGAGCAAGGAGCCTGATGTGGGGCTTGATCCCAGAACCCTGGGATTATGAGCTGAGCCAAAGACAGCCACTTAACTAACTGAGCCACCCAGGCATCCCAATTTAATGGATTCTTTTATTTTTATTTTTATTTATTTTTGAATTTCTTTTCAGTGTTCATTGTGTTAATGAATGCTTTTGGTCTCAATTTTGATGAGTCACATGAATTATTCTATTTAATTAAAGACTTTAAGTGAAGAGGCATTTAAAACCTTTGCCAAATCTTGCATGAGTTTACATTTGGATAGGACTGAAAAAAGGGGAATTATTGAAATCTCCAGGAGGGTGTGTGGGTGCTTACCCCATTCCAAGGAAACTGTAGTACAAATAAAGGATGTTTGGGTTGCCAGTCCAGGTATAAGTATGTTGTTTGTGGCATTGCTCACTACATATGTATAAGGAAGTATGGGAAGTCTATTGCTAAAGTACTATGAGGGTTTCATCGGGAGACAAACTCTGCTAGATATTACTGGAGGATATTTCCATAATACTGTGCAGATCTAACTTTTGATGGGTTCAGATGAGCTCAGGCAGGTGACAAATAAGAGCTGCTGATGATAACTGGAAGTTAATCTTCTGGGAGCTCCTATAGATGGGTTAGGTTCCCAGAACTGCTGTCTTCTAAGAATTGCCTTCATCAGTGCACCTTGCATTTCAACTGCTGTTGAAAATCATATGCTAGAGGTACTGATGGGAAATGCCATTAAAATATTATTTCATTTTATTTAAAATTTTATTTATTTATTTGACAGAGATCACAAGTAGGCAGAGAGGCAGGCGGGGCAGGGGTATGGAAGCAGGATCCCTGCCAAGCAGAGAGCCCAATGCAGGGCTCAATCCCAGGACCCCAGGACCATGACCTGAGCCACAGGCAGAGGCTTTAACCCACTGAGCCACCCACGCACCACTAAAGTATTACTTTAAAGAAAAAACCTGGGAAAATAAAACATGATTATTTCAACTTGCCCCTTAAGAACTTTTAGACCAATGGTATATGCCAGATTCTACTCTTAGGTGAACCACATATTCTAAACTAGGTCAGTCTTTGGGACTAAAAAGACAGTTTAGCTTGCCCACAGTAATTGCACAGAGATTTTGTCATGTAATATCAAGGAACAGTGAATCTGCCAGCCCCCACTAAGAGTTTGCTAGATAAATACATCGAGGTGGGTGGTAAGGATGAAAAGAGAAATTAGGAAAGTTTCCTGTCTAGGAATATCTAACTAGGAGACCGACCCATATATAAAATAATAAATTCTACACTTTTGGTATAGTTCAATGTAAGATGATTGAAACAGACCCACAGACTAAGGGACTTGAAAAGAATAAGAACTCATGTGGATTATCAGGGAGTCCATGGAAAGTTCAGTCAGGAGGAGGGGCTTTACCTCATTTTGTAGGATTTACTTCACAAAAGAGAAGGGCATTTCCCATAGTCATACAAATTAACAAAGTGAAGTGGTTTGAATGTGCAGAAGGTATTATTGGGAGCCATGTCCCATAAGAATGAAAAGTTGAGCATGAATTTTAGTACAAAGACTTAGCATTTCTTTTTTTTTTGTTCAGGATTTTACTTAAATTCCAATTACTTCACATACAGTATATTATTAGTTTCAGGTGTAGAATTTAGTGATTCATAACTTACATACAACACCCAGTGCTCATCACAGCAAGTGCCCTTCTTTTTTTTTAAGATTTTATTTATTTTATTTGACACAGAGAGAGAGAGATCACAAGTAGGCATAGAGGCAGGCAGAGAGAGAGGGGGAAGCAGGCTCCCCGCTGAGCAGAGAGCCCGATGTGGGGCTCAATCCCAAGACCCTGAGATCATGACCTGAGCCAAAGGCAGAAGATTAACCCACTGAGCCACCCAGGTGCCCAGAAAGTGCCCTTCTTACTACCCATCACCCATTTAAACTATTCCCCTGCCTACCTCCCCTCTAGCAACAATCTAAGAGGTAGGTTACATTTGGAAGGTATCTGAATGACAGTAGGTAGGATTGAAGTTTAAAAAAATACCAGTTACATTAATATCATTTTGCAATTTATTTTATTTAAAAATTTATTTATTTTTTTTTATTGAGGTATAATTTACATATGACACTGTATAAGTTTGTTATGCAATATATTGATTTGATACTTTTATATGTTGCAATATGATTACTGCCTGTAGCATTAGTGAACAATTATTTTGTGTCATATAATTATTTCTATTCTGTGGTGAGAACATCTTAAAATCTGGTCTCTTAGTTACTTTGAAGTGTATAATACAGTATTGTTGACTGTATTCACTATGCTGTGCATTAGATCTCCAGAACTTAATTATCTTTTAAGAGTAAATTTGTACACATACAAATGTCTCCCCAATTCTGCCAACCAGCCCCTAGTCACCATTATTCCTCTCTGTGTTCATAAGTTCAGCATTTTTAGATTCCACATACTAGTGATATCACAGTGTTTGTCTTCCCCCGACTCCCAGTTATCTCACTTAACTTAATGCTATCAATGCCATCAAATTTATTTAAGAGCGAGAGAGAGTAAGCACAAGCAGGGGGAGTGGGAGAGGGAGAAGCAGATTCCCCACTGAGCAGGGAGCCTAAGGTGGGGCTTGATCCCAGGACCAGGGAGACATTTAATTGACTGAGCCGCCCAGGCACCCCCTCCACACTGTTTTTAATAATGGTTGGATTTACTTTCCTACAACAGTGCATTGGATTCCCTATTCTTCACATGCTCATCAATACTTATTATCTCTTTTTTTTCTTGATAATAACCATTCTAACAGCTATGAGGTGGTATCTCATTGTGGTTTTGATTTGCATTTCCCTGATGATTAGTAACATGGAGCATCTTTTTATGTACTTGTTGGCCATTTGGATGTCTTCTTTGGAAAAATGTTTAAGTTCCTCTGCCCATTTTAAATCTAGATTATTCCTTTTTTTTTTTTTTTTTTTGGTTTCTGAATTGTATGATTCTTTGTATATTTTTTATGGTAACCTCTTTTTTTAATTTTATTTTTTAGTAATCTTTTTTTAACTTTATTTTTTCAATGTTCCAAAATTCATTGTTTATGCATCACACCCAGTTCTCCATGCAATACATGCCTCCCTTAATACCCACCACCAGGCTCACCCAACCTGCCAGCTCCCTCCCCTCCAAAACCCTCAGTTTGTTTCTCAGAGTCCACAGTCTCTCATGGTTTGTCTCCTCCTCCAATTTCCCCACACTCCTTTCTCCTCTCCTCCCAATGTCCTCCATGTTATTTCTTATGCTCCACAAATTAGTGAAAACATATGATAATTGACTCTCTCTGCTTGAGTTATTTCACTCAGCATAATCTCTTCCAGTCCCATCCATGTTGATACAACATTTGGGTATTCGTCCTTTCTGAAGATAACCTCTTAACCATAAATGGCTTGTAAATATTTTCCCCATTTCCTAGCTTGCCTTTTCATCTTGTTGATTTTTTTTTTTTTTTTTTTTTTTTTTTGCTGTGCAGAGATTTTAATATGATGTAGTCCTACTTAATGATTTTTGCTTTTATTTTTTGTGCTTTTGGTGTCATTTCGAAAAAATTATTGCTAAGACCAGTGTCAAGGGGACTTTTTCCTCATGTTTTCTTCAAGGAGTTTTATGAGTTCAGGTCATATGTTTAAGCCTCTAAACCATCTTGAGTTAATTTTTGTGGGTGGTGTAAGATAGGGGTCCATTTTTTTTTTTTCTGCATATGGTTATCCAGTTTTCCAACACCATTTGTTGGACAGAATGTCCTTTCCCCATTGAGTATTCTTTTCTCCTTTGTCATATATTCATTAACTGATTGGGGGCTTATCTGGGTTCTCTGTTCTGTTCCCTTGGTTTATGTATGTGTTTTTATGCTACTACCATACTGTTTTAATTATTATAGCTTTTCGTGTAGTTTGAAATCAGGAAGTGGGAAGCCTCTGGCTTTGTTCTTTGTCAGCATTGCTTTGGCAATTTGGGGTTTTTTTGTGGTTCCATACAAATTTTAGGGTTGTTTTTTCTGTGAAAAATGCCACTGGAATTATGATAGGTATTACACTGAATCTATTGATGGCTTTGGTTAGTGTAGTTATTTTAATTCTTCTGTTTCATGAACATGGGATATCATTCTATTTGTTTATGTTCTCAATTTCTTTCATCAATGTCTTAGAGTTTTCATTGCATAGATCTTTCACCTCCTTGTTTTATTCCTTAGTATTTATTGATTTTGATGCAATTGTGAATGGGATAGTTTTCTTCTTTTTCAGATGTTTTGTTGTTAGTGTATGGAAAAAAGAATGAATTCTGTATGTTGATTTTATATCCTGCAACTTTACTGAATTCATTGATTACTTCTAACAGTGGCTTGCTTGACTCTTTATGATTTTCCATAAATAAGATCAAATCATCTGCAAATAGAAGCCACTTTACTTCTTGTCCTATTTGTGTGCTTTTTATTTCTTTATCTTGTCTAGTTGCTCTAGCTAGGACTCCAGCACCATGTTGAATGAGTGGCTTTGTCAGTCACGCATGTGTGGGGGAAAAAAACAGTAGTGAGGGTGGGCATTCTTATCTTGTTCCTGGTCTTAGAGGAAAAACTCTCAATCTTCATCTCCAATGAGTAAAGAGAAAAATTAGAAAGACTCAGAAAAAAAGGGTAATAAAACTTAGCCTTGCATTAAGGACCATATCAAGGATGTGTTTATTACCTCCCATTGTTTTAAACTCTAAATGGTTGAAGGTTTTGCTCAGTAAATCTTTTTAATTTGACAAATGGTTCATGTAAAAGAAATTCAGCAATGTAGAGTGTGATTCTCACAGAGAAGCCTGATAGGACTGAGATATTTCATATATATTTTGGACAGAGACAAAGATATTTAGAACAGAATTGTTAATGTGTCTACTGATCTGTGGAATGTACCTGAATAAGTAAATAAGAAGTCAACTATTAATCTGGACTAGGAGAAATTTGGCTACTTGAGACTTTAAAGAATCTGGGGGCCATCAATTTTCAATGGCTAGGAAACCGTCTGGGACAGTTGATCAGACTCTTATGGAGCAGATGTTTTTCAATTCACTCTTCAAATGTGGCCAAAGAGGAGAAACATCAAAGTAAGGACATTAGAGAAGGTGAAACTAACTATCTTGGAAAATAGTGAATTAGGGAAAATGGAAATAGTCCCTAGTTATGGAATAGTACACACTCTCAGTGTGGGAGTTCCTCATAAAATCTGCCTAGTAGAATCTTGGGATTGCTATAGACCAGTGAGTTTTATATGCGTCTTACTTCTCCACTTTCAAAATAGGTGTGTTTATTGCTATTTCCTGATCCAGGTTCCACCACTGAATATTGGATATGTGAACCAGACAACTTGCACCTGAAAAAGTGAATGTTTAGGTATAAATCTAACAAAATATGTGTAAGATACACATGAGGAAAATTCATTTACTACTTGTAGGAACATATTTCTAAACCAAGAAGAACCATACAGACATTATTAAGAGACTGCTAGGAATTCCTTAAAGATCCAATTTTGACTGGAGAAGACACTAAGGCAAATATGACTGATAAGTATCTAGAATATATAATGGATTCCTATGAATAAAAAAGGAAGTGTCTGCATTAATATGGGCTAAGTAAATCAATAGGAATTTTGTGACAAAGTACAAATGGTCTTAAAATATTTTAAAGAATTTAGGGATGCCTGGGTGGCTCAGTTGGTTAAGAAGCTGCCTTCAGCTCAGGTCATGATCCCAGCGTCCTGGGATCGAGTCCCACATCGGGCTCCTTGCTTGGCAGGGAGTCTGCTTCTCCCTCTGCCTCTGCCTGTGTTCGCTCTCTCTCCCTCTCTCTCTCTCTCTGAAAAATAAAAAAAAAAAAAACATATTAAAGAATTTAAACCTCATTAATTATAGAGTGATACAATTTCACACCTATCATTTAAGTAAAAAGTATCAAGTAGGACAATATCAAGTGTCAACTAAAGTATACAGTTACAGAGTTTCATCTTCTGCTGATGAGAGTGTACTCTGGTACATCTATTTTTGAACGCAGTCTTTCACTATCCAATAAAGTGGCCTTAAAGGACAGTGGTAATGGGAAGTTCTTCTAGTGGTCAAAATTCCAAGAAGCACACCTGGTTGTCCAGTTTGAATTGAGGGAGAAAGCTCCTGGGTTAAAGGCACACATGGGCTTTTAAGAAGTGATAGATATCTTGACTAGTTGGTCAGGAACCTAGAAGGAACAAGTTTGGAAGATTGGTGACGGGAACATCCAGGGAAGAAGTATATGTATAAACCTATAGGCATAAAGCCCCTAGATCTTTTTGTCACATGTTAATACTCACCAGAAAATATCCATTGCATTGGGAGTTCTCACACTTAGATGGACAGGTTGACAAAGACTATGAATGTCATTTAGTCTCCCTCTTTGTATATTCCAATTCATGGCTACTAGGAACAGAGAATGAACACGGTGGAATGGATGAAGGCACTGCTTAAGCACCTTCTCACCAAGACCAAATTACTGACACCACTGAATATCCAATGTGTTAGCAAAGAAGATAAACCTGAACACTAAATGATACTCAGGTATACCAACCACTTGGTGATAGGTATATTATAGTGAACTCCACCACTTTGGAAGGGAGAGTGATATATGTTTACTTGAATTGACACATTCTTTAGTTAAAGGTCTGCCTTCCATGTGTGCAGTATCTCTGCCAGTACCAGCAACTGAGGGCCTACAAAACACTCAGTCTAGGGATTCTGGGTGGCTCAGTCAGTTAAGCATCTGGCTTTGGCTCAGTCATGATCTCAGGGTTCTGGGATCAAGCCCCACATCAGTCTCCCTTCTCAGAGGGGAGCCTGCTTCTCCTTTTCCCTCTGCCTGCTGCTCTCCCTGCTTGTTTTCTATTTTTCTCTCTCTCACTGTCAAATAAAAAATTTAAAAACACCCAGGCTATCCAATATAACATTGCCTCAGCTAAAAGGACACAGTTTACAGCAAAGAAGGTGAGCTGATGGAAGTATAAGCATGAGATTCACTGATCTTTTATTGTATGTCATTATGTTATTATGTTATTGTATGTCATTAAAGAAGTATCTGCTTTAAGCTGAATTAAGGTGTCAGCTAGAAAAAAATTCCTTATATTTAAGGTGTTATCTTCCAGGGAGCTGAATGTGAACTAAACAAACATAATATAGAGTGGTTTTCCCCAGGACCTTATGTACATGGCTCCAGGAACCAAAGAATAGAGTAGGATTTTCCCCTCCTTCACCATCATTCCCAGTGACCCCCTTTTATAATGTGTGCTTTCTTTCCCCCATAAACTTAGGTTATACAATCTTGGGCCCTAGATCCCAGGTAGAAACACTGTCAAGGGACACAAAAGGAGTCCAATGAACTCAAAACTGAGACTTTCATCTGATGCTAGTAGACCATCAGGCAAAGAAAGGACTTGCTTTATGGTGGGGATAATTGACTTGATTATCGTGAGGATTTAGGGTTGCTGCTACACAGTCAGCTAGAATAAGAGTGTTTGGGGTCCGGGGGATTCACTGACGCATCTCTTGATGCCTGTGTATCCAGAAGAGCAGTTAATAGGCAATTGCAGCACCCAATAGCTATTAAGAGCAAGGCAACTAAGGGCTCAATTTCTTTAGGGATATATGTGTTGGATCTCTCTCTAGATGAGCAAACTATACCAGATGAAATAATGGCTGAGAGTGAGGGAAATATGGAATCAGTAGTGGAGAGATCAAATTAATCTGGGACCTCAGAACTAGCTGCTCTATCAAGCACTGAAAATTGCTTCACTAACCCTATTGACTGAACCTCCCTTCTTGAGAGGATCTGAGAGCATCTAGTTCCCACAAAAATGGAGTCTCCGTATTGTAATATGGGAAATACAATGCAAGGGCATGAAAAATCTGAGTGGTACTAAGGGTTATCTATATCAAATACTTCTTCTCCACCTCTTAGGATCTCCTTAACCTCACCTGTTTGTCAACCTTTTTGTTATAGTCCCAGCTATTGCTGTAATTAGCAATCTGCAAGACTTCACACCCATTTCACTTGGGTGCAACCTGACAATATCTTGCCTCATGTTCGCTCCCTATTCCACACAAAATATTAACTGTATTTGATCTAGGAGAGAAACCCTGCTTTTGTCTTTCTCTTTTCTCTTGTTCTGAAATATTTGAACAGGTATGTACACATTCTTTAACAAGAGCTATCTCATCACATGGCAGTGGACAATGTTAGAGTAAGAGACAATAAGCATTTACATGATAAATATAGAAGTTTAAAACTAGAAGTTAACAAATAATCAGAACAAACTTCTGTGAAATTTACTTACTGGAGAGGAAAACAGAGGTAGAGAAAGGTTTTTAAAGATCCACTGAAGCAGTGTGTAACAACCAGAATGAATCTGTGGGACGTGTCACCATTTCTCTTGGTTTCCCATAGGTTCTCAGATTGGGGAGCCAGGCAAAGCACTGCATTTATGACATGACTGAGGATGGAGATCTGTGCTTTCTAAATGTGGATATTAAAAACAAGTGTGCAGTATTACCTATGGGATAGTCTTGCTGAAAATTTCAGAACTAAATCAATTAAGCCCCTATATCCAACTACCAATTTACATGAAACACAGGAGACAGAAAAACATACTAAACCGTATTATGAGGATTGAATTAGCAAAATGCAGAATCTGAGAAGTTCCAAAGGAAAAACAGATAAATTTCATAGAGACCAAGAGAGAGACAGAGACACATATACATGCATAAAGAGATCCAGAGGCAGAGAGATACAGAGACAGAAAGAGACAGAAAGAATCAACATATTAAAAAAAAAAAAAAAGCCAAACCCATCTTAACAGTTAGGTATACACACTCAAGTGATGAAAGTATTAAAAAAAAAATAAACATTGTGGTACAGATGGCCCTTCTTTTCACTACATCTGTATCTTTGGGGTAAATACCCAGTAGTGCGATTGCAGGGTCATAGGGAAGCTCTATTTTTAATTTCTTGAGGAATCTCCACACTGTTCTCCAAAGTGGGTACACCAACTTGCATTCCCACCAACAGTGTAAGAGGGTTCCCCTTTCTCCACATCCCCTCCAACACATGTTGTTTCCTGACTTGCTAATTTTGGCCATTCTAACTGGCATAAGGTGGTATCTCAATGTGGTTTTAATTTGAATCTCCCTAATGGCTAGTGATGATGAACATTTTTTCATGTGTCTGATGACCATTTGTATGTCTTCATTGGAGAAGTGTCTGTTCATATCTTCTGCCCATTTTTTGATATGATTATCTGTTTTGTGTGTTGAGTTTGAGGAGTTCTTTATAGATCCTGGATATCAACCTTTTGTTTGTACTGTCATTTGCAAATACCTTCTCCCATGTGGGTTGCCTCTTTGTTTTGTTGACTGTGTCCTTTATAGCAGCAATGGCCACAGTCATCAAACTGTGGAAAGAACCAAGATGCCCTTCAATGGACGAATAGATAAGGAAGATGTGGTCCATATACACTATGGAGTATTATGTCTCCATCAGAAAGGACGAATACCCAACTTTTGTAGCAACATGGACAGGACTGGATGAGATTATGCTGAGTGAAATAAGTCAAGCAGAGAGAGTCAATTATCATATGGTTTCGCTTATTTGTGGAGCATAACAAATAGCATGGAGGACAAGGGGAATTAGAGAGAAGAAGGGAGTTGAGGGAAATTGGAAGGGGAGGTGAACCATGAGAGACTATGGACTCTGAAAAACAATCTGAGGGTTTTGAAGGGGTGGGGGTTGGGAGGTTAGGGGAACCAGGTGGTGGGTATTAGAGAGGGCAGAATTGCATGAAGCACTGGGTTGGTGCAAAAACAATGAATACTGTTACACTGAAAAGAAATTTTTTAAAAAAGTTATACTTAAAAAAAATAAAATAAAATGCATGTACACTTTGACCCACAAAATATAATATAATATAACATATATGTTAATAAAAAATGAAATAAAATGGGAAAAATATAAAATAAAAATAAAATATATAGAGAAAGTCTGATACAGTAAGAAAACCATTAACTAAATTAAAAATTTGAACAGTACATTATATAGCTTATTAAAACATAATTTATAAAGTTTTAAATACATACAAAAATAATGTCATGTTCTGGATGGCACTAGAGTGTAGTATGCTTAGCGAAATAAGTCAATCAGAGAAAGACAACTATCATATGATCTCCCTGAAATAAAATGGGAAAAATATAAAATAAAAATAAAATATATAGAGAAAGTCTGATACAGTAAGAAAACCATTAACTAAATTAAAAATTTGAACAGTACATTATATAGCTTATTAAAACATAATTTATAAAGTTTTAAATACATACAAAAATAATGTCATGTTCTGGATGGCACTAGAGTGTAGTATGCTTAGCGAAATAAGTCAATCAGAGAAAGACAACTATCATATGATCTCCCTGA
>NC_081557.1:11598407-11604133 GCF_022355385.1 Mustela nigripes
TATGAGGAAGTGGAGATGCAATATTGGAGGTTTGTGGGGTAGGAAAAGAAAAAATGAAAGAAGATGGGATTGGGAGGGAGACAAACCATAAAAGACTCAATCTCAAAAAAACAGACTGAGGGTTGCTGGGGGACGGGGGGACAGGAGAGGGTGGTGGGAATATGGACATTGGAGAGGGATGTGCTATGATGAGTGCTGTGAAATGTATAGACCTGGCGATTCACAGACCTGTACCCCTGGAGATAAAAATACATGATATGTTTATTTAAAAATTTAAAAATTAAAAATAAATAAATAAAAATAACATCATGTAACAAAAGCTGAATATCAGGGAATTGTATATATAACATGTACTTTTTTTGGTAAAAATATAAACAAAAATGGGGAAATTACAACAATGAAGATTGCTAACATTTATTGAGCACTCCCAAGCACTGTACAGATTTACTTTATTTAGGTTTACCACAATTCTTTCAGCTAGTTGTTCTTTTATCACCTCCATTCTGCTGATTAGCACAGTGAGATTAAGTAAAAGGGTCAAGGTCATAGAGTTTGTAAGAAAGTCAGAATTCAACCCAAGCAGGTCTGTCCAGAGCTTCAGTACATTATCACCAAAACCACAATGAATAATTGTTTTGATAAAGGCTTCAAATATTGGGTGAGCATACAATCTGGTTTGCCTGGAACAATCCTGATTTATGCGTATTGTCCTGAAATGATTATCAATAATTCTTTTTTCATGACCAAGGTTGTTCAGTTTGGATAATAAGTGATATGATCTCCCTGCATTAAGAGCCCCTTGTAGAGTTCCTGATTCTGAAAGTCTAGAAAGAAAAATTAGAATTTGATTCACTTAGGTCATGAGGGGCACATGATAGCGCAGAGAAATGGACTCAGCTGGGAACATTTCTCTATGTGTTTCCTCCATCCCTCACTCTGGAGACTAATTAGATGCCAACAATGCCTTCTGTTAATTACCTCCTCTCTTGCCACACTGGACCCTAAGGAGACCTTTAAGAGAATCTTGAGTTGGAAGCACCTCTCTTGAAGCAATGGCTAGTAGGACCTAGGGGAAGTAAACATACCCATCCTGAAATGCTCATCTTGTGATGTTTGTGTCCTTCAAATCCCTAGAGAACTCTGTGCACATCTGGGCATATAGGGTACAGTCAAGAAGACAGCACAGGTCCAGGCACACGTCCAGGACAAGGCAGCCATGGTAGCAGTGCCTCTCAGATTTCACCAAGATATACCTGTTAGAACATCTACAATACCTGGGTGGGTAAAATCAGAATGGGAAAATTTGGCTTGCTTGCTTCTTTATTTAAAAAAGGTTTTACTTATTTATTTGAGAGACAAAACATAAGAGGGGGAGGTGCAGAGGGAGCAGCATGCCCAATCCTGGGCTTGATCCCAGGACCCTGGGACCATGACCTGAGCTCATGGCAGATGCTTAACCAGCTGAGCCATCCAGGCACCCTTGGTTTGCTTTCTTCGTGCAACCCTGATTTCCTATGCATTCAATTCAGAGTCCTCATGCATCCAGGTTCAATTACTATTTTTACTTTTTTATTTTCTCATGATAACTATATTCCCTCTTCCCTAACCCTGTGGGAGTATTTGAATGTTAACAGAATCCAAGGTATTTTAACTGAAAGAAAAACATCTCCCATGGAATTTCGGTCATTGACAAATAGGTAGAATGAGGAGTGGAGAGTATGGAGGTTTTCTAATAGCTCAAGGAGCCCCAGATTTTCATTACCATATAATTCCGCTTTTTCCCTGTAAAAACTTTTTGGAAAACACCTTTAGGATATAATCATTATTACCATTTATTATTAATATAAAAACCCATTTTCAAGAGCTTACTGTGACCAGCACTCTATTACATACTTTACATACCATACTTAAATAGGTTTTCACAGAAACCTAATGAGATCATGGTCATTCCTCCCTTACAAATGAAGAAATGGAGACAAACAGTGGTGATGTGATTTGCTAACCATCATAAAGTTGGTAAACCGTGGAGCCAAGTATACTCTGCTTCTCAGAGTAATTTAGTAATTTAGTTTCCCATTTATATTCATTAGGAATAGTTGAAACTGTTTCTTAGCCTGAAATGCAGTAGCCAGAGGGAGTTGATACAATTTTATTCCAAAGCACTTTGATGGCATTATTTTGCATAAATATACAATTTATATAGCTTTTGTAAATATTAAAAATTGTCCTTGACTGCCATCTTTCCAGACCCATCTTTAAAGTGGATATTAAAATTAAAAAATTTTTTTAAATAAAGTGGATATTAATCTTTGTAATAGTTGATGCAAGAGGTCACTTACTTCAGCTACAGTTGATACTAGGCCAATGTGATCTTTTGACCCTACCTACTCTTATTTGTTTAAACTTTAAGAATCATCTTGAAGCTTTAAGCAACTTATAAACAATAAGTAGTTCAATGTTAATAACTAGGAAAATAAAGATGAAAGACACAGAAACTTTTTTTTTAAAGATTTTTTTTTTATTATTTATTTGTCAGAGACAGAGGGAGAGAGAGCAAGCGAGCACAGGCAGACAGAGAGGCAGGCAGAAGCAGAGGGAGAAGCAGGCTCCCTGCCGAGTAAGGAGCCCGATGTGGGACTCGATCCCAGGACCCTGGGATCATGACCTGAGCCGAAGGCAGCTGCTTAACCAACTGAGCCACCCAGGCGTCCCAACACAGAAACTTTTAATATAAATTTGAAGAATAGTTAATTATTAAATGCCTAACCTCAGAGCCAGTCCTCCTGAGTGGGCTCCCAAGTCTGCCACTTTTTGGCATTGGGACCCTGGGCAAATCCTTTAACTTCATGTGTCTAATATTAAAATAGGATTTTTGTAAGGCTTACCTGGTTAATATATATATTAGAAGAAGGACTAGAATAGTAAGTGTGGTCAACAAGTATTATTTATTATTATATTTGATGAAAACAGATAAACAAAAGGGCAGACATTTATGATACTGTACCCTAAAAATTAACAATTGATTTGTTTGTTTGATGTTCCAAATCTGTCAATATGCAAAATCTTTTTATGATGAAATTAGCATATTTCATTTCATAATGCTTAGGGGTTTAAGAATCAATATTTATTTCACATTTTATAGCTTTTTGTTTCCAATTAAATTCATTTAAGGGCTAGTTAGGATGTAAAGCATATGACCTACAAGTGAACAAACCCAAGCCCCATCCCTACCCCAAATCCTGAAATATGAAGAACTTTAGGAATCAATGAGCTAAATGTTCCTTAGCATTGCTCTGGTTCCCTAGCATGTCCTAAGTTTTAAGAGGTTTAGTCTTTAAATTTCTAAATATGAACTTCTTCCCACTTTTTTCTTCCTTCTTTTCTTCCTTCATTCCCTAATTGCAAGGAGCACATAAAGAGAAACAACTTTGCTAACTTAAGAAGTTTAAGAAGTTTACACCAGGCAGTAATTTCTATCCTGTTACTGTGAGCATTACAAATCACCGTGACACAATTTGCTACATCAAAGACCTATGCTAAATCAGTCTCCTTTAAAGCAATACCCTCAGATTACAAGGGAAAGTTATCATCTCAGGATTTCTGGGTCCCCTAACCCCTGAGGCTGGTTCACCCGAAGTTGTAAGGATGGATACACAGTGATGCCCACAGAGATACTGGATATTTCCCCCATTTTAGCTCCAGGTATTGTCTTAGAGAAACTCAAACTCTCCTTCTCCTTCAATGATAGAATATTGGTTTTTTAAATTTAAATTCAATTAGCCAATATATCATACATCATTATTTTCAGATGTACATTTCAATAATTCATCAATTGCTTATAACACCCAGGGTCCATCACAATATGTGCCCTCCTTAATGCCCAGTTATCCCATACACACATCCACTTTCCCTTCAGCAGAGAGGGAGACAAACCATAAGAGACTGTTTTGGTTTTGTTTTTTTATAAATAACAGGAATATAATTTCTCCCCAAAATGGGATGATAATATTTCAGTGAGTAAAAGAACCTTTTAAATTTCTCCTTTGGTCCCATGATTGTGATCATTTTCCAATATTAAAGAAAATCCTTCGTGGATTTACCTTGTTGGAAGATTTATGCACTGATAGAAATAAATCATAGTATCAATTGGAGGCATGATCTTAATCTCAAGGTCTGACAAATGGTGAAGCATTCCTTTAACAAACATGTGCCCCTCCTCTACAGTATGTGAGCCATTGGAGGTGTTTACAAAAAACGTAGGTGCTGAGTGTGGTCTTGCTTTCCTAAGATACAACTGCTTTCAACCATTCTGCTGGCTTTCAGAACAGCTGCCCATGCTCTAGCAACAAACTGTCACTTAATTCATTTAATCTTTAGAAAAGTGGTTTTCAAAGTATACTGTTGGGACCAGCCGTGTGAGCATCACCTGAAAGCTCGTTCCAACAGCAAACTCTCAGATTCCATTCCTGACCTACTGTCTAGGAAATTCTTGGAGATAGGGCCCAGTCATCTGTGCATTAGCAGATGCTCAGGGCAATTTTTATATCCATTGAAGGGAGACTAATGTTGAAATTACCTGTGGGGCTTTAGCAAATACGGATGCCTGGTTCCCAGCACCAGCAATGCTGATTTAAAATCTGAGGTGCAGCCTGATCCATGAGGGTTTGAAAAGTTCACCAGATTATTCTAATGTACAGCCATGGTTGAGAAGCTCTGCTTTAGAGGGATAATTTTCAGGCTGGATGGGTGAGCTGCAGAAAGATCAGAGGGATAGCTGTGCAGGTGGTTCCTCCCCTGCCTTTGTATTACAAAGGCTAGGAAAGCAACACATAGAAGAACCCAGCTTGATGAATCTGGGTAACTTGTCCCGGTGCAAGACAATGGGCAAAATGCAGGGGGCTCCGGTCTCTAATTTGTCTGTGTTCCATTTTCTCCCTCTTCCCCAGATTGTAGAAATCAGTATTTCATTTGAGACTTCTCATGTATTACTTAGTGACACTCTGGGCATAGAGTTTAGTAAGTTGTAGAAATAAGATGTGGACTTTTAAAAAATTCCTTTTTATTGTGTTTTTTCTACAGTCTTATTTACTGACGTATCTACATAAGGGTAAGATTTTAAGTAAAATGGTATTTATGATCACATTACTTTCTCCATATACCATTTTTGCTGTTTGCTTTTTGGCTCAAGTGCATCTTCTGGTAGACATTTATGAGACGAGCTAATATATATGGTGACCTCTGAGTTCTTTTATTTGTTATTTATTTGTTTTATTTAAATTCAAGTTAGTTAACACATAATGTATTATTAATTTTGGGGTAGAATTTAGGGATTCATCAGTTACATATAACACCAAGTGCTCATTATATCAAGTGCCCTCCTTAATGCCAGTCACCCAACTACCCCATCCCACCACCCAAGTCCCCTCCAGCAACCCTGTTCATTCCCTGTAGATAAGAGCTTCTTATGATTTGTCTCCCTCTCTGTTTTTATCCTATTTTATTTTTCATTCCCTTCCCTGATGTTCATCTGTTTTGTTTCTTAAATTCCACATATGAGTGAAATCATATGATACTTGTCTTTCTCTGACAGACTTATTTCACTTAGTATAATACACCCTAGCTCCATCCACATCATTCCAAATGGCAAGATTTCATTCTGATGGTTGAGTAATATTCATGTGTGTGTGTGTGTGTGTGTGTGTGTGTGTGTGTGTGTGTGTGTGTGT
>NC_081557.1:11604143-11640080 GCF_022355385.1 Mustela nigripes
ATCACATCTTCTTTATCCATTCATCTGTCCATGGTGGACATCTGGGCTCTTTCCATAGTTTTGGTATTGTGGACATTGCTACTACAAACATTAGGGTGCATGTGCCTTTTCAAATCACTATGTATGATTTGGGTAAATACATAGTAATGTATAGCTGGGTCATAGGGTAGTTCTATTTTTATTTTTTTGAGGAACCTCCATACTGTTTTCCACAGTGACTGCACTAGTTTGCATCCCATCGATAATGTAAGAGCGTTCCCCTCCCTGCATCCTCCCCAACATCTGTTGAATCCGGAGTTGCTAATTTTAGCCATTCTTACCAGTGTGAGCTGATACCTCATTGTTGTTTTGATTTGTATTTCCTGATGATGAGTGATGCTGAACATTTTTTCATGTGTCTGTTAGCCATTTCTATGTCTTCTTTGGAGAAATGTCTGTTCATAACTTCTGCCCATTTCTTGACTAGGTTTTTGTTTTGGAGGGTATTTATTTTATTTTATTCTATTTATTAAAAAGATCTATTTATTTATTTTAGAGAGAAGGGGAAGTGTAGTGGGAAAGGAAAGGGAGAGGGAAAGAATATCAAGCAGACTCCATGCTGAGCATGGAGCCCAGGGTGGGGCTCAATCCCACAACCCATGAGATCATGACCTGAGCAAAAACCAAGAGTCAGACACTCAACCAACTGAGACACACAGGAGGTCCTTTATTTTACCTTTCTAAAAAGCTGTTCTTTCTGTCTTTGTGTTTTCAAAGTATATTGTTACCCGCCCCCTTTTTGTGCTACCTCAAACCTGAACTTAATCTCTATAACAGTGATTTCTTTCATTAACTTGATTTTGAACATCATTTTTTTTTAATTTTTTATTTTTTGTAAACATATATTTTTATCCCCAGGGTTACAGGCCTGTGAATCACCAGGTTTACACACTTCACAGCACTCACCAAAGCACATACCCTCCCCAATGTCCATAATCCCACCCTCTTCTCCCAAACCCCCTCCCCCCAGCAACCCTCAGTTTGTTTTGTGAGATTAAGAGTCACTTATGGTTTGTCTCCCTCCCAATCCCATCTTGTTTCATTGATTCTTCTCCTACCCACTTAAGCCCCCATGTTGCATCACCACTTCCTCATATCAGGGAGATCATATGATAGTTGTCTTTCTCTGCTTGACTTATTTCGCTAAGCATGATACGCTCTAGTTCCATCCATGTTGTCGCAAATGGCAAGATTTCATTTCTTTTGATGGCTGCATAGTATTCCATTGTATATATATACCACATCTTCTTGATCCATTCATCTGTTGATGGACATCTAGGTTCTTTCCATAGTTTGGCTATTGTGGACATTGCTGCTATAAACATTCGGGTGCACGTGCCCCTTTGGATCACTACGTTTGTATCTTTAGGGTAAATACCCAGTAGTGCAATTGCTGGGTCATACGGCAGTTCTATTTTCAACATTTTGAGGAACCTCCATGCTGTTTTCCAGAGTGGCTGCACCAGCTTGCATTCCCACCAACAGTGTAGGAGGGTTCCCCTTTCTCCGCATCCTCGCCAGCATCTGTCATTTCCTGACTTGTTGATTTTAGCCATTCTGACTGGTGTGAGGTGATATCTCATTGTGGTTTTGATTTGTATTTCCCTGATGCCGAGTGATATGGAGCACTTTTTCATGTGTCTGTTGGCCATCTGGATGTCTTCTTTGCAGAAATGTCTGTTCATGTCCTCTGCCCATTTCTTGATTGGATCTTTGGGTGTTGAGTTTGCTAAGTTCTTTATAGATTCTGGACACTAGTCCTTTATCTGATATGTCGTTTGCAAATATCTTCTCCCATTCTATCAGTTGTCTTTTGATTTTGTTAACTCTTTCCTTTGCTGTGCAAAAGCTTTTGATCTTGATGAAATCCCAATAGTTCATTTTTGCCCTTGCTTCCCTTGCCTTTTGCGTTGTTCCTAGGAAGATGTTGCTGTGGCTGAGGTCGAAGAGGTTGCTGCCTGTGTTCTCCTCAAGGATTTTGATGGATTCCTTTTGCACATTGAGGTCCTTGATCCATTTTGAGTCTATTTTCGTGTGTGGTGTAAGGAAATGGTCCAATTTCATTCTTCTGCATGTGGCTCTCCAATTTTCCCAGCACCATTTATTGAAGAGGCTGTCTTTTTTCCATTGGACAGTCTTTCCTGCTTTGTCGAAGATTAGTTGAATGTAGAGTTGAGGGTCTATTTCTAGGCTCTCTATTCTGTTCCATGGATCTATGTGTCTGTTTTTGTGCCAGTACCATGCTGTCTTGATGATGACAGCTTTGTAATAGAGCTTGAAGTACGGGATTGTGATGCCACCAACGTTGGCTTTCTTTTTCAATATCCCTTTGGCTATTCGAGGTCTTTTCTGGTTCCATATAAATTTTAGAATTATTTGTTCCATTTCTTTGAAAAAGATGGATGGTACTTTGATAGGAATTGCATTAAATGTGTAGATTGCTTTAGGTAGCATAGACATTTTCACAATATTTATTCTTCCAATCCAGGAGCATGGAACATTTTTCCATTTCTTTGTGTCTTCCTCAATTTCTTTCATGAGTACTTTATAGTTTTCTGAGTATAGATTCTCTGCCTCTTTGGTTAGGTTTATTCCTAGGTATCTTATGGGTTTGGGTGCAATTGTAAATGGGATTGACTCCTTAATTTCTCTTTCTTCTGTCTTGCTGTTGGTGTAGAGAAATGCAACTGATTTCTGTGCATTGATTTTATATCCTGACACTTTACTGAATTCCTGTACAAGTTCTAGCAGTTTTGGAGTGGAGTCTTTTGGGTTTTCCACATATAGTATCATATCATCTGCGAAGAGTAATAATTTGACTTCTTCGTTGCCGATTTGGATGCCTTTAATTTCCTTTTGTTGTCTGATTGCTGAGGCTAGGAGGTCTAGTACTATGGTGAATAGCAGTGGTCATAATGGACATCCCTGCCGTGTTCCTCACCTTAGCGGAAAAGCTTTCAGTTTTTCTCCATTGAGAATTATATTTGTGGTGGGTTTTTCATAGATGGCTTTGATGATATTGAGGTATGTGCCCTCTATCCCTACACTTTGAAGAGTTTTGATCAGGAAGGGATGCTTTACTTTGTCAAATGCTTTTTCAGCATCTATTGAGAGTATCATATAGTTCTTGTTCTTTCTTTTATTGATTTTGTATCACATTGACTGATTTGCGGATGTTGAACCAACCTTGCAGCCCTGGAATATACCCCACTTGGTCATGGTGAATAATCTTTTTAATGTACTGTTGAATCCTATTGGCTAGTATTTTGGTGAGAATTTTCGCATCTGTGTTCATCAAGGATATTGGTCTATAGCTCTCTTTTTTGGTGGGATCCTTGTCTGGTTTTGGGATCAAGGTGATGCTGGCCTCATAAAATGAGTTTGGAAGTTTTCCTTCCATTTCTATTTTTTGGAACAGTTTCAGGAGAATAGGAATTAGTTCTTCTTTAAATGTTTGGTAGAATTCCCCTTGGAAGCCGTCTGGCCCTGGGCTTTTGTTTGTTTGGAGGTTTTAATGACTGTTTCAATCTCCTTACTGGTTATGGGTCTGTTCAGGCTTTCTATTTCTTCCTGGTTCAGTTGTGGTAGTTTATATGTTTCTAGGAATGCATCCATTTCTTCCAGATTGTCAAATTTATTGGCGTAGAGTTGCTCATACTATGTTCTTATAATAGTTTGTATTTCTTTGGTGTTAGTTGTGATCTCTCCTCTTTCATTCATGATTTTATTTATTTGGGTCCTTTCTCTTTTCTTTTTGATAAGTCGGGCCAGGGGTTTATCAATTTTATTGATTATTTCAAAGAACCAGCTCCTAGTTTCGTTGATTTGTTCTATTGATTTTTTGGTTTCTATTTCATTGATTTCTGCTCTGATCTTTATGATTTCTCTTCTCTTGCTGGGCTTAGGGTTTCTTTCTTGTTCTTTCTCCAGCTCCTTAGGTGTAGGGTTAGGTTGTGTACCTGAGACCTTTCTTGTTTCTTGAGAAAGGCTTGTACCGCTATATATTTTCCTCTCAGGACTGCCTTTGTTGTGTCCCACAGATTTTGAACCGTTGTATTTTCATTATCATTTGTTTCCATGATTTTTTTTCAATTCTTCTTTAATTTCCCGGTTGACCCATTCATTCTTTAGAAGGATGCTGTTTAGTCTCCATGTATTTGGGTTCTTTCCAAACTTCCTTTTGTGGTTGAGTTCTAGCTTTAGAGCATTGTGGTCTGAAAATATGCAGGGAATGATCCCAATCTTTTGATACCGGTTGAGTCCTGATTTAGGACCGAGGATGTGATCTATTCTGGAGAATGTTCCATGTGCACTAGAGAAGAATGTGTATTCTGTTGCTTTGGGATGAAATGTTCTGAATATATCTGTGATGTCCATCTGGTCCAGTGTGTCGTTTAAGGCCTTTATTTCCTTGCTGATCTTTTGCTTGGATGACCTGTCCATTTCAGTGAGGGGAGTGTTAAAGTCCCCTACTATTATTGTATTATTGTTGATGTGTTTCTTTGATTTTGTTATTAATTGGTTTATATAGTTGGCTGCTCCCACGTTGGGGGCATAGATATTTAAAATTGTTAAATCTTCTTGTTGGAGTATGATATAGTGTCCTTCTTCATCTCTTATTATAGTCTTTGGCTTAAGATCTAATTGATCTGATATAAGTATTGCCACTCCTGCTTTCTTCTGATGTCCATTAGCATGGTAAATTCTTTTCCACCCCCTCACTTTAAATCTGGAGGTGTCTTCGGGCTTAAAATGTGTTTCTTGGAGGCAACATATAGATGGGTTTTGTGTTTTTATCCATTCTGATACCCGGTGTCTTTTGACAGGGGCATTTAGCCCATTAACATTCAGGGTAACTATTGAGAGATATGAATTTAGTGCCATTGTATTGCCTGTAAGGTGACTGTTACTGTATATGGTCTCTGTTCCTTTCTGGTCTACCACTTGTAGGCTCTCTCTTTGCTTAGAGGACCCCTTTCAATATTTCCTGTAGAGCTGGTTTGGTATTTGCAAATTCTTTCAGTTGTTGTTTGTCCTGGAAGCTTTTAATCTCTCCTTCTATTTTCAATGATAGCCTAGCTGGATATAGTATTCTTGGCTGCATGTTTTTCTCATTTAGTGCTTGAAAATATCATGCCAGCTTTCTGGCCTGCCAGGTCTCTGTGGATAAGTCAGCTGCCAATCTAATATTTTTACCATTGTATGTTACAGACTTCTTTTCTGGGCTGCTTTCAGGATTTTCTCTTTGTCACTGAGACTTGTAAATTTTACTATTAGGTGATGGGGTGTGGGCCTATTCTTATGATTTTGAGGGGCATTCTCTGAACCTCCTGAATTTTGATGCTCATTCCCTTTGCCATATTGGGGAAATTCTCCCCAATAATTCTCTCCAGTATACCTTCTGCTCCCCTCTCTCTTTCTTCTTCTTCTGGAATCCCAATTATTCTAATGTTGTTTCGTCTTATGGTGTCACTTATCTCTTGAATTCTCCCCTCGTGGTCCAGTAGCTGTTTGTCCCTCTTTTGCTCAGCTTCTTTATTCTCTGTCATTTGGTCTTCTATATCACTAATTCTTTCTTCTGCCTCATTTATCCTAGCAGTGAGAGCCTCCATTTTTGATTGCACCTCATTAATAGCTTTTTTGATTTCAACTGGGTTAGATTTTAGTTCTTTTATTTCTCCAGAAAGGGCTTTTATATCTCTCGAGAGGGTTTCTCTAATATCTTCCATGCCTTTTTCGAGCCCGGCTAGAACCTTGAGAATTGTCATTCTGAAGTCTAGATCTGACATATTACCAATGTCTGTATTGATTAGGTCCCTAGCCTTCGGTACTGCCTCTTGTTCTTTTTTTTGTTGTTGTGAATTTTTCCGTCTTGTCATTTTGTCCAGATAAGAGTATATGAAGGGGCAAGTAAAATACTAAAAGGGTGGCAACAACCCCAGGAAAATATGCTTTAACCAAATTAGAAGAGATCCAAAATCATGAGGGGGGAGAAAGGGGATAAAAAGAGGTTCAAAAAGGAAGAAAGAAAAAAAAAAAAGAAAAATGAAAAAAAAAAAGAAAAGAAAGGAATTAAAAAAAAAAGAAAACAGCTAAGAAAAATATAAAAAAGAAAAATATATATATATTAGATAAACTAGTAAAAAATCGTTAAAAAAAGAAAAAGGTAACAGTAAAAAAAAAATTTTTACCCAAAGGCGAGAAAAAAAAAACAAAAAATGAAAAAGAAAAAAATTAAATTAACTGCAAGACTAAAAAAAAAATCACAGGGAAAAAGCCATGAGTTCCGTGCTTGGCTTTCTCCTCCTCTGGAATTCTGCTGCTCTCCTTGGTATTGAAACCACACTCCTTGTTAGGTGAACTTGGTCTCGGCTGGATTTCTTGTTGATCTTCTGGGGGAGGGGCCTGTTGTAGTGTTTCTCAAGTGTCTTTGCCCCAGGCGGAATTACACTGCCCTTACCTGGGGCCGGGGTGAGTAATCCACTCGGGTTTGCTTTCAGGAGCTTTTGTTCCCTGAGTGCTTTCAGTAGAGTTTCAGTGGACGGGAATACAAATGGTGGCCTCCTGGTCTCCGGCTGGGAGGAGCTGAGAGCCCAGGGCCGCACTCCTCAGTGCGCCCTCAGAGAACAGCACCCAGTTACTCCCGTCTGCCTGACCTCCGGCCGCGCTCTGAGCTCACTGAGCCTGCGACCAGTTCAAGGTCACCCCGAGTTGCGAGCTTACTGTGGGCTCTGTCTCTGTAGCCGGCTTTCCCGTTCCAATACCCGCAAGCTCTGTGACACTCAGACACCCCCGATCCTTCTGTGATCCTGTGGGACCTCAGGCCACGCTGACCCCGTGTGGGCTTTGCCCCGGTCAGCCTCTGGAGCGATGTCCCTCAGCGGAACAGACTTTTAAAAGTCCTAATTTTGTGTGCGGTTGCTCCGCCGCTTGCCAGGAGCCAGCCCCTCCCCCCGGGGTCTATCTTCCCGTCGCTTTGGATTCACTTCTCCGCCGGTCCTACCTTTCAGAAAGTGGTTGTTTTTCTGTTTCCAGAATTGCTGTTCTTCTTCTCTTCGATCTGCCAATGGATTTTCAGGTGTTTGCAATCTTTAGATAAGCTATCTAGCTGATCTCTGGCTAGCTGAAGTAGTCTCAGCCTGCTACTTCTCCGCCATCTTGACTCCTCCCCTTGAACATCATTTTTATATGTTGGTTTTGCTAATTGCTCATTCATTGCAATGAGATATCTATACAGTCCTTTTTTGTTTTTTACATAGGCATTTAGATCATGTGGGAATAATGATTAATTCTCATATTGCTATTTAGTTTCTTTTTGGATTTTTTATAAAAGCAACCAGATCCCATGGAGGTAATAAAAATATAATTTCTATCTTCTCCTCAAAGTTGAAATTCTCATAGCTGTTGCTGGCAGTGAAAAGGGCACATTCAGGTGAATTGTATGGTATATGAATTATAGCTCAATAAAACTTTTTAAAAAATTACATACTGGGAAAGCAATTTGACAATTTCTTTAAAGTTAAATAAACACTTACCATATAATCCAGCAGGTCAGCTGCAAAGTACTTACTCCCCAAATGAAAACATTTGTCTACACCACTATTTGCACATAAAAAATTCATAAAAGATTTATTTATAATAGCTAGAATTTAGAAGCAATTCAAATATCCATCAGCAGGTGAATGGATGAACACATTGTTGTATATATGTATGATAAAATATTATTCAGACACTAAAAGGAACAAATTATTGATGAACACAACTATATGAATATTCAAAAATACTATATTAAATGAAAGGAACTGGACATAAAAAAATAAATACAATTTGTTTCCATTTATTTTGAAAATCTAGTGAAGATCCCCTAACATAGAGTGACAGAATAAGCTGAGTGAAATAAGTCAAGCAGAGAGAGTCAATTATCATATGGTTTCACTTATTTGTGGAGCATAACAAATAGCATGGTGGACTTGGGGGGTTAGAAGGGGGTTGGGGTAAATTGGAAGGGGAGGTGAATCATGAGAGGCTATGGACTCTGAAAAACAATCTGAGGGATTTTAAATGGTGGGGGGGGTGGGAGGTTGGGGGAACCAGGTGGTGGGTATTAGAGAGGGCACAGATTGCATGGAGTACTGGGTGTGGTACAAAAACAATGAATACTGTTATGCTGAAAATAAATAAAAAATAAATAAAAAAAAAAGAAAGCAGATTGGTGGTTGCCTAAGGGGTAGGAGAGAGGACTTATTTTAAAAAGGCATAAGGGAATATTTTGGAGGGAAGAAAATGTCCTACATCTTGATTATGGTGGTGTGCTAATGGGTGAGCAAATTTGTCAACTGCATAAAATTGATATACTTTATTGTTTGTGAATTATACCTCACTAAAGTTGACTTTTTAAAATTTCATTGTTTTTCTGCCCTTGTTTCACTAGCTAGAATCTTTAAAGCAAAGATTAATAAAACATGTGATGGTGAGCTTTATGTCCTTGTTTTGAACTCTATGATAATTCTTTCATTATTTCACCATTACTATATAATTTGCGGAGGTTGGTTGTAAGATATCCTCAGCAAGGTTAAAATAGTTCCCTTATTTGCTAATTTTTTAAAATCATGAATAAAATTTTTTTAGTTAAATCTATTAGGATGATTATATTATTTCCTTCTTTAATCTCTTAATGTGGTGAATTACAATAAGTGATTTTATAATATTAAGGCAACCATGCCTTTCTGAAATAAACACAACTCGTTCATGCTTTATTATTTTTATATGCTGTTAGATTCAGTTTGTCAACACTTTGCTCAAGATGTTTCTAATCTGTGCACACAAGTCAATAGGGCTATACTGTTTCATTTTTACTCCGTTCTTGTCAGGTTTGGGCACAAAGTTATGATAGTCCCACAAAAATGAATTGGAGATTGGTCTAAATTTCTATACTTTGGAAAGTTTTGTGGATAATTGGAATTACTGTTTTCTTTCATTATTATTTTTAATTTTATTTACTTATTTGACAGAGAGGGAAAGAGCACAAGTGGGGGGAGCTGCAAGCAGAAGGAGAGGGAGAAGCAGCCTCCCTGCGAGCAAGGAGCCCAATTTGGGCTTGATCCCAGGTTCCTGGGATCATGACCTGAGCCGAAGGCAGATGCTTCACTGACTGAACCACCCAGGGACCCCGTGTTTTCCTTTATTCCTGGTACAACTTGCTGATTGAACCATTTGGGCCTGGGGTTTTCTTCATGGAAAGATTTTCAGTATTGATTCAAATTTTTAGTGTTTATAGAATATTCAGATTTCTGATTCTTTTTTGAGTCACTTTTGGCAAGTTACATTCTCCTAGAAATTTGAGCATTTTAAGTTTTAAAACTTATTGACATGAAATTGTTTAGCATATCCATTGTAACAATTTCAGGAGCTAGTTATATCTCCCTTTCCATCGCTAAATTTTTTTTTGCTATTAAAAATATTTTATTTATTTATTTATTTATTTTTTAAATTGACATATAATGTATTATTAGCCCCAGGGGTACAGGTCTGTGAATCGCCAGGTTTACACACTTCAGAGCATTCACCATAGCACATACCCTCCCCAATGTCCATAACTCCACCACTCTCTCCCTACACCCCTCCCCCGGCAACCTTCAGTTTGTTTTATGAGATTAAGACTCTCTTATGGTTTGTCTCCCTCCTGATCCCATCTTGTCTCATTTATTCTTTTCCTACCCCCCAAACCCCCCACGTTGCACCTCCTCTTCCTCATATCAGGGAGATCATATGATAGTTGTCTTTCTCCAATTGACTTATTTCGCTAAGCATAATTTCCTCTAGTTCCATCTACATCATTGCAAATGGGAAGTTTTCATTTCTTTTGAAGACTGCATAGTATTCCATTGTGTATATATATACCTTCTTTTTTCTCCTTTTTTAGATTTCACGTTTTTATTTAAATTCTAGTTAGTTAACATATATGGCAAAATTGGTTTCAGGTGTATGATTTAATGATTCATCACTTACTTATAACTCATCACAGCACGTGCCCTCCTTAATACCCACCACCCAGTTAGCCCATCCCCCGCCCACCTCCTCTCCATCAACCAGCAGTTTGTTCTCTATTGTTAGGTGTTTCTTATGGTTTGCTTCCCTCTTTTTTCTTTTTTCCTTTCCCCTATGTTCATCTGCTCAATTTCTTAAATTCCACATATGAGTGAAATCCTATATATACCCATTATATCTCAATTAAAAAATCCACAAGATTTGGTGAATAATATTTTTCATTATATTTAAGTTACAAATGTTTTCTAATTTCTATTCTAATGTATTTTTTGACTTCGGAATAGTTTAGAAATATGTGGTTACTTTCCAAATATGATGGTTCTTCAATTACCAATTTATTACTGATTTCTAACTTAATCCCACTGTAGTCTGAGAATGTTATATGTATTACCAATCCTTTATTTTTTTAATTTAATTTAATTTTTTTAGTGTTCTAAGATTTATTGTTTATGTACCAAACTTAGTGCTCCATGCAATACATGTCCTCCTTAACACCCACCACCAGGCTGACCTTTTAAGTTTTTCACGAGCCAAACTAGTGCTTCAAAACTATATTCCATAGATATTAGCTAATGATACAACTTCACTCAATACTTAATATTTGCACGAGTGACACTGTACATAACTGAACTAATTTCACTTCGACTGACCATATGAGGTAGGTTCTATTATCTTTGTCTTGTCAATTAAGTAAGTTAGATAGAAAGATAATAGACAACATATTCAGAGTCCTAAAACTCCCAGATAACAGAACCACATTCCAAAGATAGCTATGTGACATCTAAGGCCATGCTTTTAGTCACTAAGCTATACATAGGAGTTATAATCCCTCTAATCATATCCTGAAACTTCTAAAGTATCTTTAAGAAGAGCTTTCCAAATGTTATTATACTTTCTTTTGTCCTTGTAAGAGCCTGGTGAGCTAACAGTGAAAAGCATAATTATCTTCTTTTACATGTGGGAATATTGATGCAGGGGACCATTGTAACTATTTAGGGGCAACATTAAGTGGAGTTATTTCTTCTAAAATGGCTCAATATTTCTCTTGGTTTTGTTTTTAGTGTGAGTAGAAGGTGATAATAGAAATTGGGATAACAGCTAACTTAAAGATTTATTCTCTTCTTTGTCTACAGATCCTAGGATTACTAATGCAATGGCTGGGGGAAGGAACAGTACAGCAGTTATGACATTCATTCTCTTGGGATTCTCTGAATTTCCAAAGCTCACCATTGTCCTTTTTTCAGTGTTCCTAGGGACCTACCTCATGACAGTGTGCTGGAACCTGGGCCTCATCACACTCATCAGGGTGGACTCCCATCTGCACACACCTATGTACTTTTTCCTCAGTAACCTGTCCTTGCTGGACATCTGCTATGTCTCCACTATAGCACCCAAGATGCTCTCGGATTTCTTCAAGAAGCAGAAATCCATCTCCTTTGTGGGGTGCACTATGCAGTACTTCTTCTTCTCTAGCCTGGGTCTGACTGAGTGCTGTCTCCTGGCAGCCATGGCTTATGACCGATATGCTGCCATTTGTGATCCTCTGCTTTACACCGCCATCATGTCGCCCACCCTCTGTGTCCAGATGGTGGCAGGATCTTGTGTAACTGGATTCTTTGGCTCATTTATCCAACTGTGTGCCTTACTTCAGCTCCATTTCTGTGGGCCAAATGTCATCAATCATTTCTTCTGTGACCTTCCCCAACTGCTAAACCTATCGTGCTCTGATACCTTTTTCTTTCAAATCATGACTTCTGTGCTCACAGTAATCTTCGGACTCACATCTGTCTCAGTTATCATGATATCATATGGTTATATTGTTGCCACCATTCTGAAGATCACATCAGCTGAAGGCAGGTCCAAGGCCTTCAACACCTGTGCTTCTCACCTGACAGCAGTGACTCTATTCTTTGGCTCAGGTATCTTTGTTTATTTGTATCCTAACTCTGGTGATTCCCTGAGTCAAAACAAGTTGGCATCAGTTTTATACACTGTTATAATCCCCATGCTAAATCCATTGATCTACAGCTTGAGGAACAAGGAAATCAAAGATGCCCTAAACAGATGGAAGAAGAGAATCTTTTTCTGTTGTTACTAATTATGAAATTTATTTGACATACAATACAGAAAAAGTGGTGACTAAATGTTGACCCACAACTCTCCTAAGTGTGGGATGAATTATAGTTGCTTTACTCTCCAAATATAAAACCATGACTAGCACAAGGACAGGAAAATGCATGAGAAGTAACTGGAACCTCAGCATCTCCATCCTTCATCAGCTATGACCTAATACATGAATAGGCCAAACAATCCACAACTATTTTTGTAGTTAGTTGTGGTGGTGTGACTCTTCATCTTCAATATTCCAGCCCTACTTAATGCATACTACCTCAAGGATCAGAAATGCCAGTACTGGTCAAGGCTGCTGGGAGACCAGTACATGTCTTTATAGTATCTCGGGTTTTTTTTTTTTTTTTTTTAGATTTTATTTATTTATTTATTTATTTGACAGAGAGGGAGATCACAAGTAGGCAGAGAGGAGGAAGGCAGAGAGAGTGAGGGAAGCAGGCCCCCTGCTGAGCAGAGAGCCCAATGCAGGTCTCCGTCCCAGGACCCTGAGATCATGACCTGAGGCAAAGGCAGAGGCTTAACCCACTGAGCCACCCAGATGCCCCTATAGCATCTCATTTCAGTTAGGGCAGGGATTACTATTAGTATTGATAGATCTCTGTAAAAAGACTTTCCTATCTAACTAGGTTAGTTCTCAGATTAAATATTTTTTTTACTTCTGGAAATTATGAATGTATTTCTTCATTTGTGGATTTGTCCAAAGCAAGAGTAACTACACCTGATCAAAGATTTGTTAACTTCAAACAAAAAGAAATTTGTTGTAATAGGAACGCTGAACATGTATGTCTGACATAGGTAAGGTTTAGTTGACTAGTTGGCTCATTAGAAATTCCTAGAAAATTCCTTGTCTGTTATCTCTGTAGTCATCTATCTTCACTGTATAACCAGAAAAGGGAACCAGAAATTGGCACTCTGCTGAAAAGTGATCTAGTACCTGATTTTGGCACCAACAAGAATGTCTTTATGTTACTATTTTCATTTTTTAAAGTAGGACCAGTCCCCATCAGGAAGTTGTTTTTTCCAATAATCAACAAATGGGAAGTAGTTGGTGAAATCAGATAAAAGAAGCTGAACTTCTGGTGCATAAGGAAGTCTACATTTGGCTGTTCGCCTCATATCGTTGGTTGGAATTGATACAAGGAAGAGAGGTCCTGGAGAGCTGAGGCTGGGTCAGAAAGCACTCTCCTGTTGTTTATCTTCAGATTCTGATGCCCATAATCTTAGGCCATCACCAGGAGCAATGCCTCAATATATAAAATTCAGAATCTCAGTTATGAAAAATATAATCATATGGGTCTTCACTCCAAAGGACCTGTTTCTAAGAAGACCAACCTTTTTATTCTTATCCTTAAATCACCTGTAACATATGCATGTATGGGACATGTATCCTTGTGTAGGAGCAACAGAAGTCCAGAGATTAATTAGTCATACAGAGGCTCAGTGGTTAGACAGAATTCTGGACAGCACTGTGTGTTTCTTTTTCTGTACCTAATGTGATTAACATTTTTCTCTTGATACTTTTAAAGAAATGAGTATACTTTATGTGATGTTATGCTAGGGGAAAATATCTGCATCTATTAATTCTATTATGCCATATCTCCTGGGTTTCTGGGCTGCTGCAGGAATTTAGCACTAGGACTGAGAATGGATGTACTCTGAGATAAGGAGTGGTAAATCCTGTGTCCTGTGTCTTTGCTGTGTTAGCAGAAAAAGAGGAGGTTTTGGGTTTTTTTTTTAATTTTAATATTGTATTACATTTTCCTTAGGTAATGCAGTATACCATGCACACGGATTTCAGAGGAGACACTCTTGTATTTTTGCCTGTTTTTTAAATTTTTTTTAAATTTCTTTTCAGCATAACAGTATTCATTGTTTTTGCTCCACACCCAGTGCTCCATGCAATACGTGCCCTCCCCAATACCCACCACCTGGTTCCCCCAACCTCCCACCCCCCGCCCCTTCAGAGCCCTCAGGTTGTTTTTCAGTGTCTATAGTCTCTCGTGGTTCACCTCCCCTTCCAATTTCCCTCAACTCCCTTCTCCTCTCCATCTCCCCATGTCCTCCATCTTATTTGTTATGCTTCACAAATAAGTAAAACTATATGATAATTGACTCTCTCTGCTTGACTTATTTCACTCAGCATAATCTCTTCTAGTCCCGTCCATGTGGATACAAAAGTTGGGTATTCATCCTTTCTGATGGAGGCATAATACTCCATAGTGTATATGGACCACATCTTCCTTATCCATTCATCCGTTGAAGGGCATCTTGCTTCTTTCCACAGTTTGGCGACCGTGTCCATTGCTGCTTTAAACATTGGGGTACAGATGGCCCTTCTTTTCACTACATCTGTATCTTTGGGGTAAATACCCAGGAGTGCAATTGCAGGATCATAGAGAAGCTTATTTTTAATTTCTTGAGGAATCTCCACACTGTTCTCCAAAGTGGCTGCACCAACTTGCATTCCCACCAACAGTGTAAGAGGGTTCCCCTTTCTCCACATCCCCTCCAACACACGTTGTTTCCTGTCTTGCTAATTTTGGCCATTCTAACGGGTGTAAGGTGATATTTCAATGTGGTTTTAATTTGAATCTCCCTGATGGCTAGTGATGATGAACATTTTTTCATGTGTCTGATGACCATTTGTATGTCTTCATTGGAGAGGTGTCTGTTCAGATTTTCTGTCCATTTTTTGATATGATTATCAGTTTTGTGTGTGTTGAGTTTGAGAAGTTCTTTATAGATCCTGGATATCAACCTTTTGTCTGTACTGTCATTTGCAAATATTTTCTCCCATTCCGTGGGTTGCCTGAAAAAGAGGAGGTTTGATAGCTTCTAGGACTCTGGGTGTAGGCTAAATGCTCCTAATTCAGCACAGATTGCGGATTGTTTTGTTCATTACTATGCATCTTTTTATTTCATAACTCAAAATTGCAAAATAATATTCATTCTATACACATACCTGTGTCCTATTTTTCATAAGTACTCTACTAATTTATTTTTGGTGAATGAAAGTAGTTTTCTGAAAGTGAACATAAAAGTGGGCTTTGGAAGTTTACCTGGGCAGCTCAGTCAGTTAATCATGTGTTTCATGATTTCAGCTCAGGTCATGATCTTAAGGTTTTGTGATCAAGCTCCATATTGGGCTCTGTGCTCAGTAGGGAACCTGCCTGAGATTCTGTCTCTACTTTTCCCTCTACCCCTCTCCTTTCTCTCTTTCTCTCTCTTTCTCTCAAATAATAAATAAAATCTTTTTAAAAACATGGGGGGCTTGGGGGTAGGAAAAGAAAAAATGAAAGAAGATGGGATCAGGAGGGAGACAAACCATAAAAGACCCAATCTCAAAAAACAGACTGAGGGTTGCTGGGGGGAGGGGGGTTGGGAGAGGGTGTTGGGATATGGACATTGGGGAGTGTATGTGCTATGGTGAGTGCTGTGAAATGGTGATTCACAGACCTGTACCCCTGGGCATAAAAATACATTGTATGTTTATAAAACAATTTAAAAGTTAATAAAAAAATTTTTTTAAGTGGAATTTGCCCATTTTTTGATTGGGTTATTAGTTTTTTGAGTGTTGAGTTTGAGAAGTTCTTTATAGATCTTGGTATCAGCCATTTATCTGTAATATCATTTGCAAATATCTTCTCCCATTCCATGGGTTGCCTCTTAGTTTTGTTGACTGTTTCCTTTGCTGTGCAGTAGACTTTATCTTGATGAATTCCCCAAAGTTCATTTTCACTTTTGTTTCTCTTGCCTTTGGAGACATGTCTTGAAAGAATTTGCTGCGGCCAGTATCGAGGTTATTGCCTATGTTCTCCTCTAGGATTTTAATGGATTCCTGTCTCACATTGAGATCTTTCATCCATTTGGAGTTTATCTTTGTGTATGGTGTAAGAGAATGGTCCAGTTTCATTCTTCTATATGTAGCTGTCCAGTTTTCCCAGCACCACTTATTGAAGAGACTGTCTTTTTTTCCATTGGATATTTTTTCCTGATTAGTTTACCATAAAGTTGAGGGCCTATTTCTGGAGTCTCTATTCTGTTCCATTGGTCTACAGACACTTCTCCAAAAAGACACACAAATGGCTAACAGACACATGAAAAAAAAATTTCAACATCACCAGCTATCAGGGAAATACAAATCAAAATAACAATGATATATCACCTTACAGCAGTTAGAATGCCAAAAATTAACAAAAATAGAGGTTCCCTATGACCCTGCAATTGCACTCTTGGGTATTTACCCCAAAGATACAGATGTAGTGAAAAGAAGGGCCATCTGTACCCCAATGTTTAGAGCAGCAATGGACACGGTCGCCAAACTGTGGAAAGAAGCAAGATGCCCTTCAACGGATGAATGGATAAGGAAGATGTGGTCCATATACACTATGAAGTATTATGCCTCCATCAGAAAGGATGAATACCCACCTTTTGTAGCAACATGGACGGGACTGGAAGAGATTATGCTGAGTGAAATAAGTCAAGCAGAAAGAGTCAATTATCATATGGTTTCACTTATTTGGGGAACATAACAAATAGCCTGGAGGACAAGGGGAGATGGAGAGGAGAAGGGGGTTGAGGGAAACTGGAAGGGGAGATGAACCATGAGAGACTATGGACTCTGAAAAACAATCTGAGGGTTCTGAAGGGGCGGGGGGTGGGAGGTTGGGGGAACCAGGTGGTGGGTATTGGGGAGGGCACGTATTGCATGGAGCACTGGGTGTGGAGCAAAAACAATGAATACTGTTACACTGAAAATAAATTTTAAAAATTAAAAAAAAAACAGGAAGCAACAAATGTTGGCAAAGATATGGAGAAAGGGGAACCTTCTTACACTGTTTGTGGGAATGCAAGTTGGTATAGCCACTCTGGAAGACAGCATGGAGGTCCCTCAAGATGGTAAGAATAGAGCTTCCCTATGACCCAGCAATTGCATTACTGGCTATTTACCCCAAGGATACATAGGTAGTGTAAATAAGGGCCACATACACCACAATGTTAATAGCAGACAGGCCAACAATAGTCAAACTGTAGAAGGAGCTGAGATGTCCTTCTGAAGAAGAATGAATAAAGAAGGTGTGGTCCATATAAACAATGGAATATTATTCAGCCCTCAGAAAGGATGAATACCTATCATTTACATCAACATGGATGGAACTGGAGGGGATTATGCTAAGTGAAATAAGTCAAGTAGAGAAAGACAATTACCATATGGTTTCATTCATATGTGGAATATAAGCAATAGCATGGAGGACCATAGAGGAAGAGAGGGAAATCCAAAGGGGGAGAAATCAGAGAGGGAGATGAACCATGAGAGACTGACACTGAGAAACAATCTGGGGATTTCAGAGGGAAGAAGGTAAGGTGAAGGGGTAACAATGTGATGGGCATTGAGGAAGGCACGTGCTGTGATGAGCACTGGGTATTATACTTAACTAATGAGTCACTGAACACTACATCAAAAACTGATTATGTACTACACAGTGGCTAACTGAACATAATAAAAAATAAGTTTTAAAGAAAGGTAAAAAAAAAAAAAAAAAGGTGGATTTCGGAAAATATTCCTAAATGGTTTGTTACACCCAAGCAAGTGCAGCTGCAGAAAAGTGAATGATTCACCTAACATTCAGAAGTCATTAACCCTTTCTTCATCTGAGGGAACAACCACAATGACTTCTTCATTCCCAGAATTTTAAAAATGGTTCAGGCAGTGAACAACAAATTGGATGTTTCAAAAAAACAAAGCATCAAATTGGAGAACTCTGCTGAGATCTTTCCTAACAATTCAGAGATGAATATGATGAGCAAGATGATGAGGCACAAATGAGTGCCTTAGGAGAGCCAGTATAGGAGATTCAAAAGATAATCATTAAACAAATGACGATAACAGGATTGTTGAATTTTAAGAAAAGATAAGTCCCTTGATCTGAAAAAAGAATATTGAAAACTTGCATGTTTTAACCAAGGAATGTGTTTGTTAAAATTAATTCTGATCCAAATCTCAACAGAATTTGGTGGTGGGTGGAAAGTGGTGGAAAGAACTTTGTAAACTAATATTAATGTTCAATTTGAAGAATAAAGGAAATTGGAGGGGGAGACAAAACATGAGAGACTGTGGACTCAGAAACACACTGAGGGTTTTGGAGGGGAGGAGGGTGGGAAGTTGAGTGAGCCTGGTGGTGGGTATTACGGACGGCACATATTGCATGGAGCACTGAGTGGGGTGCATAAACAATGAATTCTGGAACACTGAAAAGAAATTTAAAAAAATAAATAAAAATTTTAAAAAGAGAATAAAGTTTGACAATAACCAGAATACTTTGAAAAAAATATTCAAGTAGTGGCTTGTCCTCTAGATTTTCAATTCATACAGTAATTTAAACTAAGATTGAAAACTATTACCATGGGAAAAAATTTATTTAATAAAGGAAGGTTCTATAAATTATTGATAAAAAGTATCTGATTTATCATCTGAGACTAGTTAAATATTTCAGAATATAAAAATAAATATTGGGACGCCTGGGTGGCTCAGTTGGTTAAGCGGCTGCCTTCGGCTCGGGAGGGAGCCTGCTTCTCCCTCTGCCTCTGCCTGCCTCTCTGCCTGTGCTTGCTCCCTCTCTCTCTCTGACAAATAAACAAATTTTTAAAAATAAATAAATAAATAAATAAATAAATAAATAAATATTTATCTCATGGTACCTAAAATATAGCTACCATGTGGACTGAAGAATATGAATAAAACACATTTAAGCTATGAGTAAATAATAGAAAAATATGTGAATAAAATTGATAAATATGATGAAGAAAATACAAATGTGATTTGTCAAGGCTAAAATTAGAAGAAATCATAAAGGAGAATAATTTGGTACTCTAAAGACTTTACCTTTTTCTTTAAATCAATGACACAAATGAAATTCAAAGACAAGCAGCCATGTAAGGGAAAATAAAGCAACAAATGATGATCTACAAAGGATTAACATTTTGATGGAAGCTACATCCATTCTATTGAAAAACAATGAGATTATTACAAACCCATATAAGGCTGAATTACAAAAGAGAAAATGAACCTACACAAATGTATGAAAAATAGCTCAAACTCCAAGTAATTAGGTTAATGCAGATTATAACAACTCAGTGTGCCACAGTTCGCATGGCAAATACACAAAGTGATAAAGTAATTTAAAATATTGAATGGGGTTTAATTATTCTGAAAATTCCATAGTCAAATATTCCATTTTTTAGGATGGGAGATCTCACCATAAAGCTAATTATTTTTCCCTTCTTTGGGGACAAAGAGGTGAAATAGAGACACCTCTTTCCACACCATTGAGAATTTTCCCTTACCTTCCAGGATAATAAAGATAATGTCTCTGGAGGAATGAATGGGTGGGCTGCCAGCAGCCCATTATAAGATCGGGGGTATGTTAACATCTGTGTCCCTCAGCTGTTGCACAGACCCACACTGTGTGTGCCTGATCTTCCTGTGTCTGCCGCCACATTGCCTCCATGGGACTTCAGACACCGGGGCACTGTTGTAATCCTAATGCTCATGCTGTCTCCTCTCTGAATCCTTTTGTGCTCATTGTCTTCTCACCAGCCAAAGCTGTTGGAGTGTGAAAAGCCGACCATCACCACACTGCTGCTTAAAAACTGTTCGACAGTTTGGCACAAGATAAACACCAACCTATCAGAATGAAATGCATCACTAAGCTACCAGTATGGCCATACCAGTGCACACTGATGAAATACCAGCTCTGCTCATATCGTACTACCAGTGAAGCCATGCCATGTATATGAATGAAATTCCAGCTTCTATATCATTATTACTATCATAATACAAGATAGTGCTTCTAGAGCCTTTACCAAGATAGGGACTGTTTTGTGTGCTTACCTGTACTTAGTCTTTTAATCCTTACAATCTCATGAGAGATGCTTTTTTTTTTTTTTTAAAGATTTTATTTATTTATTTGACAGAGATCACAAGTAGGCAGAGAGACAGGCAGAGAGAGAGGGGAAATCAGGCTCCCTGCTAAGCAGAGAGCCTGATGCAGGGCTCGATCCCAGGACCCTTAGATCATGACCCGAGCTGAAGGCAGAGGCTTTAACCCACTGAGCCACCCAGGTGCCCCTATGTACTCATTTTTAACATGGAAAGAAAAAACTGGAGCGAAAGGTTTAAGTAATTGTCCCAATGTTTAATAGTTCACAAGTGGTATGGTTAAGGTTGAAACTTGGGAAATATGACTGGAATTAACCACTTAACTACAGTGGGAATTTCATTTTTGTGCCATTTTATATGATGGCAGGATGATATTTACCGTGTACTTTTTACTCTTTTGTACTTCTTTGAATTTCTTTGCTTAAATCTTGAGAGCCTTTCCTTAAGCTAGAAAGCCAGACTCTACTCATTTACATTAAGGAAAAGGTTGCCACGATAGAACAAGGAATAAATGTTGAAATTCTCATTTTTTTTAAACTGAAAAGCTTTGGTTCAAGAATTAGACCAAAAAGATTCAGAAGGTAACAAACTTAATAAAACCAAGTAAAGATCTCCCTCACTGGTAAACAGAGGAAGCCAAGAGTTGAGTGTAAATTCAGAAAGTTTGGATGTGTTAGTTTGGGTCCTTGTGTCCTTCTCCCTGATTATTTTGGGTTAAACTCAGGGTCCAGAGAGGCAAATAAGGTTTTTGAAGATTCCAAAGAAGAAAACACTCATGGCTGCTCCTTGACTGGAATATGAGCAAGCAACACAGGTCCTAGAGTTTGCCTATTTACCACATAAATATAAGGCAGCAGCCTAGACCATGAAGAGCCGGGGCGGGGGCGGGGGGGGGGTGCGGGAGATGAGCTCCACCTGAGAAAAGCCTCAACAAAGTCATCCTGAGTTTTCCACAGCTGCAGAGAAGCATGTGAGAGGGTCATGAAGTTCCTCCCGCCCCCATGCACCCCAGCAGGGGGTAGAAAGGGTTGATGGGCCAAAAGAGCCAGATGGTTAGAAGGAGGAAAGTGCAGAATATGTGGATTCATGACCATTGACCATTAGGACCATACACAGATCAGTTCATGGCTGGGGACAGGGCTACAACTGGTTAAATGCCAATGGTGAAAAGAAGATACTAAAAGCCATGTGGGAAAACTGCATTTTGAGGGGATGGTAGACAATGCAGGTCTGAAACCTAAAAGCCTTCTCTCCAATAGTTTACAGAACTTTACAAGCCCTGGAGCTTAGAAATAAGCCCAGGATATAAAAGAAAGAGGACATCTTAACAAATAGATTTATAGATATTCAGTAATTGGGGAGAAAATAATGAGATGAGTAACTTTACTTGGAAGTATTTACAAATAAAAATGAATGCATTGAGTTTCTGTCACTGGATGGAATAGAGCTGCAAAATAGAAATTATATTAAAAAGCAATTAAAGAAGATGCATTTTTGCACGCGAGTTTGTGGCATGAAAATAGCTTATTCTACATTAAATTGACAGAAATGGATCATAACCTAATGGTCTGCTATTTCTCCTAAGGCTAAATTCTGAATTCAGAGCTTACCCATAGACTGTGACCACAAAAGGTAAAGGAAAAAAAAAGAAAGAAAGAACTGGTCACTCTTCTTAAAACTATGAACTATATGTCCTAAATTACTTAAGACTGGGGGCTACCCTTGGAGTGGTTGCCATGTGGAAGGAAGAGAAATGAAAGATTGAAGGAGAGAGGGAAAGGGTGAGATAAATAATAGAGTGGGCAGGTTGAGGGGAGGGAGAGAGAAACTATTTTCCAAGTAGAGAAAAGGTCCAGATATACTAACATCTTGGAAGCAAGGGAGAAAGGAAGAGAAGAGCCAAACTTATGTAGTAAACTTTTAGAGAGGGACCGATCCACCATACCATAGGACTTTATTGAAAGACCCTCCAAGCCTAGTTGTCCATGTCTTATTAGTACTGTAGATACAACTCTGCTGCTGCAGACACAAGTATGTTCCAGTGACTCATCTTTCTCATCTCAACTCATCTTTACATAGCTGACGAGAGATTCAACCAAAGCATACCATGGCCTCCCACATTCCAGAAATGAGTCAAAGACTCCCTCTAACTCTTAAAGACTCCCTCCAGTCTCCAAGGGAAGTGTCAGTTACAGACCCCAATAGGAGAAGTATCAACTGGAAAGAATCATCAGTTACAGACCCCAACGGCGGGGGGGGGGGGTAGGGGGGCTATGGGGGGGTTGGTTGTATCTCTTACAAGAAATTGACTCTCTCTGCAACTCTGCCAATGAGAAGCCATCACCACACCAAATTCTTGCTTCTCTCAATGGACTTTTGTTCAAAACTACTCCTCCCAACTTCCTTCCTCTTCTCCAAAAAATAACATTCCTCTCCTTTGTTGGACTTTGTCTGTGGTTTTGCCATAGCTTGCATACCCCAAACTGCAATTTTTTTTACTAGAATAAACCAATTTTTGCTGTTAGAACAACTGACAGTTTTATTACAGGCCCTTAGAGTCTCTGTTTAGTCCAATACCTTAAGTGTATACCCCCTAACGAGAGCCTTCATGATCACTTCATCCAACCCAGCAGCACTGAACAGAACTTCTCCTTGGTGAATAAGGTGCAAAGTTCCTACAGAGCCTTAAGTGATGAATAGGGGAGAGAGAGAAATCATTGAGCTAGTCTAGAGAGTCAACAATATTAGTAGTAGTAGTTTCTTGGTAGCAGGATTAAGGGTAATTTTTTTTCTTGTTACACTGTATTCTTCTATCTTCCTGTGTATTTGTTTTCAATTAAATTTAAAAGAATCAAGAGCAGAGAAAAGTTAAGGTGGGGGGGAGGGTGGGGATAGTGAAAATGTAAAGCATGCACCTGACATCCCATCTACCTTACAACAGTGGTTGTATTCCAGCTTTTTTACGATGTTCAGATCCTTTTGGCCATTCAAAAGTTACTAAGAACATCTGGACATCTCTTATAAATCACCAAAGAGGGGGTGCCTGGGTGGCTCGGTCATTAAGCATCTGCCTTTGGCTCAGGTCATGATCCCAGGGTCCTGGGATTGAGCCCCACATGGGGCTCCTTGGTCAGCTGGAAGCCTGCTTCTCCCTCTCCCACTCCCCCTGCTTGTGTTCCCTCCCTCAATGTCTCTCTCTCTCTCTGTGTCAAATAAATAAATAAAAGCTTTGAAGAAAATCACCAAAGAGATTTATATTTGGAATTTATGACAATAGCCTGTGACATAAAGGTGGATGAAGAAATGCCTGCCAATCGTGTGATTCAGGGAAGACAAAGGCTCATTCCATGCGTGGACATGCCTTGTGGTTGCGGTGATAGAAGCACCCTCTTGCTCAGATCATTTTCTCTGCTCTTACCATGGTGGAAGAGGGTTGTTCCCCTGCAGAATGAATGGATGATGGAAAAAGGGAGACAGTGACTTGGGTATATTCACAACAGATGAAAGTAGGAGTTGACAGCTCACCTTGGAAAATGACAGGAAGTGAATCCCTTGTAGAGCCAAGCTCCAGTTGGACTGCAAGTGAATAATTTTACCCGTGGAGGGGAGGATGGCAATTCTTTATTTGAAATACACCTGAGTAATGTGAGGATGAACACTGGTGCTGATTAACTTAGGAGCTGAGCCACAATAAGCCTGAGAGGCTCCATCATCAGAGAAAAATAAGGGCAAAGGCATCTACTAAAAAGGAATAATATGCTGCCCTCTAAAACTACACAATTAAAGACTGCACATGTAATTTCCAGCAGGACCTGGTTCTGCAGTTCTCCCTGATGTTCTTTCTGTTGCTATAGGTGGTGGGGGTGGGGAGACCACAAATCTGCACACTCCCTAAGTACAGGTCACTCTCTTATTTTCCATGGCTGTGACACTTGAATCTTTCTTTTGGGGTTAAGAACTCATACCATCCCAGATGATACATGAAAGACAGAGGTTCAGAGACAGCAGTACCCTGTTCAAAAATTTTTAAATTATTTTTCTATTCTGTTCAGTTAGCCAACATATAGTACATCGCAAGGTTTGGTTGTAGTGTGCAGTGATTCATTAGTTGTGTATAACACCCAGTGCTCATTCCAACATGTGTCCTCCCTAATATTCATCACCCGGTTACCCCATGCCTCTACCCCCTTCCTTTCTGTAACCCTCAGTTTGTTTTCCAGAGTCCAGAGTCTTTTTTTTTTTAAAGATTTTTATTTATTTATTTGATAGAGAGAGATCACAAGTAGGCAGAGAGGCAGTCAGAGAGAGAGGGGGAAGCAGGCTCCCCGCTGAGCGGAGAGTCCAATGTGGGGCTCGATCCCAGGACCCTGAGATCATGACCTGAGCTGAAGGCAGAGGCTTAAACCACTGAGCCACCCAGGTGCCCCCAGAGTCCAGAGTCTTTCATGGTTTGTCTCCCTCTCTGATTTCTTCCCATTCAAAATTTATAGTCAGAAAAACAAACAAAAATTATAAAAAATTATAAAAATTTAAAAAATTATAAAAAAATTATAGTCGGCATGCCAATAAACTGCCATGGGTGTGAGGGATCTTCTTTTGGGTGATGGAAATATTCTAAAATTGGATTGTGGTGATGATGGCACAACTCTGTAAATCCACTAAAAATCACTGTACACTTAAAATGGGTTAATTTTATAGTATGTAAATATGCTACTATGTAACTCTTGTAAACAAAAATAATATGAGAAAAAGAAAAAAACATGTCTTCAAGCAATACCTGGCCAAAAGAACATGAATATGTCCTATTATGCTCTGAACCACAGAAAAGAGCTTAGCATAAAATTCTTCAATCATCAAACCTAACTGATACTCACTCATCTTTTCACTTACATCAACATCTAGTGGGCACCTACTAGTGGGTTGAGTGCTGAGAGAGGTTAATACCATACAGATCCTTCCCTAGGAACCTCACAGTCTAGTAGGGGATATGATGTAAGTAAAAATAAATAGTTTTAATGCAATGTGATAAAATGTAAATTTAAAAGTATATGTAAAATCAGTAACAGGTTTTGAATCTTGTCTATAATGTTCAAGGTAGAGATAGACCAAATGGGCTGATAACCCTTAACTATATGATAGAAGATTTACCACACATTGTTGGAAAATCTAATTGTTATTTCAATTAAATGACAAGATACTTAAGAAAAAAATTAGGTCTTCAACCATAAATTAAATTCTGGATTGTTCAAGTAAAAAAATGCTAAGCCAAGAAACAGTCAGTGAAAAATAGACAATTACTTACCTGGATTCTGAATAGGGAAGAACTTTGCTTAAAATCAATAGATGAATTAGAGCAGTAAGATTCACTGTGAAAACATGAGATTTTTTTTTTTAAGTTTTATTTATTTATTTGAAAGGCAGAGATCACAAGCAGCCAGAGGCGGGGGAGGGAAGCAGGTTCCCCGCTGAGCAGAGAGCCAGATGTGGGGCTTGATCCCAGGACCCTGGGATCATGACCTGAGCCGAAGGCAGAGGCTTTAACCCACTGAGCCACCCAGGTGCCCCAACATGAGATTTTTTTAATGTTAGGAGATTTTAAATAAAATCAAATACATATGAAAAGCTAGGAAAATGCCTTTGCAGCAATGGCATAATGCTCCTTTCTAGAAATTTATTTTACAGAAATGATCTGAAGTTCAGAAATTATCTGAAATTTTAGACATTTATTTAGAATGGTTTTTCACAGCAAAAACTTAGTTTCCACTTAAAATCCGACAGAGAGGAATTGCTTAAGGTAGAATATTACATAAACACCAATACTTAAGTTTATGATGATGTTTATGAGTCATTTAAATATGCATTGTAACATTTGAGTGAAATGCATCATTATAACATTCAGTTACTCAGTTATAATAGAAAAGACTGAAAATATCAACCTGTAAAGAAAGATTTTAGATTAAGATGATGTATCAAAAGCATTCTCATTCTAGTGCTTCTTTGGTCTAAAGAAGTGTTCTGAACTTGAAGGTTCCATAGAGTGAAATGGAATCAGCAGGGGATCGCTCCTGTTTTTCTAAGAGAACAATTACCCTGGACAGGTTAATTAACTATCCTGTCTCCACCTTGAATCCTAAGGAGGCATTTAAATGAACCCCAGGTGGAAGTACCTCTCTTACCACTGCTGCACAGGAGAGGAAATTTCCTTTAAAAGAGGCTTAAAAGATGGTGTTCAAAGGTGTTCCCTGGAATCTGGGGCAAGAGTCTGGACCTGCAGGGGGCCACAGGTGCTGCTAGACTGCCCGGACCATAACCAACCAGCAGTAGTCCAACTTCTGCAGACACATCTAGGTGAGGTTTGTGTTTGGAGGCAGCAAGGGCAGTGTGGGGCAGCGTGCCGGATGTTGGTGTTCTGGGATCCTGCTCCAGATCTGGGAACCTCTTTCCTCCGTATTTTCCTACCATCTTTCTGTTTATAGGCTGTCTTCTCTGTTTCTCAGACTTGCTAAGAGCTCATGTCCTTTCTCCTGGGAAGTAAAATGTTTCCCCTCAATGGAAAGTTTTAACAGAAACAAAAAGTAGCAATGAAGTGAATATTTTGCACTTAGGGATTTGGTAGTGTATTGAGAGTTTGGTGTGATTTCTTTTTTTTTTTTTTTTAAGATTTTATTTATTTATTTGACAGACAGAGATCACAAGTAGGCAGAGAGGCAGGCAGAGAGAGAGAGGAAGAGAAGCAGGCTCCCTGCCGAGCAGAGAGCCCCATGCAGGGCTCAATCCCAGGACCCCGAGACCATGACCCGAGCCGAAGGCAGAGGCTTAACCCACTGAGCCACCCAGGCGCCCCGGTGTGATTTCTTTTAATACCTCACACTCTCCAGCAATGCTTTGAAAAGATTGTGGTTATCAAGACTGTATTAAGTAAAAATTAATTCATTTACTATAATTAAAACAATGTGTTAGTTTCTATTTCCTTTCACAGTATGATCAGAGATTTGGGAGTTTAGCAGACCTGCTCCAAATTCTCAGCTCTGCCATTCATCAGCAGCTTGGCCTTGAACAATTAATTTTCTTAGCCTCTCTATGCCTCAGTTTCCATATATATATATATATATATATATATATATATATAAAGAAAAACAATGCCCATAGGGTTCCATGAGAATAGGAAATGTATATGAATTTTTGAGAACTGTGCCTCACACAAACTAAGCAATCAGTAAACAGAAATAATTTAACTTGAAACAGGTAAACGAACACCACACTGAATTAATATAATTCTAACTCAAAGAAAGACTGTTGACATTTTAATGACCCTATGTTATTCTTATCCTGGATACAGTACATTCTTATTTATTATTAGGAACATTGAAAATAGCTGTGCATTCCTACTTTCCAAGATCCTGTAGCATGTCTGGAAATAATCGAGATGAGAAGTGACTTCCTACATTCTTAACTATCCTTTTAGTTCTTTTTTTTTTATCCTTTTAGTTTTACCTCTTTAGAACTCCTGCTTGGTATTTTAGTTGGAAAATTCAGTCAAATTTCTTTCTTTCTTTTCTTTTATTTATTTATTTATTTATTTAACAGAGAGATAGAGAGAGAGCACAAGTAGGCAGAGCAGCAGGCATTGGGAGAGGGAGAAGCAAGCTTGCCACTGAGCAGGGAGCCTGATATGGGGCTTGATCCCAGGACCCTGGGATCATGACCCGAGCCGAAGGCAGCCACTTAACTGACTGAGCCACCCAGGCACCCCCAGTCAAATTTCTAATTTGACAATGTTAGCTACTCCTCTCCATGCACTTAACATGCTTAGGAAACCAACCATTTTGTGACCAATTACCATTTCTTAAGATACTTGCTTGACAACCTCAACTTTCCTGTGTCTCAACGAACCATTTACATGTTATCTCTAATGTCTTGTAATTGTTTGGAAAAGGAAAAAGAATTAAGGAAAATGACTGTGCTTTGATAACAGTTGTTTATACTCTGAGATAAAATCTTTAAGAAAGAAATGTTTAAAAAGTAGTTTTAATTATGATTGACAGGAATGAGATCCCAAGGCCTTGATTTTAAATGATAGTAACATATAATAACTCTTCCCATGACTATTAACTACTTAATTAAATAATCAATTTTTATGTTCAGTTAGCCAGCATATAGTACATTATTAGTTTTTGATGCCATGTTCAACAATTCATTAGTTGTGTTTAACACCCGGTGCTCATCACAACATATGCCCTCCTTAATACCCATCACCTGGTTACCACATCCCCCTCACCCCTCTCCCTTCTGTAACCCTTAGTTTGTTTCTCAGAGTCCAGAGTCCCTTATGGTTTGTCTCCCTCTCTGATTTCTTCTTGTTCAGTTTTCCCTCCTTTCCCCTGTGGTCCTCTGCACAATTCCTATCACACTATAAACCCTAATTGAAAAATGAAATGGCTTAGTCAATTAAAATTTACCCAACTTTTGTATCAACATTAACAGAACTGAAGGAGATTATGCTGAGTGAAATAAGTCAAGCAGAGAGAGTCAATTATCATATGGTTTCACTTACTTGTGGAGCATAAGGAATAACATGGAGGACATTAGGAGAAGGAAAGGAAAAGTGAATTGGGGGAAATCATAGGGGGAGAGGAACCATGAGAGACTGTGGACTCTGAGAAACAAACTGAGGGTTTTGGAGGGGAGGGAGGTGGAGGGTTGGGTGACCCTGGTGGTGGGTATTAAGTAGGGTACATATTGCATGGAGCCTTGGGTGTTGTGCATAAACAATGAATCTTGGAACACTGAAAAAATAAAATAAAATTCTAAAAATTTTAGTCTACAAAGATACCACGTACTTAATTTGCTTGATTTGTTTTTCCTCAGTAGTCAGTTATCTTAAGTTTTTAGAAAAATGCCTTCACAGTTCCAAATTGGTTTTGTCCACCCTATTCAGCCTTTGGAAAATGCTGGCAAACTTTTATTACAAGCATTTGATTCTATGTAGGTTTTTAGAACACATCTTTTTTTTAATTAAATTAGTCAACATATAGTACATCATTAGTTTTTGATGTAGTGTTCCATGATTCATTAGTTGCCTATAACACCCAGTGCTCATCACATCACATGTCTTCCTTAATACTCATCACCCAGTGACCCCCTCCTCCCACCTACCCCCTTTTCTGAAGCCCTCAGTTTGTTTTCTGGAGTCAAAAGTCTCTCATGGTTTGTTTCTCTCTCTGATTTCTTTCCATTCAGCTTTTCCTTCCCCTATTGTCCTCTGAACCATTCCTATATTCTACATATGAGTGAAACCATGTGATAATTGTCTTACTCTGATTGAGTTATTTCACTTAGCATAATCCCCTCCAGTTCCATCCATGTAGATGTAAATGGTAAGTATTCATCCTTTCTGATGGCTAAGTAATATTCCACTGTATCTTTGGAACACATCTTCTTTATCCATTCATTTATTGCAGGGCATCTCAGCTCATTCCACATTTTGGCTATTGTGGAGATTGCTGCTAGGAACACTGGGGTGCATGTGCCCCTTCTTTTCAGTACATCTGTATCCTTGGGGTAAATACCCAGTAATACAATTTTTGGGTCATAGGATAGCTCTATTTTTAGCTTCTTGAGGAACCTCCATATTGTTTTCTAGAGTGGCTGCACCAACTTGCATTCCCACCAACAGTGTAGGAAGGTTCCCCTTTCTCCACATCCTCTCCAACATTTGTTGTTCCCTGTCTTGTTAAGTTAGACATTCTAACTGGTGTAATGTGGTATTTAACTGTGGTTTTGATTTGTATTTCCCCGATGCCAAGTGATGTTGAGCATTTTTTCATGTGTCTGTTGGCCATTTATATGTTTTCTTTGAAGAAGTGTCTGATAACAAGTCTTCTAAACTCACCCAATGATAATAGCCGTGGGTGCAGAAATGAAATATTTGTTTTTATACTCCAAAAAGATAATGCCCAATTCAAAATATTTATTAAGCATTTTTGTGAGTTTAAAATGTATATTACACACATCATAAATAGTAGAAAAATTCAACCATATCTATTTCTGTGTGTTCAGTGTCATTGTCTAGGATCAATATTCAGGGCCAGAGAGCAGAGAGTTTGGCCAGGAGTATACAAAAATGTCTCTGGCTTTCAGGAAATTAAAGCCTAGCTGGGGAAATCACTGTATGTTACTTTTGTGTCATAAGAACAATGTAAGAGAAAATTCTCTGGAGTTTTAATATAAATTGAGTCACAGAGAGGAGGTAAATAATGGAACATTTATTGAAAGCTTATTCTGTCCCAGATAATTTCATAATAATACTTATATCCATGAGCAAGTAACCTCCCACTCTGTGCCATGAATTGTGTAAGGTGCCTTATCTGCATGATCCTATGATATGCTCACCATGACCCTACAGACAATCCTTATGTCCCCATTTCATGGTTGAAGAAATTGAAGTTCAGAAAGTTTAAAGTAACTTGGTCAAGGTCACACAGTAAGTGCTGTCAACCCAAGACTAACACTTATGTTCTTCTTCTTTTTCTGGGTTTGTTCTGAGGTCCATATTTATTCAAGATCATAATTAGAACCCCTTTCTGAAAAGGTCATTCTCAGTGTATTAAGAATTCTTGATAGCTGATGATATCTCTCAATGAACATACACACTTTTGACATTAGCTTATGACTGAAGATAAAATTGAAAGTGTAATTAGCCTCTTTAAATTAGGATAACCATGTGGGATATTCAAGTTATGTTTTTAAGTACATCATTGTGAAATAATTGTAGGAAACACCTTTTTCAAATTTACAATGTGGCAGACTGAAAAATAAAATGAGGGAGTTACTAGCATTCTACATTCATTTTCTATACCAATTCACCAATGATTGGTACAGAAAATAGTGATTATTATATATATACCATCATCAGTGATTGGTATAGAAAATAACAGTGATTATTACCTATGTGGATAAGACCAGCAATCATAGAGTGAAAAAAATGCTGATATCAGGAATTTTCCAGGAAGATGAAGTATGATTATTGTGTAGGATGGAGTTAGTAAATGGACAATTAGCAAAATATTAGTAAAATGTAATGACTCACATTGTAATGCATATATTTGTGCTTGAAATTATTTTTAAAGAATGTTTTCATATTTTTAAATTTTTTATTGTGTCATGTTCGTCATCATATGTTACATCATTAGTTTTTGATGTAGTGTTCCATGATTCATTGTTGGCATATAATACCCAGTGCTCCAGGCAACCTGTGCCCTTCTTAATACCTATCACCAGGCTCACCCATCTCCTCACCCCCTCCTCCCTTCTAAAACTCTCTATTTGTTCCCAGAGTCCATAGTCTCTCATGGTTCATCTCCAACTCTGATATCTCCCCCTTTATTTTTCCCTTCTAACGTCCTCCATGCTATTCTTTATGTTCCACAAGTAAGTGAACCATATGATAATTTACTTTCTCTGTTTGACTTATACCACTTAGCATAATCTCCTCCAGTCCCATCCAAGTTGATGCAAAAGTTGGGTATTCGTCCTTTCTGATGGCTGAGTAATATCCCATTGCATATATGGACTGCATCTTCCTTATCCATTTGTCTGTTAAAGGGCATCTTGGCTCTTTCAATAGTTTGGCAATTGTGGACATTGCTGTTATGAACATTGGGGTGCATATGGCCCTTCTTTTCACTACATCTGTATCCTTGGGGTAAATAATGCAAGTAATGCAAGTAAATAATCCAGTAATGCAATTGCTAGGTCATAGGGTAGTTCTATTTTTAATGTCTTGAGGAACCTCCACACTGTCTTCCAAAGTGGCTGCACCAATTTGCATTCCCACCAACAGTGTAAGAGGGTTTCCCTTTCTCTACAACTTCTCCAACATTTGTTGTTTCTTGCCTTGTCGATTTTTGCCATTCTAACTAATGTAAGATGGTATCTCAGTGTGGTTTTGATTTGAATTTCCCTGATGGCTAATGATGATGAATACTTTCATATGTCTGTTAGCTATTTGTATGTCTTCCTTGTAGAAGTGTCTGCTCATGTCTTCTGCCCATTTTTTGACTTGGTTATCTGTTTTTTGACTGTTGACTTTGAGAAGTTCTTTATAGATCTTGGATACCAGCCCTTTATCTGTAGTGTCACTTGCAAATATCTTCTCCCATTCTGTGGGTTGCCTTTTTGTTTCATTGACGGTTTCCTTTGCTGTGCAGAAAATTTTTATCTTGATAAAGTCTTAGAAGTTCATATTTGCTTTTGTATTCCTTGCCTTTGGAGTTGTGTCTTGAAAGAAGTTGCTGTGGCCGATGTTAAAGAGGTTACTGCCTATGGTCTCCTCCAGGATTTTGATGGATTCCTGTCTAACACTGAGGTCTTTCATCAATTTAGAGTTTATCTTTGTGTATGGTGTAAGAGAATGGTCCAGTTTCATTCTTCTGTATATAGTTGTCCAATTTTCCCAGCACCATCTATTGAAGAGATTATCTTTCTTCCATTGGATATTCCTTCCTGCTTTGTCAAAGATAGGTTGACCATACAGTTGTGTCTATTTTTGTGCCAGTACCATGCTGTCTTGGTGATCACCACTTTGTAATATAGCTTGAAATCAGAAAACATGATGCCCCCAGCTTTGTTTTTCTCTTTCAACATTTCTTTGGTGATTCGGGGTCTTATCTGGTTCCATACAAATTGTTTGTTTCAGCATCTTGAAAAATGCTGTTAGTATTTTGATTTGGATGACATTGAAAGTATAGATTGCTCTGGGTGGCATAGACATTTTAACAATGTTTATTATTCTGATCCATGAACATGGAATGCTTTTCCATCTTTTTGTGTTTTCTTCAATCTTTTTCATGAGTATTCTGTAATTCCTGGAGTATAGATCATTTACCTCTTTGGTTAGGTTTTTCCAAGGTATCTTATTGTTTTTGGCGCTATTGTAAATGGAATTGATTCTCTAATTTCTCTTTCTACAATTCACTGTTAGTGTATAAGAAAGCAACTGATTTCTGTGCATTGATTTTGTATCCTGCCACAGTCCTGAATTGCTGTATGAATTCTAGTAATTTGGGGGTAGAAACGTTTGGGTTTTCCACATAGAGTATCATGTCATCTGTGAAAAGAGAAAGTTTCATTTCTTCATTTCTTCTTTGAAATTTGAATACCTTTTGCTTATTTTTGTTGTCTGATTGCTTTTGCTAGTACTTCTAGTAATATGTTGAACAACAGTGGCAAGAGTGAGCATCCTTGTCGTGTTCCTGATCTCAGTGGGAAGGCTGTCAGCTTTTCCCCATGAGAATGGTATTTGCTGTGGGTTTTTCATAGATGGATTTTATGAAGTTGAGGAATGTTCCCTCTATTCCTATACTCTGAAGAGTTTTAATCAGGAAAGATGCTGTATTTTGTCCAACGCTTTTTCTACATCAATTAAGAGGACCATGTTGTTCTTCTCTCTTGTCTCATTAATTTGTTCTATCACACTGATTGATTTGTGGATGTTGAACCACCCTTGCATCCTAAGGATAAATCCCTCCTTTCAGGTCTACTCTGTGATTTATGTTGGGCTGACTTAGTTCCTTTGTAGAGGGAAAAGTTGCTTCTTCTCTCTTTTCTGCCATTTGAGCTACACTCTGCAATTCATTCCATCTCTTTTTCTGAGAGAGAAATACTTTTTATTTGAATAATTATATTCTGTGGGTCCTCAAGTATTGAGTGTCAAACATGGTTGTATAAAAGTCTGCACTCCATGACTTGTGATGGTAAATATCACCATCTGGGATCCAAGTGAGGTCAATAGACAAACTATCTTGTCTACCAAGAGAAACATGAGAAATGATAAATCATTGGTGTTTTAAGCCATAAGTTTGGTTTGTTACATAGCCATTCATTACTTATATATTAGGTGTTAATATTAAAAATACTTATTCTTGGCCAAAAGCACAGGCTAAGTTCTATTGGAAAAGCACATGAAGTAAATATAAACTATGAAATTCTTACTCTATGAGAAAATATAGGTGCTGTGGGAGTTTAGAAGAAGGAATTCAAAATAAAAATAGAGAAAGCTTTCCAGAGTAAAGCTTTCTTTTATACATTGTGTATTTCTCTGTTCATATTAAATCATCTATTTTCTTTGCCTGCCTTTCTGAAAATGTATGAAGAGCTATAATTAATTGTCCCAGGTGCCATTTGAAATACTTATTTAATCTTCCCTCTACTGCTTTCAAATGATAGTCTTACTTGGTGCCTCACAGATGTTAGATAGTCAGTGAACATCAAATTATTTTCTGAGCCACCAAGAAACATTCTTGGTAGCTCATAAATAGTGATTTAATTTGAGCTTTATTATTAAAGAGAAATAAATGTAAAACACTTAGTTCATAGGATATAAAATTTTATTTGTGAAATACAACATTGTGTTAAGGGAGAAAGGTAGAAAGCAAGAACAGAAGGATGACTGTTTCTTGGTACCATGTACTGTTCCCTTGGGTTGCAAACACATGAGTAATTTATTACTGCTATTTATTTGTTCTCCAAAAGGTTACAAATGGTGTTTACATGTAGAGCAACTGCTCACTGGCCTTTATTTTCAAACTTCTATTTTTCCATAAGTTTTTTTTTTTTTTGCATGGGATTCTTAAAGTGTTTCTGCACTTAATTTCCATAATGAAATATTTCAGAGGAATGGTAAGATTGCCCCTTCAAGGTTCAGTATGTTTATTGTTCTTGATGTTATGCATTTGACATCATAGGTGTTAAGATTGCAAGGGCTGCTTCGCCATTTCATATGCCTGAAGGAAAGTAAGGGAGCAGAATTTATTCTGCTATTTGGGCCTTTTTTTTTCTGATCATGGCCAGTGATCTTGATTGTTGTATGCTTGGTTTTGAATGAACAATGGAAAATTGTGAAGACCAACAACAAAAGGAAAAATAACTTTAGGAATCAATATGAGATATTCTCTCTGTCTTCCAATTATATAACCTTTCTCAACTACTGGCTGTTTTAATCATCATCTTTATCTAAAAAAGAAAAGTACATTTAAATACATAAAAGAAAAAGTATACTGTAATGTACATTTTACTGTTTCTGCCTTATCATTAAAAAAGTTTTTATTTAAAATATGTCAATGATATAAAAGGATAAAAACAAATCAACTTCACTGAAAGCATTTCCTATAATTTCAAAAATAACCTTAAGATTTCAGGATGGCCAGGGTCACATGTACCTTCAAAACACCCATGACAAAATATACTGTGAAATACCACAGGAACTAGTGTTTCCAAAGAAACCTTTTCTAAATTTCTTGAAATATAAATTCATTATGAACTTAACTGATGGACTCTTTCTATTTCTGCTGAAGGATGTTCTAAGCATATAAACCTGTGATTCAGATTTTACTGTGGAAACATAGTCTGGATCTTGTGGACTCATCAGGGACACTGATAGATAATATCGAGTCAGTACAGTTTTCCTTCCAGGTAGTTAAATAATCCTCTTCTTTGGGTATTTAAAATCAGATTAGTAATATCATAGAATAGTGGGTCACTTTTCTTTGTGTTTTTATACCACAATTACTGCTCCCCTCAAGTATAGTAGAGCCCCTGTGATACAGGGAGAATTGCCACAATGATCTCATTTTACAGATGAGGAAACTGAAGACACAGAGAAGTTGTAGCAATGTAGGGACAGAGCCTGGAATCTCACAAATGTTACTAGAATCAGGTACTTTGGTCAAAATTGATCCAAAGGGACACATGCACCCGAATGTTTATAGCAGCAATGTCCACAA
>NC_081557.1:11640180-11650171 GCF_022355385.1 Mustela nigripes
TTTTTTTTTAAGATTTTATTTATTTATTTGACACACAGAGAGAGAACACAAGTAGGCAGAGAGGCAGGCAGAGAGAGGGGGGGGAAACAGGCTCCCCACTGAGCAGAGAGGCCCGATGTGGGGTCCCCCCTTAAGAGAGATTCTTAAATTCAGGCTCAAATAATTTTTCTAAATAACTTTTTAAAGAAGCTTGGGTAACACAAATCTCAAAGTACACAAGGAAATAAGACCTTATGGGTGAAAGCCAAGAAGACATGGTCATATCAAACCTATAAAGATGTCAGGAATAGCAACTGTCTCAATACAAATATAAAACAGGTGGATTGATGTGTTCAAAAATAAGAAGGGGAATTAAAAATATCTTAAAAGACCAGCATAATGAAGTTTCCTGAGGATTTCTGCATCTGGAAGTGTGGCGAATTATAGATACCTAAGTGACCCTCCTAACTGAAACAACTGAGATGTTGGATTTGAAATAAAATCATCTTTTAATTGAATTTCCACTTAATTTAATGAAAAGAAGGAACAAACTAAGCCCCTAAGTGAAGTGAAACCAGGAGCCCAGGGAAGTAAAAAAGTGCTAAAAATGGGTTTCTTCTTAGAGAGTCCTCCTGAACGCTGGAGACCTTAACTTCTGCTATGTCAGCTACAGGCGGTGAAGGCTAGAAGACAACACTCAGGGTGTGCCCCCAGCTGATTTGGACGGCAACCTCCACATAAAGCCCAGGCGACGATACCCTCAGTGTAAATAAGTAAGAATCGCACAGATTATGCTAAAAAAAAAAAAAAGAAAGAAGAAAGAAAGAAAGAAAGAAAGAAAGAAATAGCAACAAAAAGCAGTTTATAGTAAATAAAGGCATGAACCTCTATACAAAGTCAAACCCCCATAACTGAGAACCAGTGGGGGAAAAATTGTCCATATTAGCACAAAGAGTCAATTATCATATGGTTTCACTTACTTGTGGAGCATAAGGAATAACACGGAGGTCACTGAGAGATGGAGAGGAGAAGGGAGTTGGGGGAAATCGGAGGGGGAGATGAATCATAAAAGACTGTGAACTCTGAGAGACAAACTGAGGGGTTTGGAGGGGAGGGAGGTGGAGGGTTGAGTGACCCTGGTGGTGGGTACTAAGGAGGGCACATATTGCATGGAGCACTGGGTATGATGCATAAACAATGACTCTTGGAACACTGAAAACATAAAATAAAGTAAAAAAAAAAAAAAAAAGACCTAAAAATCTTCAGATATTGGAATTATCAATAAAAATCATAAAGCAATTAAGGTTAGCCATGATGAAACAGATTAAATCTCCCCCAGAAGGAAGATATTTGCTTCTCAAAGGGGCAAATACTGAGAACCTGTCCGACACCTGGCCACTCAGAACCCTGAAAACAAGGACATCAAAAGGAGGAGGTCTTACCATTTGCAACAACGTGGATGGACCTTGAAGGCATTATGCTAAGTGAAATAAGTCAGAGAAAAGACAAACAGTATATGATCTCATTTATATGTCAAATCTAAAAAAACAAAAAACAAAAAACACAACAAAAACAAAAAACAAAACTCACAGATGCAGAGACTGGATTGCTAGTTTCCAGAGGGAGTGGAATGGAGTGTGTGCAAAATGGGTAAAGCTTATCAAAAGGTATAAACTTCCATTTATCAAATAAACCATAGAGACAGCATCATAGTTAATGATACCGTATTCTATATTTGGAAGTTCCTAGCAGTGTAGATCTTAAAAGTTCTCATCACAGGAAAAAAATTAAGATGGATGTTAATTAGACTTAATTCTGGTGATCATTTCACAATAATATATTAATACTCAATCATTATGTTGTACATCTGAAATTAATATAATGTTGTGTGTCAATTACATTGTTAAAAAACAAACAAACAAACAAACAAAGGGGCGCCTGGGTGGCTCAGTGGGTTAAGCCTCTGCCTTTGGCTCAGGTCATGGTCTCAGGGTCCTGGGATCAAGCCCCACATCGGGCTCTCTGCTCAGCAGGGAGGTTGCTTCTCCCTACCCCCTGTCTGCCTCTCTGCCTATTTGTGATCTCTGTCTGTCAAATAAATAAAGAAAGAAAATCTTAAAAAAAAAAAAAAAAAAGCAAAGGGAAGAGGCTTGGTATAGCCATGTGGTGGAATATTATTCAGCCATAATAAGGAATGGAGTAGCGATAGCTTCTACGACATGGATGGCCCTTGAAAACATCATGCTGAGTGAAAGAGTCAGTCACAAGGGACCCTGTATGGCAAGATTCCATTTTAACGAAATCTTCAGAATAGAGAGATCTATAGAGATGGGAAGTGGTTTAGTGTTGGTCTAGGGACAAGGCGAGGGAAGTCATTGCTAATGGATATGAAGTTTATTTTGATGAAAAATTTCTAAAATTAGATTGTGGTAATGGTCACAAAACTCTGTGAATATAATAAAAGTCACTGAATGCACACTTTAAATGTGTAAATTTTATAAAATGTGAAGTATATCTCAATAAAGTTTAAAAATAAAAAGAGCAACAGAGAACAAGGATGGAAAGTGCGCAGGACCAAAGGCGAGCCTCTCAGGAAGGCACTGTTTCTGTGAGGGGTAGTCCACAGAGATTTGGTAATAAAAAAGGAAATGAACCAGGGAAATTAAAGGTCCTAAGAAAATTATAAAAATCAAGTAAAACACAACCCCATCTCCATTTCTGTCACCATATACAAAAGAAACTGCCCTTTTTATACCAACATAAGAGGACACACTTTTACTAAGAAACATGGTATACTTACAACCATACTTGATTTCTGCAGAGCCTTACACAGTCTCAGACTCTCAGACTTCAGCTCTGGTAAACCATGATTGATTAATATTCCCAAGATCCTAACAATCCGCCCACCTGTTGTGCTGTGGCATGCTACGGATTATCATTCACCAACAAGACACACTGGACAGCTCCATGCTCTTGGGACAGAACTGAGCCAAGTGAGGAACTGAGGAGGGGGTAGCCCCTTTGATCAGAAGTGGATATGAAGAGATTCACCATAGGTTTCCTTGAAATAGCTTTTTTGTTTTCTCTTTCTGCAGTTAAAATATGGTTTGTGACGATTAGAGTTGCATATGGATTGCCAGAAATATGTTACACAGTTATGAAGATGACCACATTAACCAAAGAATATGAAGTGGCAAGTAAACTGGGATAAATCCTGTATTTGTGAAGTATATTTCTTACGTATGTAATGAGACATCAGCATGTGAAATCCTGTTAGACTTTCATTAACCAGTAGAGGGCGAGCCAACGTAAGAGTATGTAGTGATTGAGCGGTTAACACAGACATGGCCTTAGGCAGATCCGACCAGTGACAGTGATAATACTGACTTCAATGTGTGTAATTCTTCACAGTTTATCTCCATAAATATCTGGTCTTCATGACAGCTTGGCTGGTAGTTGAGGAAGAAGAACCCAGCTCCACTTGCTGAGGTCACCTAGCAAATGAGCAGCTGATGAAGGGCAAGGCATGTGTGTTTACCAGCATCACCCAAGGGGAAAGAATGTTAACACCTCCCACCATAGTGATCAGGCAGGATACACTTTTCCCCCAACAGTTGCCACTTTAGTTGGGATTTCCCCTTCAGATATCTTGGCATGCGTGCCTGAGAGAGGCTGAATACATCCACCTCTCTGTTGTGCACAGGAGATAGGAATACTTCTCTTTGATACTTCTCTTCATCCCAAGCTCTCAGAACCTCTCGGTCCCTTTTATGTTTGGATGAAAACAAGACAATTCTGTCTGTAAGAAAATTCCTCCTTGAACTAAGCAACAAGTTCTTTCCAAGTGACTTCGACCTATTCTCATCTGCAACAGGAACATTAACTAGCCTCCCTCCTTACTTCCTAAGATGTAGGAAAAGTTGGTGGAGTTAACAATACAATACCTTCTCTTACCCTTCCCTATCCAGGAGGAAGATAGTAAGCAGAGAACCCAGCTGCACTATAACCCAGCTGCACTACACTCGGACTTTTGACCCAAGAAGTTGAGATAACATATCTATTGTTCCAAGCTGCTAAATTTGTGTTAATTGATTATGCTGCAATAGAAGACTAATAAGCTCATTGCAAGTTTTAGTTTGTTTCTTTGTAAAGCTACCCATGCCCCGCCCCAAACTTCGCAGTTGATATCCCAATGAAGCTATTATATATATTTTTTAAATTTCTTTGGTTGCCCAAAGAAGGTTGACCAATTCAGGAAATATTTATTGAGCTCTATTTGATGCCAGGCACTGGAACACAAAGAGGAATAAGTTAAAATTCTAAAAATCCTCAAAAGAAATAATACAAGTAGATGGATAGCTGTTATCTGAATCAGAAAGTGATGGAAGCCAGGAAGGAATGAGAATTTAGGTTAGGGAGAATTGAGGGTACCAAGAAAGGTTATCCTGGAATGGCAGTGGAGAATATGATAGGGCATCAACAAAAGGCTCAGGAAAGATTTCATGCAGTAGTGAATGTCTTTGTGGAGTTAGAGAACACATTTCAGCAACCTAAATCTGGGATTAGTCTGGAAAGCGAAGAAGGTGGTGAGGATTGGTGGTAGAAACCTCTCAGAGACAGACCAATGAACCCATGCATTTGGGAGGGTCTAAGGAATAAGAATTCGTTAAGAATAGAGTCACTGAGAGCTGCACAGTAGAAAAACAGGAAGTTTTGGTAAAGGGAAATATTAAGAGTTTGAGATTTTGAAATTAAGAAGTTTCCTATTCTGGTCTGGATTAGGGTTGCCAAATCACGTGACCAGGTGGCACAGAGTTTCAAGTTGGTGAGGGTGTAGAGGTTAAGATGAAGCTAGGGAATTTGGAGAGGCATCCCCCTTGACACCATTTGGTTCATCTTTCTGGTTGACCTTAAACACAGAGGGCTAGACGAATATGCGCTTGAGAAACATGCAGAAGAATGAGATAATCAGTGAGGTAAATCAATCTAGAAATATTTCTTGCACTATTGAGCTTGAAGTTTGGTCTTAGGGAGAGACAATAAATGGGTGAACATTCCTAGCCATGTGTTGATTGCCCAAAGTCATTCACTGATCAACTTGAGAAGAGTGTTGTCTTGAGACATCAGAGATGTAATAGAGACAGTTCACAGAGGGAACCCACTGGGTTTTCCCCTCTACCTTCCTGCCATACCTGACAGAATTTCAACACTAATTTTAGATTTTCAAGACTAACTGATGATTCAGTAAAACGAACGGTTACTTGATAATCTATAGTTGTCTTCCCCCTCTCTTCTCTTGCTTCCCCAAACCATCAACATCCATGTAGAATGAAGTGTCCCCTATTTGTCTGGCTTTTTATGGCCTCCTAACAAGGACTTTCCCACCATCTGGAATCCAGCTGGATTATCCTCTCCAGTAAACATTCATCAGCCTAATGACCTGCCTCTAGTCGCAGCTGTCTCTTCTTGAAATTGAGCCCCACTGACAAAACGCTTTAAAGTACTAATATCAATCAAGTTCAGGGTAGTTGTGCATTTCCCAAGTCACATCAGCTCTGAATCTTTTTCACGTCTATTTTAAGGGACAACTCAGTTTTGTTAATGCATAGCAGTTAATTGGATGCATGATTCCCAGAGGCTCCATTCTTGCTGTGTTCCTGGTCTTAGCAAGTCTTCTTTAGGAAAGGGTTAGGATGGGACTACTCAGCAGGGAATATATAACAATGTGGCTTCCTAGAAGAGGCTCCACCCCTCCCGTCACTCCAAACAGGACTGAAGGATCAGAGTCTCTATTTAAAGAACAGACAGTAGACACTGGGGAGGGCCACATCTGCCTGACACATGTGGTTGGATGACTATTTTCTAGGTTTTTACTACCTTGCTGGATTATAGATTTAGTCTAAGACTGAGTGTAGATTCCAAGAGACCACCTTTTCCACTTATCCTGGACCCATAAAAATAAACTTTTATTCTGTTTTTGATGAGCTAAAACAACTATTTACATGGACAGACAAGACCAGCCTCCCACAACCTAGACCTCTGTGGGGCCCCTCCCATTTTAACCCTTCCCTTTCTGTTTCTGGGTTCCTTGCGTTTCTCATTACTGTTTGCCTCTGGGTTCTCAGGCATCCTTCCTTCATCTCTTGTGATGGGCACAGCCTTCCATTATGGCTCTGCCAACGATTGGTCATGATTTGGGGAACAGCCACAACTGAGGACAACTGCTGCAGAGTATCCCTTTCCAGGGCTTTTCCTTCAGTCTCCAAATCTGTTCAGGTTTCCCCAATCTTATCCTGACATTGCCAGCCACCGTACCTACTTTTCATTTCATTCCCGTCTTTAACTACCAAACAACCATTCACTTTCTTCAGCACCTGGCTTTATTCAAATCCCCTGGTCCCCACTTCGAGTACCCAATCTGGGATGGTTGAGCTTCTGTGGGAAGATCACAGCCTCCTTCCTACCTGCCACATCCAATGGCCTCTTGTTCATCTTTTCCCCTCTTTGATTTCCATGCCACGTTCACCAAGCATCGCTAAATGGTGAGGACTCTGAGGATTGGATAAGAAATATGAGTGTCATCAGGCTTTTAACCAACAACAAACTAATGAATATTCTTGAACAAGGAATGACATGGTTTGATCTGTGCTTTCAGGACCTCCATCTGCAGTTTAAGGAGGGAGGACTGACATAGAGAGAGTCTAAAGTCAGAAAGACCAGTTAAAGGGGAAAAGGCCAATTATGAACAATCAGGTTAAAACCCCCTGATGAAAAGGGACTGGGGTGGAGATGTCCCAAAAGGAGGCCATTAATCTGTTGATGGTATTTTTACTCTGCAAATGTCAAAGAGAGTCCTTCCTGAAGTTCTATCGTGGAGAAGACGGACAGAGGGAGAGAAGGAGAGAGGCAGGAGGTTTGGTTTTTTGTTTTTTAAATCAGTCTTAAGGAGGGCATGGATTGCATGGAGCACTGGATGTTACATGCAAACAATGAGTCATGGAACATTACATCAAAAACTAATGAAGTACTGTATGGTGACTAACACAGCACAATAAAAAAAAAATCAATCAATCAATCACAGTCTTCTAGCACCCTATCTTTTTACCCTTCAATCTGCCGTAAGGAGTGTTTTTTGGTTTTATTTTTGTTATTTTTTAATCTAGAAAAGATTAATTGCATACAAACTACTGCATTGACCACAGTGATCCTTTCCACAGTATCAAGCCTTAGAGAGACCTCAAGAAGGTAAGCTTACGGTCAGGAGCTGGGAATGCGAGGAAGGGGTCTGAATTTTTTAGCCTCACAGTGGAGGACTACGGCCCTGGTAGAAAAGAAGTGGGTGGGGTTTGGGGGTTGGAGAAGGAACGCTATAGAAGATTTTTCTCATTGGAGGCAAGCTGCAGAGTTGCCAATATAAACAGGGTGTGACCGCCATCTCCCACAAATGCTTGAAGGAAGCCACGTGTCCTGTGGGTTTGCACAATGCCCACCTCCTTCTGTTCCTTGCATGCCTTCCCCAGGACACAGAAATAGAATTCAAGTCTTTTCAAGTTGGGTATTTGTAAAGCATAAACAAAATGTACATGAGGGAAATCTGGCCCTAGACAAAAACCTAAAGGTTATTTACTTTCATAAATTCCCTGGACATAGATCTTTTGAAAAATGAGGTCTATCAAATGATCTCCCCCGCCCCCAATTGCCATCCATTTTTCATGTCCTTCTGGGAGGAAATAGGATATAGAGGACTGAGGATGGACTCTGATTTCTAGAAGACTTGAGCACAAATTCTAGCATTGCCTCTATTTTGTGACCTTTGGCAAGCACATCTCCAAAATTCCATTTTCTTATCTGAAAATACATGTAAGAATGCTTTCCTTTCAGAGGTACTGTGAGGCTCTTATGAAATAAAGTATGCAAAAAGCCCAAACCACACCACCAAAAATGATAGTATCTGTCTTCTTTTCTCTTTATGTCACAGAATCACATAATCTTAGAATTTTACAGAACCCATAAGTCAACTAGTTCAGACTCTCTCTCTCTCTCTCTTTGATAGCCTATTTTAAAATTTTTTTCCCAGTGTTATTGAGATGTAATTGACATATGAGATTGTATGAGTTTAAGGGGTTTAACATAATGATTGGATATTTACATATATGGTGAAATAATTGTCACATAGTAATCATTTTTTTATGATGGGAACGTTTAAGGTCTACTCACTTAGGAAATTTCAAATATATATTACAGTATTGTTAACCGTAGTCATCATGCTGTAATAACATTCCCAGGATGTATTTATCACAGAACTTATAGTTTGCACCTTTTGAAAGCCTTTGCCCATTCCCCCTTAGCCTCCACCCTCCTGCCTCTGACAACTCCTAATCTGTTCTCTGTTTCTGGGAGTCTGTTTCTAATTCCACGTATGAGACTTTCTCCTTATTTTCGATGAAAGAAAATCTACACCTTTCTAGAACATCCATTCCATCTTTGGATTGTCCTGTTTTCCTATAATCTCTGTCTCTCTCTCCCTCTCTCTTGATGTTACTTTTTTAGTCCCAGTTCCAACCTTTGGAGTCATCCAAGAGACTTTTTACACTGAACAGATTCTATAAAATATCTAATGCTTTACAAAGGTAACCACCATTGTTTGTAACATCATTTTGAAGCCAAAAGGCACTCTTGGCTTTCACTGCCTCTGGAGATATCTTATTGGAACCAGACCAGAGACTAGGAGTGTAATGGAAGCAGGGCCAATGGAAATCACCTGCATCCAGCCAAAGTTGGCATCTTCTTTACCCCTGAGCCCAGACAGCCAGTCAGGCTGCCAATAGTGCTCTCTGGGACATGTCATATCCCACAACCTAGAGAGACCCAGTGGTACTTAGGCCAGTTCTTCCATTAAAGGCCTGTCAAGACCTTCCCTTGATAGCAAATTTACATAGCTGCATCCAAATTTTATTTATCTCTTTGTCCAAGAGCAGTGCTTCAGGTGCTAGCAGAGATGGTTTCACTATAATTCCAAGCGTTTGGTCTTAGCCATCTGACTGAAGCCCAGAGCTTAAGGAGGTGTAGGTGAGTCTGCCCTTTGTCCTTCTTTAGGAATGGTGAATCCTAGAATCACAGAATGGGAGAGTTGGAAAGACATTTGAAGGGAGGGAAGATGGAGCAGGCAGGATGCTAGCATCTTGTCTCCCTACTGCTCTGACTTTAACCAGAGGAGCTTGATGTCACCTATTTTATATTCTGGACTTCTGCAGAAAATTTTGTTTTTAAAAAAGGTTCTCCTCTTTTCAAGGGCAAATAGAGAAGAAAGGTGGACTAGAAAACACTCTTTATTGTGTAGACAGGAGGTAAGAGAATTAAGACTCAGAATGGCAAAAATTTTTTTCCTAAGGTCACACAGCAAAAAGGTAGGAGAAACATAACTTGAATCAGCATGGTTTTCAAAGCTTTCAGTCCAGTGTTTTTTTTTTTTTTACACTGTTCAAGACTCATGAGGGTATGCATATGTGAGTATGTATGCATCAAAACAAACCATCCAGTTTCCTTGGATCCTCTCTAGTTACCATGGAGATTCCAGCTTTTAGAATAAAGTAAAATGGAAAGAGCTGCTGAAAAGGAGATATAGGTCCTAATTCCATCTCTCCTACCAACCTGCTGAATAGACATTCACTCTTTCTCTTTGGATTTACTTTTACTATTTATAATAGGGAAAGGCTAAGCTAACTGATTTCTACTTCTATTATTTTAAGCATATCTCCAGAATTTTCTGGGCGTCCATACAGCATTTAAAACAACATAGTTCGGGAGGAGTCAAGATGGCGGAGAAGTAGCAAGCTGAGACTGCTTCAGCTAGCCGGAGATCAGCTAGATAGCTTATCTAAAGATTGCAAACACCTGAAAATCCATCAGCAGATCGAAGAGAAGAAGAACAGCAATTCTGGAAACAGAAAATCAACCACTTTCTGAAAGGTAGGACCGGCGGAGAAGTGAATCCAAAGCGACGGGAAGATAG
>NC_081557.1:11660171-11733039 GCF_022355385.1 Mustela nigripes
TGGGGATAAAAATATATGTTTATAAAAATTAAAATAAAAAAACATATATAACCTTCAAAAAAAAAAAAAAACAACATAGTTCCAGTAATCTAGGGATTAGGGCAAGTTTATAATAAATATGTAATAAACCTTTAAGGAGCCAGGCAAATATTTATTGGGCACCTATATTACAGATGAGAAGAAAAAATTGGTGAAAGCAGAAAATATATTTTTTCCCTTAAAAGCTAGTCTTTCTCATTTTTTTTTTTTTATTGTATCCTACAGAGTCATCTGAACTGCACATACGCTCTGCACCTCAGTTGTATCATTTGTTTGGGAGCTACCATACTAGAAATTCATTTCTTTTTATCTTGGTATGTAGCTTCAACCTTGTTTAAAGATGAGCAGACCTTCCCAGGAGAGGATAAGAAAATTCTTTACAGTGATTTCCAGAATTCAGATTCCACATAACCAACCTTGTCCAGTCAGTCGGGTTGGGGAAAGGATCACACTTCTCTCACAGCTCCACCTATATTATGGTCCTGTAGATTTTCAGACCCTCTTCCACGTTCTTTTGTAACATTTGAGAAAGAGAACAGGCTCTGCAGTAAATCAGTGATTTAAATCTTGGCTTGGTCCCTTGAGTCCTTGACTTGTCACAACCTCTGAGTTTCTGGTCTGTAAGAGGGGTCTTCGAATTGCTGTAAATTGAACCTATTTAGCAAATATTATTTTATGTCTACTCTATGCCAGAAACTGTAGAAGGCACTGAGTTTACAATGTCTTCTCAGACTTTATAGTTAAGGATACAGATATAACAAGTCAGCAAACAAAAGGAAGTATGACAAGTGATAAGTGTTACAAAGAAGCCAACATATATGCAATATTTAAATATTGGCAATAACATAAGTACAGGGCATATGGTCAATGTAGCTATTGTTAGGTACAAAGTATGTGCACCTGGCTTTAGGGAGCAGGTGCAATGGAGAGCAGATTCTGGATTAGGAATGGAGAGACCTGGATTCAAATCCTGAAGTGCTGATCATTTGTTAAGCAATAAAAATTTTCTTTTTCTCTCCAAAACTCGATGTAACTTTTTTCTTTTACTCCTCATGCTCTATGAGGTAGTCAATACTACGAATATCTTTGTTTTACAGTTGAGGGAAATGAAAAGAGGAGACTTAAGAGTGATGTGTCACCTTACCCAAGGATGCACAGCCTGGGATTGGGTCGCAGGGTTAGAGACAGGCTCTGTCTGATATCAAAGCCCAGCTTTAGATGCCCACAGATGAGGTAACAGGTGTGGGAATGCTGTGTCAACTCAAAAAACTGTCTAAGTAGTGGTGGTGGCTCTCAGACCATGTAAACTATGATATATTTTATATATATGCACATACATAAATCCATATAAAATATAATATTCTATATATTCATATAATATACATTATGCATAGCTATCCTTATAAGGACATTTAGCACATGTTGTATATTCTGTATCTGTACTTCTGGATAATTCATGTCAAAATAACCAGGTTATTGATGTAGTAATCATATAAAATGATTGGCAATTCACTTTTATCACACGCTAAAAATGTATTAGACTATATATCATAGACTCTTGGCTTGATGTGGCTAAGAATCATGGTGACTCTTGCTAACATATATCTTTGATGATGACCATGAATGTGAGAAAGAAGGGATCAGGGACTACTTGTCTGGCTGTTTATGGTTTCTCTCCCCTGATGCACCGCTGAACGAACAGTGCTGTTGCATATCAGGGAGTGTGCATTTCTAAACCTACTCCTCTAAACTCAAATCAGCAATAGTTTTCCTCCTGGCTTTTGAAGCAACTGTCTGGTCTCCTAAGCAGCTTCCCCACCTGATTCTACACTGGAACACTGCTCTGTTATATTGTGAAACTCATATTTGATGACTAGTTCCCTGTTTACAAAGAAATAATCAAAGTTAAAAAAAAAAAAAAACCTTCATGTTTTGTATCTCTTGCCCATAGGAGAAAAGACAAACTCCTTAACATGATATTTACCCAGAAAATATTTGTTGAGTATCCACTATGTGCCAGGTATTGGTGTGGGTGCTTGCGATACTTCAGTGAACAAAAGAGACAAAAATTCCTGCAAATCCTGGTCTTCCTTAAGCTTACATTCTAGTAAAGGGAGACAGACAACCAACTATCAACAGCCAATCAATTACATGCACTAGGAGAAGGTGATAAGTCCTATAAAAAGAGCAGAACAGGGTAAAGGGGAACAGAAATGAAGTGAAGAGTGAAATTAAATGAATATGCATGTACATGTATGCAGTTATATTCATAGTATATGCAATTGTACATATATCTGAAAGAATTAAACAACTGTTTTTGCCATCTTTACTTTTGCTTTCAAAGATCTCTCACAATTGCCCACCTCCCACTGTCACTCAAATCTAGACTTTCGTTAATCTTTTAACCCTGCTCACTCTATGCTCCTACGGGTCTGACATTTTTTAAGGTGTCCCAAGTACTATCCTCTCCTCTGCTTTTGCAACTGATTTTCCCATCTTTAATATAAAGTTCTCTGAATCAACTGCCACCAACCCCCCTCACACACCAAATTTTCATCCTGCTAATCCTTTGTTCACTGTTGGAACCCTCCTCAAACACATCTCTCAGAAGCCTCCAGCTTCGGTGCCCAGGATACAGGCATCGTACAAACACTTCCCTCAGGGCACCTGTCACATTGTGCTGTGGTTATCTGTTTCCTGTCTGTCCCATGCCTTATGCTGAATATTTTGAACATAATAGTGAAGTTTTATTCCTTTCTACATCATCCGCATTTAGCTCTAGCAAACATAGGTTTGTGATCCGTTGATAATATTTGTGCTAAATGAGGACTGGTAACTTCCTAGTGTTGAATTTTTTTAAAAGAGTTATTGTAGAGAGATGAGTGTGAGCATGGAGGGGGAGCAAAGGGAGAGAGAGAAAGAGAGAGAGAAGCAGACTCCACGCCGAGTGTGGGGCTCAATCTCACGACCCTGAGATCATGACCTGAGCAGAAATCAAGAGTCAGATGCTTAACCAAGTGAGCCTCCCGGATGCCCTGAACTTCTATTTTTAACCCTTTTCTTTAATCTTTAAAAGGGATGCCAGTCTTTCACACCTCTACATGCTTCATTCCACTGATTAAAGGAGAAAGAACACCTTGACCCCATAAGAGCTGGTCAGAACAAATTATGATGATAAGAAACACAGAACAGCCTCTCTGGGTATTTCTATTTCTACATATTTATTTTCTTTAAAAAAAGGAAAGAAGTATCTAGCACAAATCTGAGTAATTCAATAATCCAACCACAGTGCTTAGAAGCAAGTGAAAAAAGGGGAGGTATTTAGTTCAAGTACTGTTAATAACTTCCTTCAGAAATGTGGTGGCATTGGCAGTGAAGGTGATAATCCAGACAATGCAAAAATGTCAATCCTTTCTGAGCTGTCAGTTTTGCATGAACAGGGTATCAGAATCAGGATGACAATGATCTCCATAAAAGACCCAATAAATGCTGTAGAGAGGAATTCTGCATTGGAAAGAGGTAGGACATTTGCTTTCCTGTGTTTCTTGTGACTTGGGGACTCTATGATTCCATGGCAGAACAAAGTGGTTTCTTCACCTGGATTTTCATTCCCCAGGAATCTCCTTTTGGGGCTCTGCTGGCAGCAGAGGAAAGATCCATGGCTGTGGGAAGAAACATCAGCACGACAACCAATTTCATCCTTTTGGGATTTTCAGAACATCCAGAGATACAGGTTGTCCTTTTTGTGTTGTTTTTGGGGATCTACTCCATGACTGTGGCTTGGAACCTGGGCCTCATTGTCTTGATCCGGTTGGAGTCATGCCTCCATTCTCCCATGTACTTCTTTCTTGGAAACCTGTCCTTTGTTGACATCTCATATACATCCTCCATTGCTCCCAAGATGCTCTGCGACTTCTTCAAGCAGCAGAAGACAATCTCCTTTGTGGGCTGTGCTGCCCAGTTTTTCTTCTTCATTGGTATGGGAGGCACTGAATGCTGTCTCCTGGCAGCCATGGCATATGACCGGTATGCTGCCATCTCCCACCCTCTTCTCTACACAGCCCTCATGTCACCCACCATCTGTTTGGGGATGGCCATTACAGCATACACTGGAGGGTTGCTCACTGGATTGGTCCAAACGAGCTCCATATTCCAGCTGCGTTTCTGTGGGTCACGAGTCATTAACCACTTTTTCTGTGACCTGCCACCCCTGCTTGTCTTATCTTGCTCTAGTACCTTCCTCAGCCAGGTAGTGAACTTTCTTGTTGTGTGTGCAGTGGGTGGGACATCAGCTCTTGTGGTCCTTGTGTCCTATGGCTACATCATTGCTGCTGTCATGAAGATCCGTTCAACCCAAGGGCAGATGAAGGCTTTCAACACCTGTGCCTCTCATCTGACCACAGTAATTCTCTTCTATGGCTCTGGTCTCTTTTCATATCTCCATTCAAGTGCTGGCTACTCACAGGACCAAGACAAGGTGGTGTCCGTGTTCTATGGAGCTGTGATTCCCATGATGAATCCCATTATATATAGTTTGAGAAACAAGGAGATCAAAGATGCATTGAAAAAACTCAAGGACAGGAAGAAGCAGATGTCCTCTTTGTGTCTTGCAGTTCCTTGAGTTAAAAAAAAAAAAGTCTTAAGTTCTGCTATATGCAAATAGGCATAATAATAAGTCGGTCACAGAATCTGAGTAATGAAGAAGTTATTTCAAGCAACATCCCTAACCTACATGTCTACTGTCCAATTAGGCTCAACAAAGGTTTTTCTTCCCTTTACCTTTCTTGTCATGGACTGATGCAGTTTTGATTTTGGTCACTTGCAATAGAAAATAAATATTCTTTTTGATGACATTGTTTAGCTCTGTGGCAACAGGCACTGGGCCCAGGATGCCATGTCTTAGAGTCAGCTGGGTCATAGCCCCAGGACCACAAGCATCCACTACAGACCTCTTTACAATATAACACGACTCATACCAATCCACTCACCACTTGACACAAGTTTTCTGCTCCCCTTGCCTTGGATTCCTTCCTACCCAAGCATTGATACGACCAGGAGGGTGACTCTGGTTAACGAACCTGATTGCTCTAACTGGTTGGGTCTAGCAATGGTTGCTCAGAGCCAGGAGAGGAATAGCATACCTCTAAACTATGCCCAAGATGAGCCAATATCATTTGTGTGGCGTCATGAAGTCCACTGAGCCAGAAACAGGAGCCCAGACCAGCAGATCCAAAGTTGTAATGTCACAATGAGCAAAAAGCCGAGATAAGTTTAAGTAAGAAATTAGAGTGCCAAACCTTTCATTTTCGTGACTTAAACCACTTAGTGGTTGGGTGGAACCACCTGGTTTAAGGAATAGGATCAGGGAAAAGAGGCTTCCCCTGGAAACTCTTAATTCCGTATCTGCTCCCTGAACGGTTCTCACTCTTGGTGCTGTGTGGATATTTCCTCTCTGTCCTCACCCCATTCTCAACTTGCTTTCACTCTGGGTTAAAGAGTTTTTATCTTGTCTCCTGTCTCTCTGGAATTTGACCTCAGCCTATCCCATGAATCTGATACCCCTGCTTTCATTTGTATGCTTTATCTCAGAAGGAACCCCACTCCAGGACATGAGATGGGACAACCAAGTCAATGAGCAGACCTGAATGTGGACTTTAAATTATCTTTGATCCTATTTTTACAAGATGGTTCTTGAGCAAAGACAAACATTTCTGAAGTACCGATTCTTTAATGGTTGTGTATATAAGTCGTGGTGAATCATGACAGCCATCCCTAAGTCATTTCAAGTTTGATTCTAAATAGTCTGCTTCAAGCCTTCTTTCAATTCATGCTGTTATTGGTTCTAGTCTCGGACTACATGCATTATTTGCAAAGTGTTCCCCATTCCTTGACTTCTCCAAACCAGGTTAAGAGTTACAGCAGTGTCACAGAAGATTACCTGTTGTATGATTTGATTTACAGGAGATTTATAGAAAAGACGAACTGTAGAAATGGAAACACATTGGTGGTCACCTAGAGCTGGCGGTGGGAATAGGCATCAACCATAAATGGGGATGAGGAAACCCTGGGGGGTGACGGAAGTATTCTAAAACTGGATCATGGAGGTAACTCTGCAATTATATAAATCTGCTAAAAACTCATCATACCTTACATTTAAAATGGGTGAATTTTAATGCATGTAAATTGTGCCTCGATAAAGCTTTTAAAAATAAGTGATAAACTATGAAACAACAACAATAAAACAGGAAGAACAGGAAACCAATGCTGTTAGCTGGCTTTCGAGAGAAGAACAGAAACATGTATTATCCCATTTTTATGCATTAGGACAGTAAGAAACAGTGACATGCCTGATGTCACACAGCTGGTAAGTGACAGAACCCAGATGTGAACCTTAACTCTTTGACCCCAAACCCATGTTGCTGACCCCTCCACTACGTGAACTTTCTTCCCTGTTGTGTGACCTGCCCCCAGTCAGCACCGCTGTGTACAGAGCCATCATGAGGGACTCTGCTCACATTGCAATGTGACCAGAATGCTCATCTGAATGACATGTAAGCAAGAGACCCTCTGAGGTCTGATGTCCTTGGACAGTTCATTTAAGTTGCTGTCGTTACTCTCCTGTGAGCGTGGTGTGCTGAGGGCTTTATTTGGTGATTTTGTGTGTTGCTCATCTGGCAGAGACTTACTACTCTACAAGTTCCTACAGATGGCTTTACTTCCTATTGCTATTCAATTAGTCTTGAACAGGGGAAAAAAAAAAAAGAGTTGCCACAATGTGTTCCCATCACATCCTCTCTTTCTACCACCAGCTGTGATGCTTTCTTATTTTGTCTTGGTCCGTGAGTAGTCTTCTCCCTGAGTTGTTAACATCTGTGTAAACTGTTCTCTATTAAAACATAGACGTGACTGGGGCAAACTATGTGCTTAATACATATTTGTCTAATATATGAATAAAATCCAAATTCACTTGGCAGATAATTTTGAGATTTTATGCCAAAGGAAGGGAGTTTACACTTAATAGATGCTTATTATATGCCGGGCATTGTGCCCAGCAGTTTTTAAACATTCTGGTTTTTTTTTTTTTTATTGATTTATTTATTTATTTTAGAGAAAGAGACAGAGAGAGAGAATGAGGAGGGGCAGAGGGAAAAGGAGAAAGAAATCCTTTCACGGAGTACTGAGCCTGACATGGGGCTCATCCCAGGACCCTGACACCATGATCTGAGCCAAAATCAAGAATGGACTGAGCCACACAGGTGACCCAAACTATAACATATGCACAGATTCCTTGCTGAAAAAAAAAGATTTTAACACTAGAGGTAAGAAAATGTCTCCTTTGACCCTAGTTCTCAGTTTCAGTTCCTTCTTGTACTCCCCAAGAGGCAATGACTTGTTATGTTAGCGTGTAAATTTACAGTTTTTCTGCATATTCATATACATTCCAACATATAATATTGCTTTATGTGGCTCAGTGTGTGTTAAATAAATGGTATCATACTGAATAATCCTTCCACACCCTGCTTTTTCCTTTTTTTAATATTTGATTTGATTTTACTTTCTCAGTGTTCCAAGATTCATTGTTTATGTACCACATCAGTGCTCCATGCATACCCTGTTGGGTTCTTTTTTTTTTTTCATTCAACGTTATTTTTTGGAACTCTTTCCATGCAATACATTTAAATCTACCTCAGTCTTTTAAATCATTTCACAGAACTGTCACACCAAAATTCATGTAATTATTCTGCTTTGATGGACATTTGGGTAGTTTCCAGTTTTTGTTAGTTTATTACAAACAGTATTGTAATATACGTGCTTATACATACCTCTTTGTGCTAACGCCCAATTTTTCTGGTAGAAACAGAGAAGTTGAATTGCTATTTATAGGATTTGTCTATTTTTAAACTATAATAGACACTGTCAAATTCTCTCTAAAGTGGCTACCAATGGATATCCCTGCCAATGACATTCTAGGGCACCTGTCTCCTCATACCCTTGATGAAGGATGATATTAACAAAACTTAATTTTTTCCTACTTGATAACCTCTTTATATGTATTCTTTTAATCCTTAAAATGATCTTGCTGGATAAGATTTTTTTATTTACATACAATGTACTACATACCATATAAAGACTATCTACAGTCGTTTTTCAGTTCTTACAACCACATATAAACACAAAATAGGGGTTTTAACCATTTTTATCTAAGAAATGAAATATTTAAGGCTCAGGAAAGAGGTCACATAAACACAAAGGCATACGCTAACAAGTGAGGGAGATCCTAAGTGCATATCTACATGACACTAAGATATTAATTGAAAATACGCATTCTCATATGGAAGTTTGACATTATCCAGAAATGCTCAGAAATGAAGAAGAAAATATTAAAGCACATTCTGTCAAAAAGTATTTTCTCAAGTCATGCATAATTTACGTGCAGAAAAAGAAAGGAGAACTGACTTTTGTTAAATAGCTATGACCAGTTTTGATAAGATCACTTATGTTACATACCAGCAATGACAAGCTTTATTTAAAACAGCATTATCCTGGTGGGTATTATAGAGGGCACGGATTGCATGGAGCATTGGGTGTGGTACAAAAACAATGAATACTGTTATGCTGAAAATAAATTTAAAAAAATTAAAAAACAAAACACAACAACAAAAAAACCCAGCATTATCCAAAAATGGATTTCTCAATGGGACAGTTTTATAAATGGCTTTATTCTCAAGTGACCTTGAAACAACAGAGAAACAAAAACGTTAAAACAAAAACAGAATGGAATTAATAACAAATCCATAACGCTTATCAAAGGTAACAGTAATGATGACATTCTATCCCAACTTAGAGCGCTTGCATCTAGATTTAGATAAAGAAATGTCCAGTTGTGCTGTAGTCTCTGGTGAACGAGAACAGTCTCAAGTAGCGAAAAAGTTCTGAGCAGAATCTGTGACTCATCTGTACCGAGAATTTGGATCATCTGGCACACACTCATTCTTTTGTGTTTTTTTAAAACATTTTATTTATTTATTTGACAGAGATCACAAGTAGGCAGAGAAGCAGGGTCCCCAATGAGCAGAGGAGAGGAGGAAGCAGGCTCCCCACTGAGCAGAAAGCCCGACACGGGGCTCGATCCCAGGACCCTGGGATCATGACCCAAGCCGAAGGCAGAGGCTTTAACCCACTGAGACACCCAGGCGCCCCATACACTCTTATTCTTATCCATGGTTCTCTTCTGCATCCCTGCTTTGTGTCTCTCACAATTCTTTATTCTATGACCACGTATATTTTATATGTTTCTGCAAACTCCTTGCTCAAATATTTGGGAGCAAAGTAGAGTATAAAAATGTCTGAGAGTTTGCTTTACACACTAGGTTGGTGCATTTTTTTAATTGTATTTAAATTAAATTTAGGTATCATATACTGTAGTATTAGTTTCAGGGGTAGAATTTAGTGGTTCATCAGTTACACAGAACACCCAGTGCTCACTACCTCAAGTGCCCTCCTTAATGCCCGTCACCCAATTACCCCAAACCCAGCAACCCTTCCTCAGTTTGTTTCCTACAGTTAAGTCTCTAATGGTTAAAAAAAATTAAAAAGTCCCTTATGGTTTGCCTCCCTCTCTGTTTTTGTCTTATTTTTCCTTCACTTCCCCTATGTTCACCTGTTTTGTTTCTTTCCACATATGAGTGAAATCATGTGGTATTTGTCTTTCTCTGACTGACTTATTTTGTTCAGCCTAATACCCTCTACTTTCATCCACATCCTTCCAAGTGGCAAGATTTCATTCCTTTGGTGGCTGAGTTATATTCCATTTCCATTTTCTTTATCCAACCATCTGTTGATGGGCATCTGGGCTCTTTCCATAGTTTGGCTATTGTGGATGTTGCTGCTATAAACTTTGGGGTGCAGGTTCCCCTTTGAATTACTATGTTTGTAACCTTTGAATAAATACCAGTAGTGCAATTACTGGGTCATAAGGTAGCTCTATTTTTAAGTTTTTGAGGAACCTCCATGCTGTTTTCCAGAGTGGCTGCGCCAGCTTCCATTCCCACCAACAGTGTAAGAGGGTTCCCGTTTCTCTGTATCCTTGACAACATCTGTCGTTTCCTGACTTGCTATTTTAGCCATTCTGACTGGTGTGGGGGTATCTCATTGTGGTTTTGACTTGTAGTTCCCTGATGCCAAGTGATGTGGAGCATTTTTATCTGTGCTGTTAGACCAACTCAGTCAAGAAATGGGTTGGTCCGTTGGAAAGGGAATTAGTCGTGTAGGTAGCTGATGTCCCTGACCTTTGCTCCAATTCCACCCTCATTCCTACTCGGTAGTCCTTCTAGACTTCCTCCTCATAATTCTCCCAGTCCCCTCTCAGTCTCTGTCTCGGTCTCTCTCTGAGCTTCTGTGTATCTCTCTGTCTGTCTTGGACGACGATCCTGACCCCCTGGTCCATGCTGAGGCCCTCCCGAATGTTCTCTTTGTCCTTCATACTTCCCTTTCATACAGTTCATCATTGTTCAATGTCTGTCTTCCCATTAGACTACAATTTCCACAGCAAAGCAAATGGTATCTGACACATACTATGTGCACAATAAATTTTTGTGAGCACATTAATCATACGACTGTATCTCAGAAAGTTTTTAGAGCTGTAAATGACCTACCAGTGACTAATCTGTTCCACTCCTCTCTTTGCACAAATAAAGACTTGAAGCTTTGTGGGGGGGTGAAGTAATTTGCTAATGGCTCCTAACTGTTTAGTGAAAGCACCCCCTTTCCAGGCAGCCGCCTTCCAAGCGCTCCACAACAGCTGACGGTGGCCTGTCAGCAGCTTCTCTGAGATGAGGTGAAATGGCTCTAACACATTGTGGCCCAAGGATCTTTGCTTCATGGTTTGGCAACTCTCACTTCCTGTTTTCGGGGAAATCATGTCACTCAGCTCTGTTGCATGAATTTCATGGCTAGGAAAACTTTCCTGCTTCTGATCATAATTGTAATGCCTCACTGGAAGAAACTTGAGAAAGTATATGTTGTTTCATGCTGTTTCCACACCATGTTCCAGGGATCTCAAGTGTCTGCACAGGACTTTCCCAAGAGGCGAAGAGAAGAAGCCACTGGGCTTTGGGTCCCTGGCCCTTGTTCAATCAATCAAGGCAGTCCCCCTGCCAACCTTTTTTTACGTCTTTAAATATTAGTTTCTGTGTAAACTTGCATTTGAAAATAAAGTTTCCACTGCTAAAATTATGGTTATAATCCATAAATTTAATACAGTCCTCTAATTTTGTGAATGAAGAAGTGACAGGCTGAGGAAGAGAAGCATTTTGCAAGAGAAGGACAAGTCTGGGATTCAAGCTTACTTCTCCAGACTCCCACTGCCTGGACTGTGCTCTTTACACACACACACACACACTATCTCACACAAACCCACACAAACTCACAGTACTCTCTCACACACACAATACACTCATACACAATCACACAGCATTTAAATACATGCACACACACACACACACACGCACGCACCATGGAGGTGAAGGGGAAGGGTGGAAGAGGTGGTTCTTATTCACATCCCAATACCAATAAAGCTGGTCTCAGGCCTCTCCCCTCCCCCGCAGGAGCTTGGCTTGCTTCACCCTTCCCTCTCTCTACCCTACTTGTGCAGTGACCAGCTGCTCTCCTCCCTCTCCCTGCTCAGGAAAAGTTCTGTTCTTGTCACCTTGTGAGAATAGCTAGTCTCCTTCTTGTCCCGGGGGTGCAGCAAGAGGGAAAAGCAGGTCACATGGGAAGCCTGAGCTCTCCCAGCGGGAACAGAGTTGTTGCCTATAGAAAAAGGACTTCAGACTTCAGTGAAGGAGTCTTTTTCCTGGGAGGAAGGGTGTGATAGCAGGAAAGTTTGCCTCCCGAAGCCCTGACACCACAGTACGTGTGTGACCCCCAAAGTATATCTGTGAGAAATCACCATACAAAGTAACCACAACAAGGCAGAATGTGGCTTATTGAGCTGACTCAACCAGTAGATTCCCCTCCCCCTTAGACACACACGCAGGGACACATTTCTTCCAACACAAAGGTTCGAGCTCAAAAACCAAGAAAGAGAAATATTTAGGTGCCAGAAAGAGAGAACTTGAAATCAGGGCAGCCAGTGGGAGCTGAAGTTCTATGGTTAAGGGACATTCTGAGTCATAGTGGGCTCCTGGGATATTAGGGGCTGTGGGAGGTGATCCAGGTCACTGGACTCATGTACAATATTCACAGGGGACTGGAAGTCAAGAGAGGCTGTCTGTCTCAGCCACCACCTGCAGATGAGAAACATTCCGCCCACTTGCCTGTGGGAAATGGTTGAGCTGTTTGCCATCTTCTAAGAAATGTCAGAACCCCAGGCCTGTGTTCATGCAGATGTGAGGTCTTACTTCACACTGAGGCCAAAGAAATTAACAGGAATAGTGGTCCAGCAGGAGTGTCAGGCCTCAACAAAAACAAATTTAAAACCTCTTTGGAGGGACAACTGCACGAACCAGAGCAAACTGGCCTGCTATAGCAAACCCCCGTGGAAAAAGAGCTCAAGAGTCATAAGTTACAAACCACACAAGGAAACAAGCCAGAAAGAGGAAGTAGCATTGGGAACAACAAGTGGGAAAATGTACATGCCATGACCCATATGGGACAGAGTATCCTCAACATTTATTAGTAAAAGATCACAAAAGATCACCTAGTAAAAGGCGAAGCTTTCAGCTGAAGCAAGTTAATTGGATTGTGGACCCATGGACCATGCACCATGCCGGTGCTGCAAAGGAGCTCAACAAACTATTATTTTATAGATGCAGAAACAGAGATTTAGAGAGGGGAAGTGACTTACCTAAGGTCACCAGCAGGCTAGTTGGCATATGAAGAACAGAATCCAAATCTCCAGAATTCTAACCCTGTGCTACTTTTACTGCCCCATTATGCCCTAATTTCCCAGTTAGACATGAAAAAACCTAGTTTCAAGAGAGGACCAGGAGGAAACAGAGACAGAAAGACATTCTTGAGACTTTCCTAAGACTCTATGTCCAGAGCCAAGGCCCTTGGTCTCGGTAGCCAAGCTCAGATTTGGTTCTGTAACACTAGAAATTTTAAATAAAACCCCTTCCATTTTCTTTTGCATTATGCTGACCTGTTTCTCTTTCCTGTTCTTCCTCTACCTTCCTTAGTTCCTGTCCTGACTGTCAGCATGAAGGAATTGTCATCAGAATTAAAGCAGGTCGGTTCTGGTAGTTCCTCCTTCCTACTCAACTTCTACCCCACCTCTAGACAGACCCTGCTTGCACACTGTGCAAGAGGATCATGGAGAGGGACGAGGGAGTAGGGGAGGGGTGAGATCTGGTACCTTTAAGCCAGCCTCGTTAGCTGCAGGTACTGGGCAGGGATGGGAATGAAGGTGAGTATGGAAGTGGATATGGATTCAGTCCTTCAGGGCCAGAGCTTTCAACACTCGTTCAGACATAGATAAGGCAAAATCTCTTGGCATGTAGGAGTACGCCTTCTGGGCTTTTATAAGTCATTTGTTACATAAGACACTAGGCTCACACAATCCCTGATTCACCCAGGATACAATTATAGATCAGAAAATTAAATTATTTTATAATAAGAAATAACAAAGACACAGTAGTGTCAGAGTAAGTGCTCAGAAATATTGGTATAGATTGAAATAAAAATCCTGTAATGTTGCTTCTTATTGAATATTCATTTCCAACCATTCATGGCCTGACTTGCCAGGGATGTGTTTGAGAATCATTGTCAGCTTTGTCTGCTCTATTAATTTATTTACTCGTTCAATAGTAACAAGTGATGCTAGGTACCAGATACTGCACTAGACCCTGTAATACAAAAATGAAGTGAAAGGACACAGTCTCCTCCCATAAGGAGCTCACAATTTACTGGAAGAGAAGACAATGACAATGAAGAGAAGACAAATGACTACATTTGTCAAACACTTTATTAAAATATACTGTGACAAATGCAAGAGATGTTATAGAGCACGTGAGAGGGACATTATAATATTAACTAATGTTCCACATTAATTAATGTTTCATTGGGAAGTACAATCCCAGGACAGCAAAGGTAAAGTCATAAGGGAGCTAAGGCAGGGACAGAGATAAAGCAAACTAAGTGGGTATATTACTGAGTTGATCACAGCTTAAGGAGAGATACAGTTGTGTAGTATCTTTGGACAAATCACATGAAGCCACCAGTCCTCCAAATGGTCCATTGGAAGAAAGACCAAATTATTTGCCAGATCCCCCCTATCTCTTGTCTCTAATTCAGTAATGCTTACTGGCACATGGAATTAGGTTCTCTGTACTTCAAGACTGCATTATCCAGTTCCTCTGGCCAACTACTCAAGAAGCCATATCCCATATGGCCCATGCTATAGCTGAGTTCAATATGAGGAAGGAGCCAAAGTCTCTTTGGGTCCAGTAGTGTTTATGGTCTCCAGATACAACATTGGATGTCAAAAGACCCCTATTTAGTTTGGGTTTGCCTCCATAACACCCACTAATAAATACGTGGTCAAAATCTACTTACATGTTCACATTCTTCATTTCTCCCTGCTCTAATCCCTGGTAAATGCCATTCTACTTTCAGTCTCTATGAATTTGCTTATTCTAGGAACCTCCTATTAGTGGAATCAGTCCTTTTTTTGGTCTGTCTAGTCCCAATTTTGACAAGTGTCGGAATGCTGACATAAATGTGGATTCTTGTCTTCAACCTCAAACATAAATTGGATTCTCCTCCTAAATGGAATGTCTTGCCCTATTTGTGCCATCACCTCAGGCCCTGGAGGTCTCTGCCGTTGGCTTTTCTGGTATCTCATTAATAGAATTCTAAGATTGCCAGGTTCTTACTTCATTTGTCCTTTTAGTCAGCTGTTTTTTCCAACAAATATTTATTGACTACCTACTATGCATCAGATTTTTTTTTACAGGAGACTAGTATTCATGTGGATAGGTTGTGAAAATATTGAAATATATTCTTCTTGTAGGTTAACAGGTACTTTTCCCAACCTACCAAGTACCCTATCTGCTCTGATCTCTGCCTTAGAAACCCTGAAATTCTTCATGACCCACCAATAAAGGAATAATTGGGTCAACAAGAGGCCTCTAGGACGCTCACACTATGGTCCTCACCCATTCTGATTAGTCATTAAACAAGATAGACTTAATCATACTCCCACAGGACTTCCAGGATGGTGGGCATGTAAGCCAACCACCTTCTCTTGCTTGGATGTGATATAGAACATTGTTGTCAAGGTGGCCATAGCCCAAAAGTCTGATCTCAGCCCCCAGAAAGTTCAAAAGGACAATTTAGGTTCAGTGGAAGAAAATGCTTTCTAAGAATCAGAATTATCTGCAGACAATAGGTAGAGGTCCCGGAGGCATCCAAGCCGAGGTTGGATTATATTGGATTGTTGAGACTGTATTGGAGGTGGCTCAAGCCTTGGCTGGGAGCGCACATCTGCTCCAATTATGGGATTCTATAATTCTATGATTCTAAATTGGTCATCAGTGAATTACAGACCACAGCCAAAACCCAGCCCCACCCCACCCCATTTTGGTAAACAAAGATTTATTGGAACACAGCATACCCATTCATTTATGTATCATCTACTTTTAAATTACAAGGGCAGAACTGAGTAGTTAGCACAGAGATCATCTTGTTGCAAAGCCTGAATTTTTTTACTCACCGGCCATCTACAGCAAAATCTTGCCAGCCCCATTCTAAAAGACTCTTAGGATGAATTCCTTGATAAAGCAACCAATTACTTCTAATTTGCCTCTGTCATTAACCAGATGGCATGGCTACTAGATTGTTTTCCTGCCTGTCTTTGTTTAGGACATTAGTAAAAAAAAAATATTCAGATGATCCCTTAGAGTCAATATGGCTTCCCATGCTGTCAAATGGACAACTGGAGGAAAGTCAAGCTCCTGGGGTGCTATAACATGCCTTTTCTCCCATTTCCATTGTGAGAGGACTGAAGCACACGCCAGCAAGCTCAGCACGCTGAAGGCAGATACACACTGAGTTCCTACCCGGGTCATATGGAGCTTTTTACATGGATGATTTACAACTTCACCTGTTACATACAGGTAGATGCTACTACTTCTGTTTCCCAGTTGAGGTGACAGAGGTTTAGGGAGGCTCCAGAACTTGCCCAAAGTCCCATATGGAGCGCGGATGTTGCCTACATTTCAAATCTGAAAACTCTATTTCACATTCATCTTTATCAGTCCAGACTTGAGATATTTTTGAGTAACTATACTAAGCAGAACAAAATCTAGAGACTGAATAGACCCACAACCCAGCCCATGCTCTTTTTTTTTTTTTTTTTTTTTTTTTTTTTTTAGATTTTACTTATTTATTAGACAGACAGAGATCACAAGTAGGCAGAGGCAGGCAGAGAGAGAGGAGGAAGCAGGTTTGCCACTGAGCAGAGAGCCCGATGCAAAGCTCAATCCCAGGACCCTGGGATCATGACCTGAGCTGAAGGCAGAGGCTTTAACCCACTGAGCCACCGAGGCTCCCCCACCAGCCCATGCTCTTAATGTCACATTTAGATCACCAAAATAATAGAGACAATGGGAATATCTCTTTTTTAAAAACATGTATTTATTTGAGAGAGAGAAAGAACGAGTGAGCAAGAGAGTGCACAGTTGGGGAGAGGGCAGAAGGAGAGGGAGAGGGAGAATCTCAAGTAGACTTCCCACTGTGCAAGGAGCCCAGTGCTGGTCTCAGTCCAACAAACCTGAGATCATGACCCCAGCCAAAAGCAAGAGCTGAAAGCTCAACCCCCTGAACCACCCAGACACTCCTAAGACAATAGGAATATTTCAGTGGAGGATCCAAAGCTCCCAACTCCACATAATTCTGGAAGAACCACCTGACCTAATTTGCTTGTTGTACCTTAACCTATTCATGATCACTTCCGATAGAAAGAAGTGTCTCTGCTCAAAATCCCATCTGGAGATCCTGTGGTTAAAGAGGAAAACATTGAACATTAGACTGTTTTTTTTACCCAATAATGAAACAAATAGAGAAATGTGAAATCTGCCAGCAGCTGACCCAGGGAGGTCAAAGGCTACTCAGTTATTTCTTTTGTTCAGCTATTTCTCAAAGAGGAAGTTACATGACAGAAAAGATGTGGGACTGGGAATCAAGGGCATAGAGGAATCCCACTGTATTTCCAGTCCTGTTGTGTATAAGTCTCTTCATGTGAAGCTGCTTTCAGCTCAAGGATGATACAAGAATATTAGACTTCGTATTAGACTGATGCCATTAGGAATCCTGAAGGCAGATGGGGAGGGGGAAAGGGTTGGCCCTAATTGCTCTGTCTCCGAAAAACTTAGATTGGAGAGGAGATGGAAAGGGACGGGAGCTTTGAGGGCCCACTCAGTCACCCAGACTCTTAAAAGAACATTAAATTTGGTATTGGCTACTCCAAATATGGCACCTACAATGGGTGCCCAACAAATAATCGATGCTCAGTAAGTATTTATTGAGGGAGGTAGGTTGAGGGGATGGGGTAACTGGGTGATGGGCATTCAGGAGGCCACGTGACATGATGAGCACTGAGTATTACACACAACTGATGATTTACTAAATTCTACTTCTTCTGAAATTAATGATGTACTGTATGTTGGCTAAGTGAATTTAAATTTAAAAATTAAGTATTTATTTAATAGGTAGATGAAACAGGCTTCCATTAGAATGTCCTAGATGTGCTGAGAAGGGTACAGAGACAGCCTCAGAGCTCGGCGGGAATGAACGGTATGACCGATGGGTGATGTCTGCCGGGACATGGAATAAGGAAGCACACACAGCCTGAAGACCGAGTCGGTGTGTATTTCTTCTTGAGTGCAGTGGAAATGTCATCATCCTACGTCACAGACTTGTGTCCCTCAAACCTACATATGGCAATGGCAAAGAGAAACAAAGAGCAGAAAAGGAATAGTTGATGAAGAGAAAAAGCATTAGCAAAATTGGGAGGAAGAGGGGAGGGAAAAGTATTAACCAAGAAAAGAAGAAAAATGGCACAGCCTGCCAAATCCTGACCTAGCTCCTGACCTAGCTTTCAGCGGGAATTTCAGAGGCATTTCACCTGGGCATTCTGTTTTTCAAGATTAAAGGGACCCAAGGAACCACAGTGTTCTTATTTTGGGGGTCAGAATGCACAGTTGGGGCGCCCGGGTGGCTCACTCGTTTACCATCTGCCTTCAGTTCAGGTCATCTCTGCTCAGTGGGAAGCCTGGTTCTCCCTCTCCCACTCCCCCTGCTTGTGTTCCCTCTCACTGTCTCTCTCTCTCTGTGTCAAATAAACAAACAAACAAACAAACAAATCTTAAAAAAAAAAAAAAAAAAAAAAAAAAAGAATGCAAACAGACCTGATGGGAAAAGCAGTCTCAGAAGGAAGGGCTTACCAAAGCAGCTCTCAAAACATCGGGTTAGCCATCGACTCTTCAGAAAAGAAAATGTTGTCACTTTGTTCATGGATACGTCCTGCATTTTCCAGAACCAAGTTTATTCCAGAGTCTTTAAAAGACTTTGTTCCTCGACCCACTTTGTGAGCATTTGACCGGTTTCCTGGATCCCTGCTAAAAATAAGAACGGGATTGGTTCCCCGCAAACACAGCCAGGGTTTCCTACCCATGTCAGATCACAGGCGAAAGGCAGAAGTTGGAAACAGCTGGACCTGCCCCAAGCCCACACAGAATCGAACCTCAGGCATGAATCACGGTTTGGCTCAGAAGGTTGCACGTGCTCAAACTGAGAAAGAAAGCAGACGCGGGACTTCCCTCTTGCCTCTTTCTGGAGGAAGTGAAATCACACTTCTGCAGCACTGAGGCAAACATTTGCAGAAAAGTGGCCTTTTTCTTTTAGAGACCCAAGTTCGATTTTCAGGCCCTGTAGAGTAGCCATCTGGACAGTTTCTGCGATTGCATATGCCTTTCAGCACAAGAAAAATCAGAGGGAGTTATCGGTGAGCAGAGTAAAGCAAGAAAGAAATGAGTGACTCCACTTCCTCACCCCTGACCGCCATGAGCCGTGATTTCTGCCTGTGGCACGCAAATTGAAGTTGTACTGGAATTTCCATCATTTTATACTTCTCTTTTCATTGTTTCTCCATGAATAGAAAATAGAACTTCCTTGGACACAGCAATCACAGGCTTTAGATCACTTCAGGTACATGGAAATTCCAAAGATAATTTTTTTCTTTTGTGTTTAAAATGCATTTTCATGCCTCATTTCCCTGAGTACAAAAGTGATGACTATTCCATACCCATCCCTGTGTTTGCTACTTAGTAGAGTCTCACTAAAAATGTGTCAGATGAGTAAAGATATGCTCCTTGTTGAACACTCAAGAAATATAGGAAAGGAAGAGGGAAAACTTTACATCATCTATAAAACCTACCAGCGTATATCATCGCCATCAGTGAGTCGGTGTACGTCTCTCCAGTAGCTTATATGCATGTAGTGGAGGTCACACCGGATGCCTATCATGCTTTTTTCACTTAACCTTATGGCATAAGAATTTCTTTTGTCACTAACATTTTTTGAAAATATAGTTAGGATGGACATTTTTTGAAAATATAGTTAGGATGGCTATAAAATATTTTGTCAATAGATGCAATATAATTTCACTCCTGTTGGCTCTGTTAGCTATTTCCCACTTTTTGCTGTGGTAGAAATGAAGAAGCCTGTCCAAAAAACAGGACAACTGTGTGTGTTCAGAGATAGAGCAGCACCGGCATAGAAAATGATTTATATCCGCCTTGCTTGGACTCTCATTGAGGAAGAGCGAGAACGCACCAGGATCTATTAACAGGTAAACGAAAAGTAATAAATTGTCAGCATGTCTCCAAAACGGGGTAAATGTGCCGGTTTTCTCACGATGATGAACTCACCCTGTGGCGGTCTGACAAGGGGTATGAGAGCATTTTAATAGACTTATTGGAAGTTCTTGAGGGTGTTCACCTCTAATGTTTCTAGTGGTGGAATCATTCTACTGAGCTACAAATTTATAAGTAACTCATTTGTTAATTACCCAGGACATCCCCTGCACAGGCTTGCTTCTCTGGCCAAATATGAACAGCAGACACTGGCTCATACATTAATGCCCCCCCAGATACAAGGAAATTCCTCCAAGCATGATAACCTAGGCATGAATAGGCCCAGAACATCACCAAGGTTTGAATAATAACTAGTGAAGTCCAACCTGTGAACCTGGACAACTGCATCAGCGGCAACATGCCACCATTCAAGTCCCTGAGACCTTTTTCCCAGGTTGCACACAGGTGGTAGTGTTGTGGTACCTGTAAACTGAAACACGACGTTCTCAGCCTCAGCTCTGCCTCTGGTTTGTGGTAAGATCTGGGGGGCCATGCGGGTACCACTGGGAGCTTCATTAACTCTTCTGGATTCTTTGTTTACCACCGAATGGACTAAGATGCACCTTAATGGTCTGAAAGAAGTGATGGAGCTGGCCTTGGGTTAATCCTGGCTCTAGATCAGTGGGTCTGGAAACACGTTTCCAAACTACAGGGTCTAATAGACATGTTACATACATGTATATACATATATACATCATAATACACACAGCATAGGCACATGGAAGGAAATTCATGAAATTATGTTCTCCTAATGATGGAACAAATGAGTTGTTGCTTCAAAACCACTGAGTAATAAAAAGGCACCTTTTTTTATGCACCTAGACTGAGTACATAAACTTAGCAGCAGAACGAAAAATTAAAGCTGTAACAACAGGTACCAACTTAGCAACTGTACACACACACACACACACCAGAGGATATGTAAGTGTGTACATACATACACAAATACTCCTTGGCTACTGTCTGCTTTTTTTTTTTTTAAGATTTTATTTATGTATTTGACAGACAAGATCACAAGTAGGCAGAGAGGCAGGCAGAGAGAGAGAAGGAAGCAGGCTCCCCACTGAGCCGAGAGCCCGATGCGGGGCTCCATCCCAGGACCCTGGGATCATGACCTGAGCCACCTGAGCTGAAGACAGAGGCTTTAACACACTGAGCCACCCAGGCGCTCCAGCTTTTGATCAAAATCTAAATCAGAGTGTGGATTTTTCTCTTTGCTTAAACATTTCTGCCTGAAAGGAAACAACACAATGTGGGGCCAATGCTTTCAGTCTGAGCACTGAGGACAGTACACACCGAAGTTTCCAGAGCGCAGCAGAACCGAGTCTACTTCAGCCCCCGCAGCTCTGCCTCATGTAACGGCACCTCCAAAGCCTGCACTATGAGGCTCATAACAGGGAAAGTCCACAGGACGTGTGTCCAAGATTGTCATTCTTTTCTTGTGTGTGAACTGCCTTCACCCTCAGCTGAGTGGGAGCCCCAGGCCTTGGCTTTGACCTGCCGTGAGCCCAGGGAAGGGGGAGGCAGGGAGTCTCAGCAACGGTTCACTATATACAGTAAAAGGAAACCGGTGCTGGAGTCCTAGGAGAGAGCCGTCAAAGAAAATCTGAAACATCAGAGCAAAAATGAAACCAAAACTTTCGTTCAAAGCCAGAAATCTTCCGCGAAGGCAGCCATGAGACGTGTGGTGGCACTTTTTTTGAGATCCCACTGCTGGGGCAGAGTCACCAGCCTGGGGCTGGGGGTAGAGGGGGGCTGTTGGGGCAGTTAACGGTTAAGGATACAGGACTGTCTTTGCATACCTAGCACAACATGATTTTTTCAAAGTCCTGATGGGCCTTTGTATTCCCACCAACTCTCGTTTCCCTATTTTGTAATTAGATGAGCCTGAAGAGGAACTGGTGGCGTTGGGAGAACTGTTGTATGTGTTCATTTCCGCAGCTGCGTTCTTTCCCTTCTGCTCAGTTTGTACCAAGCTTGCTGGCTGCTGTTTAGGGCTGGCGTGTGTGGGACTGTCTAAGCCATGAACGGCCTCACGGGTGCTGTCCTCTTCTGGGCAGTGGTAGCGTGGGCTGAAATGAACGAGCCTTTGGGAGAGATGAATGAGTCTGGATTTCAAAAATGCAAGAACGCCTTGAAACTACCTGTTCTAGAAGCCTTACCCGGAGGGGGCTGGGATAACCTGCGGAATGTGGACATGGGACGGGTGATGGACCTGACTTACAGGGGTTGCAGGACCACGGAAGATGGACAGTACATCATCCCCGATGAAATCGTCAGCATCGCCCAGAAACAAAGCAACCTAGAGATGAACTCTGAAATCCTGGAGTCCTGGGTGAATTACCAGAGCAGCACCTCCTTCTCCATCAACTCAGAGCTCTCCCTCTATTCCAAGGTCAATGGCAAATTCTCCTCTGGTTTCCAGAAGATGAAGACCCTTCAAGTAAAAGACCAAGCTGTGACTACCCGGGTTCAGGTGAGAAACCTGATCTACACAGTCAAGATGAACTCAGCGTCAGAGCTAAGCTGGAGGTTTAAGAAGGAGCTGATGGACATCTCTGAGCGCCTGGAGAACAACCAGACGCGGATGGCGACCTACCTCGCAGAACTGCTGGTCCTCAACTATGGCACCCATGTCATCACCAGTGTGGACGCCGGCGCAGCTCTCATCCAGGAGGACCACATCCGAGCCTCATTCCTACAGGACGGCGAGAGCAGCCGCACCGCCGTGACTGCCTCTGCTGGGATTGCCTTCATGAACATTGTGAACTTCAAAGTTGAGGAGAATTACACCTCGCAGAGCGCCCTTACCAAGAGCTACCTCTCGAACCGCACCAACTCCAGGGTGCAAAGCATCGGAGGGGTTCCCTTTTACCCGGGCATCACCCTCCAGGCCTGGCAGCAGGGCATCCTCAACCACCTGGTGGCCATAGACCGCGCTGGCCTGCCTCTGCATTTCTTCATCAACCCCGACATGCTGCCCGAGTTGCCCGGGCCCTTGGTCAAGAAGCTGTCCAGGACGGTGGAGGCCGCTGTGAGGCACTATTACACGTTCAACACCTACCCTGGATGCACCAATGCCAATTCGCCCAACTTCAACTTCCAGGCCAACACGGATGACGGCTCCTGCGAGGGGAAAATGACCAATTTCTCCTTCGGAGGAGTTTATCAGGAATGCACCCAGCTCTCCGGGAAGGAGGTTGTCCAACTCTGCCAACGCCTGGAGCAGAAGAATCCCCTCACTGGTGATTTCTCCTGCCCCTCTGGCTACTCCCCAGTCCGGCTGCTCTCCCAGATCCACGAGGACGGCTACAACCACCTGGAGTGCCGGCGGAAATGCACCCTCCTCGTCTTCTGCAAGACGGTGTGCGAAGACGTGTTCCGGGTGGCCAAGGCTGAATTTAGGGCTTTTTGGTGCGTGGCGAGCGGCCAAATACCAGAAAACTCAGGACTGCTTTTTGGGGGCCTCTTCAGTGGTAAGAGCATAAACCCTTTGACCAACGCACAGTCCTGCCCGGCTGGCTATCTTCCACTGCGGCTCTTTGAAAGCCTCAAGGTATGTGCCTCCCTGGACTATGAGATGGGATACAGGTTTTCAGTCCCCTTTGGTGGCTTCTTTAGCTGTGCAGTCGGGAACCCTTTGGTGAATTCTGCTGCATCCAAAGATTTGGGGACACCTTCACTAAAAAAGTGTCCCGGGGGCTTCAGCCAACACCTGGCCATCATCAGTGATGGATGCCAAGTGTCCTACTGCGTCAAGTCCGGGCTCTTCACAGGAGGGGCTCTGCCCCCTGCCAGGCTCCCCCCTTACACCCAGCCGCCCCTCATGAGTCAAGCTGCCACTAACACTGTCTTAGTGACTAACAGTGAGACGGCCAGCTCCTGGATTAAAGACTCCCAGACCCACCAGTGGAGGCTGGGGGAGCCGTTAGAGCTGCGCAGGGCCATGAGGGTCATCCGTGGGGATGGCGGTGGTCTGTCAGGAGGGGCAGCAGCTGGGGTCACAGTGGGGGTCACCACCGTCCTGGCAGCCGCCATCGCCCTGGCCGTCTATGGCACCCGGAAGTACAAGAAGAGAGGCTACCAGCTGTTGGAGGATGAGAGGCAGAATCTGGCTGTGGCCACTGCAGACGCTGGAGGTGCCCCTGACCAAGAACAGGAGCGGAGTCCAGCCTGAATCGCTCCCCTGGAAACGCCTCTCCCATCTCTTCACGCTTGCCTTTGATCTGTCTCCACTTCTGCCTTCCTGAGGACTGGCGCGGCAGGTGCAGGAAAATGTAGGTATAACTTTGTGACTTCCTTAGGGCTCCCGGCCACAAAATGAACAGAGTTGCGTGGACAGGGTTGGGGAGGGTAGGACAGCCAACGTGCCTTTTAAGCCAAGGTCATCCTGGGGGCTAAAACGTGAAGGGGGTGTCTTTTCTCTGTGTGCATCACTGTTTATCTTCACCTGACTACAGCCCTGAGAAAAGAGAGCGGGGAGCGTGCAGACCTTTGGGTTTGGGGACCCTGCATTTAATCCGAGATCGGTTTCTGATTCACGAGCTGTAAGAATTTGTTTTGTTTTTTAAATATCTCTCTGGATTTCATGGTCCTGGGGGCTGAAATTTCCCCCATAAGATATGGGAAGTCCCGCACGGGCACTGATTTTCAGCCTTGAGGGTTCTGTACCAATGCATGGGGTCCTCCGAAGCTTATCTGAACAGCAAGATGTTGTCTCTACTAAGTCTCGGTATTCTAGCTTTCCAACCACGATTCAGACTCACTCAGATCGGGCCACTCTTGGACTTGAGACTAGTGCCATCAGGTCCTCAAAAAATATTTTAACTTAACAATCTTCTATTAGGAGGTTAAGAGAGAAGGGACGGTTTCAAGACAAGGCGTGAGGGAAAAAAGGATGAGAACTGGACAAGATCCTGGCGCTCAGGGGAAACTGAAATCCTTACCCCTAACCACCTGGTCTCTGAGACAGTTTCCTGGTCTCTGTTCCAAGAGTACTACCCCTTCTTCATCCATGAGGGACCCCTCCCCTTCCCGTCCTCAGATCACTGTACACAACCCCAAGCACACACGCGTGTACCCCCAAACATACACGCACACCCCAAACACATGTGTGCGCACACACACCCCTTCCCCCCGCCCCAGCACATGCCAGCAAGAAGTCTGCATTTTTCTATGGGCGGGAGACAAGGGAAAATGCAAGAAGTCAAAGTAAGCCCACACCAAAGTATTATTTCCTCCCTAAAACCAAAACAGAATAGAAACTACCAATTATATATCTTTTTCTTCCCGCCCAGCAGAAAAGGGGCAGTCATGATCAAATCCACGTTTTTAAATGAAACAAAAAAGGCATCCAACACCATTCGTGACACATTTATTTCAGTTCCGGCAGACGTCCTTCAGGCATCCAGCAGGATGTAGGACTGTTTCCTGGCATTTGGGGCTTTGTCCAATTTTATTTTATTTTTTTTTTTCTATTTTGGCGAGAGGGAGAGATTTGCCTGATTTTAATACCAGTCTCATCGAATTGTAACAATTAGGGTGAGTTTATTAATATTTCTCCATGACATTAAAAAAAAATTTTTTTTTTATTGACTAATCTCTACTCCCAATATGGGGCCTGAACTCACAAACCCTGAGATCAAGCGTCACATGCTCTATGGGCTGAGCTAGCCTGGCACACCTTCTCTACAACATTTTCAGTTAATTAAATATCCCTTCACTGAATCAGATGCCACAAATGAGTTAATTTTTGTGAAGGATAATCTGCTCTCGCCTTGTTAACATTCACAATCACGAGTTTCGGCTTACTTAAATCCTTCTGAGGAGCCTGAAGCATCCCAGCCTGTGGGAAGATGGGAAGGAGGCTACTCCTTTGTCTCCCAGAGCCCTCCTCTCCCGGCTGCCCAGCCACCAACACTGATTTCTGCAACCTCCGCTCTGAATCCTGCCACTTAAACATTAAAATATTCTCCTAAACCTCTGAGTGTTTTGTGGGTGAGTTTCAGCTGAACTAACCACTTTTCTGCAAATTCCCCCATGAATTCCTTGAAGACCACTGAGTTAGAGAGACAAAGTGCAGCTAACGGCTGTCAGACTTTTAATGCACTAACTGCCCTTTGAAATAGAAGTTCTTCTCAAACTTGTATTTCTAACAAAATTATGCATAAATATGCATTAAAATGTGTACTGGAGAATCACGCTGTCCAACTGCTCATCTACAGGAAATGAGAACATGGGGGGTTTTCAGCCCTCCCACAGCCATCACATCATTTTTCAGCCATCACCTCATTTTGCAAAGTCAGAACCCAGGGCGGGGAGTTCACAGGCTCTGCTGTCCTGACCCGGGAGCCCAGCCTGGGCTCTGTGGAAAGATGAACCCCACCTTCCGTGAAAACACTCTCTAGATTCTCAGAAATCGACACATTTGGGTGATAAGGGCAGGTTTGTATTTGCATTTCGTGTTCGTGTTAGTATCGGGATGATTAATACTAAACATTTACTTGAGAAACAACAGCTGGCAAACTATTGAAACGTCCGCTACATTGTAGTCAGGTGGAGAGAACTGTAAGAAACAAACATCCACGTGTTTTAAGGCGGTCTTTTCCGCCTAGATTCACTTAAATTTCCCCTGCTATGCAGTCTAGCTCTTGAGAGGAACTAGAAGTCAAACCAGGTCCCCTGGTCAAATGTGTGGTTGCAAAAGATTTGGGGGGAAAAAAAAGAGAAGGACTCCCCCGCCCCCATTCTGGTCTTGTGGTTGCTTACAGATTGGGGAAGGTGCCCCACATGCCCCGTATTTAGGTGCTCTGATCTGCAAAAAGCAGAAGGTTAACAGCCATTTGTGGTTTGTTCACTTGCCATTTATTGTTCTGCACATACACCTCATGAGCACCAGGTGGCGATGTCCTCTCACAGAGCAACACCAAGGACTTCAAAACACCAGGTACGAAGATTTAGGTTAGGACTTTCACCTTCCCTCTCCCAGAAAACCCCCCCACTCAATTGCCAGTGACCACAGACAAGAAAAGGGGACAGGGCCCTTTCTTGTATCACACGGGGCCTGCCCCCTACCCTCTCATGCACACAACAGTGCAATACCAGGACGAGTACTTTTGACCAAGTGTAAAACCACAGAGAAGTCCAAGTTTTACAAAAAAAGGTGGGGGAAAGGGTATGAAACACAAAGGCACACACAACCACATAAACACAAGTAACCTTTAAGGGATGGGCATCTGACAGAGTTCGTCTGCAATCCCATTTGTCATCCCTCAGGCAGACTCAGGAGGGGGCAGAGCAGGCTGCTGGTGCATGAAAGGAAAGGCATAAGATTCCCCTCAGGAGCAGCCATGGTGGGAAAACATCCTGTGTCGGAGCGGTGGGTGCTCAGGACCCCTGCTGGCAGGGTTTTCGTTGAGCCGGAGACTGTGCCTTTCCAGGGCCGGCACAGAGAAAGGGCAAAGGGGCACCCCCTCCCTCCACATCTTGCCTGGCACAGTGTTAGAAAGGAGAGTCAAGACCCCTTCTGCCTAGAAAGCCCCCAAGAGGAGCCGCATGAGGGTGAGATCATGCCTACGGAGCACCCCAGGGAAGAAGAGAACCAGGGCGCAGACGTCGTCAGCACCCTGAGGGGGAAGTCTTGAAGGTACGAAGACTTATCCTGAAAGAGGAATTGCCCCTGGCACCCTACCTGCCTGGTCCGTTCTCGGAGTCCTCCCCCGTCTTCATTCAGCTGTCCCCTTGCCCACCTGCCCCTTCTTCTGCCTACTGCAGGGAAACCCGCCTCTCCCGGCTGCCCTCGGCCAGGGCTCAGGGTGCATTTTCTTCCTCTCCCCACCTACTCCACAGCGGTGTGTTTCTACCCACTGACCCTCAACCTGTTTCCTCATCCCCGTGGGTGAGAAGCTCGGCAGACACTTGACCCGGGTCTCCCGCTGAAGGCGGGGATGGGACAAGGTCTCCATGAGGCTCTTCCACAATCTCTGGTACACCACAGCCTGGCAAAGGGCAGAGGGTGGGTGTGATATTAAACACTGCAGCAAGGTCCCTTCCTCCCGACTGTGGTAGGAAACTGTGCCCTGTGGAGCCGTGAACTCAGGCCCTAAGTCCTGGTCCACTAGTAAGATAAGATGGCAGGTGGCCGACAGGAGAAACCCGACCGAAGGTGTCAGGAACAATTCCTCCTGTCAGAGTTCCCTCTGCTGGAGCCAGTTAGCATCCTGATAGCCATTTGGAGAATGAAGAAAGGCTCAGCACCAGCATGTCCCAAAGAACTGGGTGACTCTCAGGTGAATCCACTGGTCCCATCAACGTGAAAATGGCTGCGGGCGAACAGCAAGCAGCTACGGAGCCAGTTCGCAGGAAAGCCTGGCTTCGGGTTCTAACTTAAGTACCATTTCTGAAGGTTCTTTTGTTTCATTTTTCTAGCATCAAAAACCTTCCAAATATTATGAAATATATATGGATATATATACGTCAAACCCCCAAAACATGAGGTATATAAATTCAAATTAGTATCCAGAGGAACTTCCCCCAAACACACAGTTCAAAGAACCCACTTTCTAAGGGAGATTTGGGTTTCCCTTTCTTGATCCCCTTTCTCTCCTCCCTGACCCCCAATTCATTCCTTAAGGGAAGTGGAAAGCAAGAGGAATGCTGGAGAGGGTATAGACCAGAGTCTTGGGACACAACCCAAACGCAGGTTGGACTGGACCACGATGTGGTCCCAGCCCTGTTAGGAATGAGCTGAAAAGTCTCCCTCCATGCTCCAGCTCAATCTGTGATAGATGAGGGGGTCCAGCACCACCTCGGGGCTCTGATTAGCAAATGTGCATGGAGACAGATCAAAGCCCTCATAGAAACAAGACTGGGTGAATTGGTTAGATCCGATCTTGAAAGAGATATAAAAAGGGGTCAGTCCAGTCCTCACCTTACACGTCTCCCCAAGCACATCCCTGGGGCATCTGGGTCCAAGTTTACTACGGGATGGGTTGCAAAGGGTGAGGAAGGTTAAGGAACCACAGCGGGACTGTTTGACCCCATCAGACCTGGAGTCTGACAGTTCGCAAAAACGACGGGAGAACAGGATGGGACTGTCCACCAACCTGCCCAGTGGTGCACACACGCACACACACAGATGCACATACACAGATGGCACAGAGCCCAACATGGGCTCTACTCACAGTGACTTGATGAAACTCATGGAATCTTTGAGCTGGTCTGGGATGAGTTGGGAAGAAGGCTATGGGCTCCTCTCCCTGAGGACAATTCAGATGCTAAGTGGGATGCAGACTCTGGTCTGATCAGAGAGGGGCTGGAAACATCACGGGATGCCGCCCCAGAGAGGAATCCCAGAGCCCATCCATCCACACAAGAGAACCAGATGCCTCTTTGGACAGGTCGAAAACGTGAGGAGGGAGAGCTCAGAGAAGCCAGGGACTATGATGGGAGCTGAATGTGCTCCCAGAAACCTTTGCTTCCCTGACCCTCTTGGCGGGAAGTGCTTCCTTGCTGTACAACGAGGCATTGATTTCTGATGTCACAGCAGTTAAGCGGTTCACCCCTTTCCCCCCAATCTTGCACAGTGAGAGCTCCTCGCCTCCAGAGGAGGCGAGAAAAGCAGAAACTCCGCTCTCAAAGGAGAGTGGAAGCAGCAAGAAGCCAGCTAAGGTACTGAACCTCAGGCTTCACAAGGCCAGGGTATGGAGTGCCCTTGCAATGTCCATACCCTAAGTGTGCTGACCATGCCCCCTACTTAGGGGGGGTGGGGGGTTCTTGCCTACCCAGCACCGAAAACTCCATGGGAACAGACCGAGGACGGCCCTCATCCCATGTTTCCTTTGTGGTGGATGAGGGTTATGAATGACGTCACCTTACTCAATCTCCCTCCCCCACTGTGGCCGGGAGGGATGGGGGATGGAGACAGGACAGAAGGGGAGATGAGGGAGTCGGGAGGGCGTGGCACCAACTTCGACCTTGACCCTCCCACTTCCTGCCCTGTGGTCCCCATGGCCCCTCCTGGCCCATAGACCCCCCAACCCCACCCCAGCTCAGTCCTTCTCCTGGGCAGTGCTGTCCTCAGAAATGCCCTGGGCAGCCAGTTCAGCCAACACGTTATCCAGGTAATTGGCATCCGGGTAGCCATGACCTGTGAGATTAGAGCCGAACTCTGTCTTGTGGTGGACCTCGTTCCAGATCACGGTGTCTGACTCGCCCGTGGTGCTGGAGGTACCAATGGCAAAGATGAGGCGGCGATCCCAGGCCACAAGCAGCAGCTTCAGCACCTAAGCCAGTCAAGGCAAGAGACCAAAGGCAGACATTTAATGTTGGTCAAAGAGTATGCCTTGGACAGTAGAGCCTTCCCAAGGGTCCACCTCTATTTGCATCATGATGCCCCAAGAAGCACAGTGAAAAGAACGAGTTTGGATGTAGAGTTAGGGAGGCGTGAGTTAATTTTTGGTTCTGTCACTGGTGAACTGTGTGAACTTGGACAAATGACCACCTTTCTGAGCCTTAATTTCCTCACTTACAAAATGGCAATGATGATCTGCTAAATGTTACCAGCACTTTCACAGTAGAGACTGACTCACGCTACTCAACAAACATTAGCTGCCAGCAACACGGCTAAAAGATAGGACCTAGGACTTCAAGGAGCTTATGATCCTAGAGCTTCTGAAGCTGTGCCCTCTCCTTCCACCCCGCAAATGTAGTATTAGAGCACACGCAGCTAAAGACGCGCCATAGCGCTCCAGTGATGGGGTTGGAAATGCTGTGACATCAGGCTTTTTTTTTTTTTTAAGATTTTTTTTTTTTTTTTTTGACAGATAGCGTGTGCACAAGCAGGGGGATTGGCAGACAGAAGGAAGGGGAAAAGCAGGCTCCTCGCTGAGCAGGGAGCCCGATGTGGGGTTCGATCCCAGGACCCCAGGATCACGACCTGAGCTGATGGCAGGCGCTTAACGACTGAGCCACCCAGGTGTCCCTCTACCAGGCTATTTCATATTCGTTTGCTGACCTGGTCCTCACAAGTCCACCTGCAGGCAGATGTGGCAGGGGTTATTATCGTCTCTGTTTAATAGGTGAGACCCAACGAGGTGTTAGGGCTTGCAGAATGTTCTAATTCAGCTAAGTTTTTAAAAATTGTCATTGAGTGGGCACCTGGTTGGCTCAGTGGGTTAAAGCCTCTGCCTTCGGCTCAGGTCATGATCCCAGGGTCCTGGAATAGAGCCCCACATCGGGCTCTCTGCTCAGCAGGGAGCCTGCTTCCTCCTCTCTCTCTGCCTGCCTCTCTGCCTACTTGTGATCTCTGTCTGTCAAATAAATAAATAAAATATTTTAAAAAAAATTGTCGTTGAGTAAGACAACTGCCTACCACCCTGTCCAGCATGAAGAAAGCACCCGATGAAAATGCTCAGGATTCCAAAAAGGACTACCACGGGGCACTTGGGTGACTCCGTCGGTTGATCATGTGACTCTTGATTTCAGCTCAGGTCATGATCTCAGGGTCCCGGGATGGAGCCCTGCATAGGGTTCTGCTCTCATCCGGGGCATCTGCTTGAGGATTCTTTCCCTCCACTCTCTCTCCTCCTACTACTCTCTCTCTTTCGCTCTCCGCCCCCTGCTCTCTCAAATAAATCTTTTCTTAAAAAAGTTATATTTGGATATCAACTTCAGAAGGATGGGGGCCAGCACTCCTGGCCCCTGAGTTATTAAAGAGTCACCTGTGTATCAGTAGAAAAAGACATGAAGACACATTAAATAAATATGAGCCAAAGCACATGTGATTACAACAACAGCTGTCAACACCCTGGGCGTTTTAGAAATGCTATTTTCACTTAATTTTTACAACATCCTGTCCATGCAGATAGAAATTGTCACCACTGTTTTATAGATCCGGAAACTAAGACTTCAGAATGTTCCTCTTTTATGCCAGTCCCCACATCTGGTAAATGCAGAACTAGAACTCTGTCTGAGGCCAATCCAGCTCCCAAACCCATGATCTTATTACCTTGCTGTGCAAGAGTCCAAGGTTAGGGCCCCCGACCGGCAGACAAATGAAGTAGAGAGGTGAGGAATTAGTGTGAGGAGAAGGCTTAGACCCACACTGTAGTAGGTCTGTATGCCAAGCTGACAGCACATCATAAAGAAGGAAGGGAAGGATATTAGAACAATTTGGGTTTTTTTTTTTTCTAGTTTATTTCTTATCAACAAACAGCTTGATGCTAGAAATTGTGCTTTTGGTTACCTAACCTGGGAGGCTATAAGGTGACTCAGTCTTTTAAGCCTCCGACTCTTGATCTCAGCTCAGGTCTTGATCTCAGGGCTGTGAGTTCTAGCCCTGCACTGGGCTCTATGCTGAGCATGGAGCCTACTTTCAAAAGAGGATACTTAACCGGGTGACAGGTGAAAGATGGCAGTATTTACTAGGTTGGCAGTGGCAGGATTAGAAAAGGAATCAAGTGGGGCGCCTGGGTGGCTCCGTGGGTTAAAACCTCTGCCTTCAGCTTAGGTCATGATCTCAGGGTCCTGGGATTGAGCCCTACATTGGGCTCCCAGCTCAGCAGGTAGCCTGCTTCTCCCTCTCCCTCTGACCCTCTCCTACTCCCTCCTCTCCCTCTCCCCCTGCTCGTGCTCTCTCTCTCACAAATAAAATAAAATCTTAAAAAATAAAATCAAATCCACCTCTTGCCCAACACTGCCCCCCAGCACCCCACAAAAAGGGACACAGCACACCCCTAGATCAATGGTTCTTATCCTTTTTGAGATTAGGGAAGTTTTAGAAAATTCAATGACTTTCTGGCCTTTGCCACAGAAAAATGAACATAAAAACTTTATTCTAACTTTATAATTTATAGAACCACTGAAGCCTGACCACAAATCACTGGGAATCCAGAAACCCAGTGATTTTTCCCTCTGCCTTTTTGGAGCCGTCATAGAATACAAAAGTACATTGTAAAAAAAGTAATCTCCCCCAAATTAAGATCCCTGCCCCAGAGCAGTGGCTCTGAAGCTTTAACGTGCTGTCTGATCACCTGGGATCTTGTTAAAATGAAGCAGTTTCCAAGGTTCTGCATTTCTACCAAGCTTCTAGGTGTGGCCCTAGTGCTGGTCCCAGGACCAGCAGCTAATAAGCAGCAAAGCCTGAGAGAAAGGATCCAAAAATAGACGAATTATTGCTGGTATTATCCAGGAGAGGAAAAAACCCTGCCGCCACACCCCTGCAAGAGAAAAAATTCTAATCATACCCACCCTTACCTATGGCTGACTCAAATATGACCTTAGTTACCATGTGCATTTAGAGTAAAAAGAGACCCCGCACTTTTTAGCCTGTGCACGGCAGGAAGCAAAACCTGGGGTCCTGACATAGAAGGAAATCCTCCCCCACCCCACCCAGACGCCCGCTCTTACTTTTCTCCCTTTCTCGCTGTCTGGAAGGTAGCAGTGTCGTGGGAAGCCACGGGCGCTGAAACTCTTCCCAGGATTTGGGTGTTCTGGCCCCTGAAAGCAGAAAGAAATACAGCCAAGGGCAGTTTTCAGACGAGATAGGGGCCCCTTCGAGGGGTCGGAGGGTATTATTGCCGTAGACAAGTTTTCAAAAAACTTTTTTTTTTTTATTTTATTTATTGGACAGAGAGAGAATAGAGAGAGAAGGCACACAAGCAGGGGGGGTGGGAGAGGGAGAAGCAGACTCCCCGCTGAGCAGGGAGCCCAATGAGGGGCTCGATCCCATGACCCTGGGATCATGACCTAAGCCAAAGGCAGACACTTAACGACTGAGCCACCCAGATGCCCAAGGTTTCAAAACACTTTGAATGAAGGGACACAGACTGTGACAAATGCAAATAATGATGACAATAATAAGGGTCATAGTGTCTAGGCGGAAACAGATCGCAAAGCTGTGACAGGAGTGGTGTGACGCATGCACAGTGAAGTCTTCAGACCCGGGTCTGGACCCAGAGCTGCCACCTCCCAGAGGTGCTGGCTGGAGTGTTGGTTCCCTGTCTGCTAAATAGGGAGAATATGAGTGTGAAGTGTGCTTGACCCCCGTGCATAGTAAGAGTCGGTAAATGTTCATCGTCATCACCCATCAGCTATGCTGGCTGTTTGCTTTTACAAAAGAGGAAATCCTGCAGCCTAGAGAGGTTACAGGGCTCCTCCAACGGCTTTGCCCAAACTTAAGTCCAGGTTTCCGAGGGCACACTGAACTATTTACTTCCAGACTACTCAGAATCACGAAAGTGCCTCCCAGCCAGGGGCTGTGCTATCCTCTTCTTTATCTGTTCATCCACTGATGGACCCTTATCTTGGGTCTCTTCTCTGCCTTGGCTATTGTGAATAACGCTGCAGTGAACATGGGGGTTCACCCATACCCCACAGCCTCCTGGGGCTGGGTGGGAAAGGAACGGACGCAGCATTCACCCAGAACCCAGGCTTCCTAATCAGGGTCCAGAATGTGTCCACAGGTCCCCTGAGCAACTCACGAAAAAAGCGGGATTTTGTGCCTGGACCACAGCACATACTTCCCCCAACCCGTCCCCGTCCACACACAAATGTCTGCTTATAATTTCTGAGCATCTCTGACCCCCTGAGGGTCTGTGGGACCCCTTGAAAAATCCCTTCTAGACGAAGCCAATATAATAATGATAATTCCACGCAGCTCCTGGCACAAGGTATCCTACAAATGATAAATGAGTTCTGGCTGAAAAAAATGAGTGAACGATGGGGCGTCTGGGTGGCTCAGTGGGTTAAAGCCTCTGCCTTCGGCTCAGGTCATGGTCTCAGGGTCCTGGGATCGAGCCCCACATCGGGCTCTCTGCTCAGCGGGGAGCCTGCTTCCTCCTCTCTCCTTGCCTGCCTCTCTGACTACTTGTGATCTCTGTGTGTCAAATAAATAAATAAAATCTTAAAAAAAAAAAGTAAGTGAACGAGTGAATGAATGCATGAATGACAAAACTGAAAGAAAATACAGACTTTTGGTTTTGTTGGTTTTGGGGGGTTTTTTTTGGTAAATAATGGATGTGGTTGCAAATTGATGTTAAAATCCTGTGATTTAAAAAAGAATTGTAAGGAACCCCTGGGTGGCTCAGTCCATAAGCATCTGCCTTCCGCTCAGGGCTCAGGTTATGATCCCAGACCCTCATCCAACTCCCTGCTCAGCGGGAAGCTGCTTCTCCCTCTCCCACTTCCCCTGCTTGTGTTCCTGCTCTCGCTGTCTCTCTCTCTCTCTGTGTCAAGTAAATAAATAAAATCTTTTATAAAATTAAATAAATAAATAAATAAATAAATAAAATTTTAATGGGGTGGAACAAAATCATCTACCGTTTCACAAACTGAATGACGTAAGTGCACTATCGGAGAAGGGAAAGGTCCCTGTGGGCACCTGAGAGAGGCAACACTATCTTCTTTTATTTTAAAGATTTTTTTTTTTTTAAATTTTACAGAGAGAGAGGGAACACAAGCAGGGGGAGTGGGAGAGGGAGGAACAGGCTCCCCACTGAGCAGGGAGCCCGATGCGGCGCTCCATCCCAGGACCGCAGGATCATGACCTGAGCAGAAGGCAGAGCCCTATGGACTGAGCCACCCAGGCGCCCCGCAACACTGTCTTCTTGGAGATGCAGGACCTGACAGCCCTGAGTTTCGTATTCATGTGACATCATTCCGCATTTACAACACGCTCACGGCCATGGCTCTTCGTCGGCCAGGCTGCCAAACGGAAGGGCCAATTCCCACCACGGCTCTGCCCGAGCCTCACCGGCCTGGGACGTGCCCAGGGCGCGGCCAACGCAGACGCCTGCCTGGCTCGGACCCAGCAAGGCTGCCTGCTCCCAGCCTGTCGCTAAGCGGAACAGTCACGACTCTGCCTCCCGCCCCCCCATCAGAGTCTCTCCCCCAGGGAATCGTTCTCTGAAGGCGGAGTTTCATGGTCTCCACTCTTCTTGGAAGCTCAAGCCTGTGGGGTCTCTGGGAGTCTCTGGGGATGGGGGCAGACGTGGCCCTGGGCGTCCTGCTGCAGACTCTCAGGGGTGGGTCTACGGAGCAGCTGCCCTGACCCCAGAGAGATGCATTTCCCTTGACACAGGCTTGGAGCCCTTCTACCCTTTGGTGCCACCTCTCCGTTCTTCAATCCTGGAGGCTGGGAAAAGAGCCTCCTGGGAGATAGTTGCTCCCCACCCCACCCCCACCCCCGACCCCCTTCAGCCCGTCGTTCTACTTCCCACCACCGCTGGCCGGGCCCCAGCGCCTCCCGTGTTCGGGCCCCAGGACCGTAGCAGCCACTAACTTCTCCTGCCGTGCTGGTGTTCCTGAACTGCATTCCCAACTACACAACCTCCCATCCCGCTAGTCGTGCCCAGCAGCCTCCCAGGGCTCCCCACAGCCTGGCAAGTACACAGGCTGGCGTCCTTCCTCGGCCTGGCCACGGTCCCCCTTCAGGGTGTCCTCTTCTCCATCCTTCACGCGCCCTCCCCCTATCCCATCTATGCAAGTCATAAGCCCCAAATTAAGCTCTTCCTCGTGAGCCTGCAACACTTCTCCGCTACAACCCCGCCGTGTCCTCCCACTACCAAGGTTTTCCATTTCTTCATGGCTCTTACGGCCCTACTACCATATGCCCCACACTGGACATTCTCCTCCCAGCCCTCCCAGACAGACAGACAGACAGACAGACATAAGCCCTCTTCCTTACGACAAGCAGCATCTTCCGCTAACACCGGTGACCAGGCACTCAGCACCGGAGCCCTTTGCCCAAAACCACAACGTGCACAGAGGGTTCCCAGCTGTACAGCTGAGCTCAGAAAGGTCAAGTGTCATCCAAAGTCCCAGCCAATAAGGAGCCAGCCATTGGTCAGAACCCGGGTCTGCCAGACTTTGGAGACCCTGTGTGGCGTCCCACAGCATTTATCAGTGCACACCGTGTCTGGCTCTATGGTTTGTTTAGTGGTGTGTATCTATTTTCCCAGACTGGCTGGTAAGGTTTTTATTCAATTCTTTTACAGACTGTCATCACCCCACCCCACCCCCTGTTTTATATCTTCCACGTGACTTATCATCAGTTGGAAGAAACTTGGTTGTGCATCATTGTGGTCTTCCTCATCCCCCCTAGAGTGGGGACATCAGGAGAGCAAGTACCGTCCGTTTTGTTCACCATTGTTTCTCCAGCACCTAGAAAGCTCCTGGTCCATCATCCATCTTCCAGTATTTGTTAAATAAGAGACGGGGCGCCTGGGTGGCTCCGTCGGTTAAGCGTCTGCCTTCGGCTCACGTCCTGATCTCGGGGTCTCAGGAACAAGCCCCGCACTGGGACTCCCTGCTCAGTGGGAAGTCTGCTTCTCCCTCTCCCTCTGCCCTTCTCCCTGCTCATGCTCTCTCTCTTTCTCTCACTCAAATAAATAAAATCTTAAAAAAAAGAGAGAGAGAGACAAAATGGAAGAAGGCAAGGCGGAGGGAGGAAGGAAGAGTGAACTAATAAATATTTGCCCAACAGATGAATCCAATAAGTACCCTAGATCGTTTAGGAAAATCTTCAGTGTGTGAAGGAAGGAACGCATTTGTATTTACTGGCAATATTGTATTTATTGTTCAATTTGCTCTTTAGGACTATCTTTCAAAGAATCAAAAGAGGAAAGAAGTGTCCCCAAAAATCAAAGGCAGGGAACATCTATCAAGTATTAAATGCAAATACGATTTTACAAAAAAAATTCTGCTTCTGCAAAATTATTCTACAGATATACTCACAAGCATGCAAGGTTATTCCCTATGGCATTATTTGTTGTAGTGAAAGATCGGAAACAATCCACATGCCCATCAAATGGAGACTGTTGAATAGAAATTATGGTATATTTATATGATGGATTATCACCCAGAGCGAAGAAGGAACGAGGAAGATATACTGACAAGGGAAGATCTACAAACTATATTTTAATTGAAAAATGCAGAGTGCAGAACAGGGTGTCTCATATGTCATCTTTTGTGTACGGATGGATAGGTTGGAAACGATCTTTGCTGTGCAGGCAGAGAGAAAGCCGGGAGACACATAAGAAAGTAAGCACAACGTGGAAGGCCCCATGGGGGGCATGGGGTGAGACCGTGTCGATGGGAGAAAGGAAACTTTCCATAGTATAAAACTACCTTAGCCTTCTTGGGCTGCCCTAACCAAATACCACAGACAGGGTGGCTTAAGCAACAGAAATGTATTTCTCACAGTTTTGGAGGCTGGGAAGTCCAAGGACCAACAGACCCAATGTCTACTGAGGGCCCCCTTCCTGGTTCACAGGCGTCTGTCTTCTCCCTGTGGCCTCCATGTGGCAAAGGGTCAGGGAGGGGTCCATGGGGGCTTTTTTCACAAGGACACCAATGCAGGTCCTGGGAGCATCATGACATAACCTGTTCGGTTTCACGGGTTCCCAGCTGGAGAGGAACTTGTATGTGGGGTCTCTCCTACCTCTGGTCTACATGGTCTGTAGGCCAGACCTTGGATTGAGACTTTCAAGCTGATGCTGGAGTGAGTCTTAACTCACTGGACTAGAAGGCCTTTTGCACGCAAGGACAGTGGGGGTGGAGTGCTATAGACTGAAAGACTGTGTCCCTCCGAAATTAATGGGTTGAAATCTAACCCCGAAGGTGATGGTATTTTTTGGAGGAAGGACCTTGGGGTGGTGGGGGAGGCTAAGATGAATCCTCCCGAATGGCATCAGCGCCCTTCTGAAAGAGACCCCAGAGAGCCCCCCGACCCTCGTGCCATGAGGACACAGCAAAAAGACATCTATGAACTAGGAAGCAGGCCCTTACCAGACAATGAATCATTATTTTTTTTAAAGATTATATTTATTTGAGAGAACAGGAGAGCGGAGAGGCTCAGAGGGAAAAGCAGACTCCCTTGCTGAGCTGGGACCCTGGTGCGGGACTCAATCTCGGGACTCTGGGATCATGAGCTAAGCCCAAGGCAGTCCCCTAACCAAGTGCGCCCCCAGACAGTGAATCTGCGGGCACCTTGACCTTGGACTTGTCAGCCTCCAGAACTGTGAGAAATGACTTCCTGTTGTTTCAAAGCCACCCAGTCTGTGGTATTTTGGTACAGTGGCCTGAACAGATTAAGACACACATATCACCTGCCAACATGCAAACCTAAAAGAAAACAAAACCAAACCCGCCAGCGGCTGAGAGTGAGCGCACCTGAATGCCGGGAGGAATGCTGTAGATGATCCGGATGGTCTTGCAGTCGGGGTGGCCGGGCAGGGAGTGAGGGATGAGGTGGTACTCCATCTTCCCCGGGGGCTGAGTGCCTGTCTTCACGCCATAGATGGTCTTACAGGTTGGGCACTGCAGACTCCCATCCTGAGGAACAAGGCAGGAACAGCCAGACTGGGAATCAGTTTGGGTAACAACCTCCCCACCTAACACTGGAAGGACACAGAGATAAAGGGCCAGGGGAACAAGATGCCGCCGAATCAGTAAATTCCACAATTCCACAACTCGGCTCAGGGACGTGTAAGAAGAGACCCCACCCTTGCAAGGGAGACCAGCTCCCGAGGGCGGGTTCAGTCATTATTTAACCGCTAAGTACCAAGCAAGTGGGACAGACAACGAAGCACTAGGGGGCAGCCACTGCCAAACAGCCGAGCGTCACCACCCCCTGAAGAGCTTGCTAGAAATAAAGATGTCTGGACCCCACCCCAGGACACCGAGTTGGATTGGTCAGGGGTCGGGGATTGGCTACAGAGCACATTGGTTAAGAGTAAAAAAAATAAATGAAGGGGGGGAGGGGGAGGGGGAGGTGGTCAGCCATCCACGTGCTGTGTGACCTTGGGCAAGTTAATTAACCTCTCTGGGTCTTGATTTTTGCTTTTTTTTTTTTTTTTTTTTTTTGCTTTTTTGTTTTGTTTTGTGTACAAAACAAGAAGATAATAGTATCTATCTCACCGGGTTGTTGGAAGGATTAAATTAGATAACCCACAGGAAGGGTTATACACCCTGAAGAGGTGTATCTAAATGTTATTTGTGCTTTTATGATCTCTGTGCCGAGTCTAATGCTCCTCCAGGTTTGCAAACCACTGCTCTGAGAAGAGAAAGTGAGCGCCATGTGCTGGAGTAGATGAAGCTAACTTTGAAGGAAATGGTCCCTGAAGAAAAGCTGTGAATTGGCTTTAACGGAGGGAGGATAAGGTCTGCCCACACGGTAAAGGAGGGAAGGAGTCGTTAATTATAGCATTTTATACCTTACAGCAGAGTTTATATCTTGTTTCATTTAGCCCTCACCTGAAAAGGAATATTAGCCTTATTATTATTATTAGCCTTAAAAAAAAAAATGAGTCCCTTTAACAGAGAGGAAAACTGAGGCACAGCACAGTTGAAGGTGAGGGCCCCAGCCGGTGTGTGTAAACCCCCCAGCCCTCCATAGCACCTCAGTGGCTGTGGTGGGGGGCAGGACCAGACTCTGGAGGCAGAGATATAAGAGGCCCTGGCTTCACAGGAGGGCCCAGCGAGGCTTGGCCTACGTGGTTGGGAGGAGCCTTGTTCCCAGGCTTTCCAGAAGAGAGTGGGTGAGAAGAAAGACATGAGCAGGGAGCAATGTGTGCAGAAAGGGCTGTTGCGCAGCTGGGAGAGGAGCTCTCCAGGACATCTGCAGCATCTTAGGAGGACTGAGATCCTCTGCGAAGCTATCTGGGGACTTTTCAAAGCAAGCTCCAAGAATTTAAAAGAAAAACTTATATTGAGGATGATGGAGAAGTTTCCTTCATGCGATGGATAGATGGGAACCCAAGGCTTGGGGTCAAGAGCCCAGGGTCCCGCTCTCTGCTCTGGCAGAATCGCTTCATTTCTCTCTGGGTCCTTTTGTTCCATCTTTTGTGCAAAGAAAATTTTAAATGCATGCTTCAAAGTATTAGTGCTAAAAGAATGAAGGCATATTTCTGAAGCACTATGGAAATAAATACAAAAAGGTGCTAGGTTTTTCTTGAAAATGGACACCAAAAAGGAAATCAATGAGCTAGAAAACCCCTTTAAATCCATAATAACCCCTTAAAATGCCAAGTCCCAGTGAAACTTCCTAACCTAGGGTCAGGAAGTTGAGCACCAGACTGGACAGGCATCACGCATCAATGACTTGAGCGTGAGCCCTCTGAGTCAGACAAAGATCCCAAGGTCTGCACTACGGGAACTTAAATCCCAGGCTATATAAAGATGAAGGGGAAAATTACAGCTATCATATCAAGGAGATATCAATTTGAATAATAATGGTGGTAATACCCTGTAAACTAGGTATTGTTTTATCTCCATTTCCAGGTGGAAAATGAAATCTCAGAGAGATTGAAAATCTTGCCCAAGGTCATCCAGTTGCTATACCAGGTCATGCTTGGGTCTGCTATCTCTCCTGCCTTTACTTTTTCCCATAGCGAAAGAAGTTCAGAGCAGCATCCCAAAGCCAGAGTTTTTCCGGGGGATGAATAAGAAGTTGGAGATATCAGGGAAATCTCAGACTCTGATGCCATCCGAGCTGGTGTGGAGAAGCAAGTAGGACTTGAATTCATGGAGATGGGGGAGGGATAGTTATTGTGGCACAGCAAAGAACAGGAGAAAAGTCAGTGGCTTCGTGAAAGCTCAGACAGTGTAAGAGAGAGTTATCATCTAAGGAGACCCCCAGATTCCTGGGGACCAGCTTCCAAAAGGAATAGCACTCCATCATCAACAATGGACAGGACGCGCATCACAAATGGCCTTCCCATGGGGTGCTTGGGTGGCTCAGATGGTCGGGCATCTGCTTTCAGCTCAGGTCATGATCCCAGAGTCCCGGGATCAAGCTCCACGTCAGGCTTCCGACTCAGCAGGGAGTCTGCTTCTCCCTCTGCCCCCCTCCTAGTGCTCTCTCTCTCTCTCTCTCAGAAATAAAATCTTAAAAATAAACAAACAAATGCCCTTCCCCTTCTCCAACAGGGGGTTTTGAAGGGCCTAGCAGGAATACTTCGGCAACAGTCCCTAATGCCTCTGAAGGGGCAATTGAGGGTGTTTTGAAATTGTCCATACAAAATGAATTGTAACTGAAAATCACTAGCCCTGGAGAAGGACGGGTAATTTCAGGAAATCCGTCTACACTGGTAGTGTACAATGGACACCTCCCCTCCCCCCCCCCCCCCCCCCCACCCTGGTCGTCTCCGTCTCCCCAACCCCAAGAACATTCAGGGACTGGAAGTCTACAGCTCTCAGACCGTCACACCCAGTGTAGAGACTGGGAGCAGTTGCCTAAGACAGGTTATCATTTTGTGGAGGCCTGATGCTGCTGAGAACAGCCGAGACGCGCCCCCCTCCGCCGATCACCTGGGCGCAACCCCAAAGGGGCCCAGCAGGGGAGGTGGCAGGTGCCCCGCGGGCCAGGGCTAACCTTGTTGCCGTTGTTGTACATGGCGACCAGGCAGTAGATGTGGTAGATGTGGCCGCATCTGGACAGCTTGCCCACCAGCTCAGGCTTGACCGTTGGCTGCAGGCCCTTGTAGCCTGAGGGGGCCGTGAGGCGCTCCATGCAGATGGTGCAGTCCTGAGGGTGGGAAGGCAGGGCAGAGAGACCATCAGCATTCACTGGCCGGGAAGCCAGAGCACCTCACCGTGAGGTCCAGCAGCTGTCCCCGCTGCTCTTCTAGAAAACCCACAAACCAAGGTATAGACGAACGTGATTTGGGAATCTAAATACAGCCTTATCTTCCAATAATTGCTGGCGTCGGTCCAGGGCTCACCCCCAAAACTATGGGAGGAAACAGACTCTTGCCCACAGACCCCTTTAAGCTGAACGTTTGCAAAGGAATTGCACCCCAAGTGTACCAGAGGGGTATTTAAAGAAGTCCGCAAGAGGATTTCTCAACTTCGGCGTTATTGGCATTTGGGGTTGGAGCAGTCTTCCTTGAACGGGCTGTCCTGGGCACCGCTGGGTGTTCAGTATCCTTGGCCTGTGCCCTCAAGCACTGCCCCTCCCCCCAGACACACAAAATCCCCTCTGGCTGAGAACCGCCGATCTACATCAAACCCACTGAAAAGTCGGCTCCCGTAGCTTATCATACCGTTCGTCTTGTATTCAGACTATTAATGGAAAGGTAGCCTAGACTCAATCAATCAGCTCTTTGCTGAGCGGGGCGGGGGGCTGGGGGAGGGTCAGGGGACGACTGCAGCCCCGGACCACCAACCTCAGAGCCCTGGGTCAGCTCTAAGCGGCTCTGTGCCCCTCAGGACACAGCCGGTCCCACAGCCGGTCAGCTGCTCCCACGCAATCCTGAGGAAAACTCCGGCAGGGGAAATGCTGGTGGAGGAGCCCGGCCCTGCTCCCCCTGCACTCACCTCATCCGGGGGATGCCGGACTTTCTGCAAGTACTTCTTCAACACTTCTTCTGGGGTTTTACCTGTGGGGGGACAGGACGGTTGGTGGGCCACCGAGACAGAGATAAGGGATCCAACAGCCGTGTCAAGAGGGGTTTGCCAGACAGGGGCTGTCAGCCGGGATCCAAGCAGGAAAGGGCAGGAACTCATTCTGCAGTAATCAGGTGTAAGACCCTGAAAGGGAGTCAGCAGATGGAGGAGAGAGACCGAGAGACCGGGGGTGTCTGAGGCGGTGGGAGGTGTCCCTGCCTGTCCTTACCTCCTGCAGTTTTCCCCTGACATCCCCCTGGGCCTATTTTCAACAAACCCGGGTTTTGCCTGAGATTGGTTATTTGAGTGGGTTTCTCTTCCATATAATCAGAGCCTGGGCAGGCCCCCAGCGATGCGGTGAGAAGACAGCCGAAGGCACTGTGTAAACTGTTACATGTTAAAAAAAAAGAAAGAAAGAAAAAAAAACCCATGTGGTAGGCTTATCACTTTCTCCTTTTACAATGTGCTAAGTACCATCTCGATATATAATGTGGTGTTAAAGTCACGTTATTTTCATGGGAAAGCAGGAAGTGATGCCCGCAGCTTCGGGATGCTGTTCCCTGGCCGCTGGCGGTGCTGCGGCTGCCAGCAGAGAGCCCGGCAGCGGGCAAGCATCCTGCCAGCTTCCCGTGATTCTGGAGGTTTCTCTGGGGACGGGACTAGGAGGCAGGACGACACGCCTTCAAAAGGGTCCGTGCCTCCCTGGGCACCTCCCTGTCCGAGCCGCTCTGAGCTTCTGTTTTCTCCCCTCTAAAACAGGAAAAAGCAACACCACCAGCTCAGAGGGTTGCTTTGACAATCCGGTGAGCGAATAGACCCAGAGTCCTTTAGCACCTTTCCAGAGAAGGGTCCAACGTGCGCTATTAATAATCACAGGAGGAGGGTCGCCTGCGTGGCTCAGTTGTTAAGTGTCTGGGCTCGGCTCCGGTCATGATCCCCGGGTCCTGGGATCGAGCCTCGCATTGGGCTCCCTGCTCGGCGGGGAGTCTGCTTCTCCCCTTCCCGCCCCCCTGCTTGTGTTCCCTCTCTAGTTGTGTCTCTCTCTGACCAATAAATTTTAAAAAACAAACTTTAAAAAAAAAAATAATCACAGGAGGACCACGGCAGTGTGAAATCCTGTCATTTCCTATCAGATGATGAACAAGGCAATCGAGTCCATTTAAGTAGAGAACTTTTGATGGAGCAGGGAAGTAGGACAAGGGTTTGAGGAAGCAGATCGTGCAACTCTCAAAAGCCGGGGTGCAGGCCCTTCCTTCCCACTGTCCTGCTTCTATAGAATTAAGTTTCTATTAACTGAGAGCCCATTACTTGCTGGGCCCTGGGCCGAGTCACAATATAAGTGAGATCCCACTGAAACTTCGAAACAAGGTTGCCAGCTGGGGGCTAGGGGTGATGGTCAAAACATGTCACAGCCAGTACCGCAGCCGGAAAGACCAGCCGCGGAGCTAGAACGGGGTTCTTTGGGGTGAGTGTAGGTACAGGTCCCGCTAGTGGCGGGATTGCACACCGGCAGGAGAGAGGCCCTGAAGGACGGTTTGCACAAATCTAGGGGCTCTAGAGGGACACAGGACGGTGGTTCGTCCCTGGCTGGCATGGATGCAGTCTGGCCCACACCTGCCCCATACTGGTTCCAAGCGCTGTCACCCCATCGTAAAGGTTATGAAAACAGGCTCTCTGCGGCCACACGACATGCAGTGGCAAAGTCGGGGTGTGAACCCAGTCTGTTTGGGTGCCAGGGCCAGGGCGATTTTCCTGTGTCACACCTCGTGGTTTTATGTTTCTCTCTTTGTGCTGCGTTTTTATCCTTCTTAAAGCGCCTCCATCTGATTCGTACACAGTCCACGTTGGGGACAGTCGTTGGGACGGGTACCATTGGGCCCACTTAGCAGATGCAGAAACAAAGGCACAGAAGGTGAAGCCATGGGTGTGACCTTCAGTGATGGCGGCCGAGCCAAGGCTGGGGCCCGAACTTTTGACTCCCATACCCCATAAGATAAGGAGGCCCATACCCTTCTTGGCTTGTTTTTTGGTCGTCTTGCGGCTCGTGTTGGAAACCCCTGGGATGGATTTGATTTCACTCTTGCTCACCGGGGGTGGGTGGAGGACCAGCTTTGGGGGCCTGGTGAGACACACAGGCAGCCCCGCAGCGCTCATGAGAATTCCAGTGATTCCTGGAAGGGCAGGGCATGAGGAAGGACGGCAGAGTTAGCGCCCAGCATCCCATAAACCACCCTCCCCACAAACCTACACTCTGCTTCCCAGCCAAGTTCTCAGAACTCACTTATTCTCCACCTCCCCTTCCTCGAAGTTTTCCCCAGAAATAGATGTATTCACTCACCTTCAACAGCATGCTTTGCTTTTAACAATCGGTTCTCCCCACACTCTTCCTGCCCTGGCGGCCTCACTCCTAAAATCCTATTCACTTTAATTCTTTCTCTTTTATAAATGCCCTCTACCGACATTCCTGCTTCCTCTTTCTGCCCTGAGCAAGGGCAGCCCAGGGTCTCTCTTACCTGCCAAGGCAGGGTTCACAGGACTGGTCCCATTTAGGTTTTTCACCGGGACGGTAGGGACCCTGTGGGAGACAAGAGTGGGTACATTATGGTCTTGACAAGCGGGACAAAATGGGTCGGTGTTCGAACCCCCAAAATTCGCCCACTGAGGGGGGTTCCTCTTTTATACTGAAACTACGTATCCCTATTCAAGGCAGAGTCCGTTCTTAGTACCACAAACAGAAGGGTTACCTTTATTTATTTATTTTTTAAAGATTCTATTGATTTATTTGTGGGGGAGAGGGGTAGAGGGAGAGGGAGACAGAGAATCTCAAGCAGACTCCCTGTGAAGTGTGGAGTCCGACGTGGGACTCGATCCCAGGACCCTGAGATCATGACCTGAGCCGAAATCAAGAATCAGATGCTCATCCGACTGAGCCAGGCATCACCAGAAGTGTTACCTCTAAAATCTGAGACCATCTCAGGGCGCCTGGGTGGCTCAGTGGGTTAAAGCCTCTGCCTTTGGCTCCAGTCATGAGCCCAGGGTCCTGGGATAGAGCCCTGCCTTGGGCTTTCTGCTCAGCAGGGAGCCTGCTTCCTCCTCTCTCTCTGCCTGCTTCTCTGCCTACCTGTGATCTCTATCTGTCAAATAAATAAATCAAATCTTTAAAAAATTTAAAAAAAAAATAAAATCTAAGACCGTCTCATTTAATACTGTGGCTCACTCCTCCCTTCCCACCTCAATCCCTCTTACCTTGCTCTATTTTTTTTTTTCGCGGAACTTCTACGATTCTTTTAAAAATAAGTTGTTGTCTTACTACCTCCCCTTCCAGAATCAAAGCTCTGTGAGGGCAAATATCTTTGTTCCATTCAGAGCCTGACACTAGCAGGCATTCAGCGAGTATTGGTTGACCGAATGATAAATAAAGCAGCAAGTTCAAACCTGGGCGCACATTAGAGTCACCTAAGAAGCTGTTAAAAAGACAGAGCCCTGGGCCTGCATCAGAACTCCCACCGGTGGGGCCCAGGAACCTGCATTCCCACTAGCTTTGGCTAACAGGATGCAGCCCAACACTGGGAAACCACTGCTCCAACAGCTGTCACCCCTCCTTTTCCCTGAGAAATCTAAATATCAAGCAAAGCCTCCTCCTCTTTCTGTCCTTCTCCCCAGAAACCAGAGCCAGGCTGAGAGGAGTCCGCACAGCTGCCTGGGAAAGGCGAGGCCTCCCACGATGCCGAAGAGAGAAATACGGGACACGGGGGGCCGGGTATTGCACCATCCCACCCCCTCTCCTCCCCTGCCCCCCCACCGCCACCCAGGCTTCTACAGCTGGGCTCGGAGAGGAAAGTGGGCTGGGACACGCCTGGCCTGGGTCACAGAGGACTCCAGGAGCCAGCGGTTCTGCTGTGGGGGCAGGGTTGTGCTGGGAAAACAGGAGGGGGGAGCCATGCTCCCTTGTGTCTTTATATTGTTTATTATTTGTTTGTTTGCCCATTCATAGTGAGCCCTACTTCATGTGGGACGTTCGGCTGGAGCCTCGGGATGCAGCCGTGAGCAAGGCAGCCCGTGGCCCTTCACCCTTGGGTTGTCATGGCGGGCAGGCACACAGCCCACCTGGTACCTGTCACAGTCATAACGGCTCACTGTGTATAAATCCATCCAAGACTTCCGACAACCTACGCAAGAGGTGCTATGATCATCGGCCTCATTTTATTACGCAAGGAGGCTGAGGCACAGAGAGGTTAAGCGAGCTTGGTGGACGCCACACGGCTGTGTATCACATCCAGGAAGTCTGGCTCCAGAGCCCCCTGTTGGAGCCACTCACCCTGCTGTGTCTTGGGTCTGTGCGAACCCCCCAGTGCAGACAGAGAACATGGGAGCGCAGAGAGCGTAGGGAATAAACCCACGACGAAGACAGAGGAGTGGGCACGGGGCTGAGCAGAGGGTCTGTCTGTCCCCCACATGCCTGCAGAGATGGGTGCTTCCCTGGCTGAGTCTTCCAGGGGCCCCTTCCTGGGCCCGTGACATGTGTGCTTGGGCTGTGAGAACGAAGTGAAAGAACAGATGTGGGATTGTTTGTGTCTCAACGGGCTACTCTTCCCCCAGGATAAAACAAACCCACATGGGGGGAGGGGAAGGCTGAATTCAACACAAAGGAAAGTCAGCCAGGAAAAGAGGCCCGGCCTTGCTTTTGGACTCCGTGACCTGCCCCACAGGGCCAGGCATGGTAAGGTGGACAGGAGTCAGGAGAACCAGGTTCGAGGCCAACCCTGCCAGTAACTCCTCATGAACCCCCTCAGTTTTTTCTGAGCCTTGATCACCTTACCCGTGACCCTGTGAGGGTCTGGAGTTAGCAGATGCTGGGGGGGGGGGGGTTGCAGTGGCAGGGGAGACTTGAGGATTCCCTGCCTCAGTGCTTAAGAGCAAGGCAGCTGCCTAAGCCCTGGGTCCCCCACCTGGGCAGACTGGCATTCCCTGGGCAGGCCTGGAGACCTGGAGGGAAGGGCCCTAGGCCTGTGCCCATTCCCCAGCTCCCCACCGGGGGGCAGCGCTCCCCGTCCAGCCCCGCACCTGCCTTCCCCCCTACCAGCTCCAAGGCCCCCCTCTTCAGCTGATAAGTAGCTGTGATCTGGGTGACAAAAGCCACCTTTGTTCCCACAAACTGGACTGGCAGGTTTCCACACCCACTCTGGTTAACCAGGAAGGAGTCCAATCCCCAGAGTACACACCCTGGGCAGCCCAAGGACCCAGGGAGGGGGCCAGGCCTGACGAGAGGGAAGGTCCACCTGAGGACCCCGGACTCCGGGCAGTACGGTGTCCCTGCCATTCCGGGAAAGGAACAATGTGTCCGCTGGCTCTGGATGGTGGAAGCCAACGGGAGGAGGCGGGTATCTGCTTACGGAATGCAGAAGGGAACCGTGGAAGGGCCCTGAGCAGAGGTTAGGAAACCTGCGTTCTCGTCCAGCTCGGCACAGTGGCTTTGGGCCTTTGGGAGAGTCACACAACCTCTTTGCACTTCTCCAACCACATCCGAGTCACCACACCCCAAAACGGGGCACCCTACTTCTCCATCCACGGGGTCTCTGTGAGGATCCAGGTCAAATACTCTGTAAACAGGCAAGCCCTGTACAAATTGGGTGGTTATTTACATCTTGGTTTCCCAACCGTAAGAAGAAGCTGGGCTCCATAAAGCCTTTTCCTGCCGAAATCCTCCAGTCTTCTGAGATTCTGGAGGACATGGAGGGTACAGTGTAAAGTTGAGAGGTGGGCAATGCTTCGGATCCTTGAGTTGACCACAGCTGATAAGACCCTCCCCCACGGTGGTGACTGGTTAAAATGGAAACCATGGAGGTGGACCATGTCCTCCCCACCAGTCACACCCTGCTGGGGCCCCTGCTGTCTATGCCTGAGCCCTCCTTCCAGAAATCAGCGACCCAGCAACAGGCGTGCATCTCACACCCTTCAGGCAACTCCGCTCATCCAGTGCTGTCTGGCTTAACCATCCAAAGACACCCTCCCCCATTTTGCTAGGCTGTTCTCAGTTTCCATTTCTGTCTCTCAAGCACAAAACTAAGAAAAGGGAAGAGCTGGCAAGGTGGCCGAAGGAGGGGGCTGATGGCAGGAGAAAAGCTCTGCAGATACCATGGTGAGAAGTGCTGTTTTGGGGGCGGGGAGGGGGGGAGGTTGTGAGTTGTGAGCCAACCCAGGAATCCTCAGGCCGGACAATGGTCTTGTCTCTCCAGCAACCAAAGTCTCCGCCGGAGATAGAGAAGCCTCAATTCTGGAGGAGAGGGCCAGAGGGGCGACTCCTGCCCCCCCACGCCGCAGCCCCCCCCCCTTCTCTTTAGAAACCCCCTGCTTGTGTCTCTGAATAATTCACAGGGTCTTTTGTTCCCCGCAAACCCTTCTCTTCAGCCCACCTCTCCCGCCCTCCCTGGTCTTCCTCTTTTCCGTGGGAAAGTTGCTTGAAGAGCTCACGGACAGGGAGAGGAGGGGAAGGGGCCATTCCACGACAGAAGGTCGACGGCAGGGCCGCACAAAGAGAGTAAGCACGCTAATTAAATGGCCGAGAAAGACTGGAGGACAAGATGGTGGTGGGGGGGGTGAGGTGGTGGTAAGAGATAGAAAAAGGAAAGGGCTGGAAGATAGAGGGGCAGGGCGGGGCCTCCCCTCTCGGAACACAGAGCGGAAAGAAAAGCTTGTTTCTATAGCCCTTTTGAAAAGGCTCTGCCCGGACCTCCGCCCCATTCTCTCGCTCCAATTCCACTGGCAGGCAGGGGGAATAAAGCAGAGAGATAAAGAGTCGCCAGTTCCCTGGGTGAGATTTAAAGGGATCTGGGGGTCCTTTGGCTCGGTTAGGGCGTGGGGTTACTTGGTATTTGCCACGGGCTCCAGAAATGAGGTGGGACATTTGGCTCCGCTCAGCTCTGACTTCAACAATGACCTTCGATAGATACGTGTGAACAAGAGCAGCAAACCCGGACCAGACGCTTCCTATGGGCCATGCACTGTGCGCCACCTAGACACTGAGTATTTCATTGAAGCCTTGTGACAGCTCTGAGAAGGGAGGTACTAGTACTCTCCCATTTCGCAGATGAATAAACTGAAGACTGAGGGAGGATAACCTGCGCCAAGTTACAGACCAAAGAACTTGGGCTCCCACCCCGGGCGGTCAGGCTCGGGAGGCTGTGTTTCTCGTCCACTTCAAGACCCTCCCTCTGCCACTCAAATAGTTACCCCGGAGTTCTGTCAGGGGCCCTAAGGATGCTGCTGGCTGACCTGGGGAAGAAAGTGAGCCGTGGTGTGATTTCGGGGCCCATTCCCCTCTCCCAAATACTGTCAGCTCAGAAGTAGTCGTAGGAAAATCCTGTGCGCCTGACCAGCACCTGACCATTCCCGAAAGGCCCTCACATACAACAAGGAGCTGAGCTTTAGCCAAAAGGACAGAGGACAAGGGGACTAAAACCCGGGGCTCCAACCCCCACTCTAAGACACCTGAGCCACGTGACCGTCGTTGGAAAGTTAATTCTGAGCTGGGGGCCCAGGCCTGACTTGGGGCACGGGGCCAGGGGATGAGATAACACCGGCAAGCACCCCTGATAAACTCTCACGGGATGATCTCCCTTCGTGGAGGCTTCCACAGCATCTCCATGAGGTGGGCAAGGGGAGCCCGACCATCCCCATCCCATGCACAGGAAACGAGTTTGCAGAGACGGTGGCTTCGTTCAGGGGCCGGAGTGAGGGCTGGGCCTCTCCTTCTGCAGCTCCTCTCCTCCTCTTTCCTCCCGCTGCTGAACCTCTGTGTGCAGGCAGCCTCTTCTACGCAGTCTGAGGTTTTACACTCTGGTGTTCAACCTCACTGTAAACCCCCATGCCCATCTGGGGCTCAGGGGACACATGCAGGGTGAGGCCCTTCTGGAACAAGGGAGAGCAGGCCGGTGGGAGAGGCCCATCTCACCAGAAACCAGGAGCTGGCAGGCAAAGGCCGTGAGCACCACATGGACCTGGGTGTCTCCCATGTGAAAATCAGGAAGCCCAAGAGGATCACAGAACCCACGACAACACCAGCCTGTCCCAGGAAGTACTAAGGCAATGCACAGAAAGTGCCTGGCACACACAAAAGTACTCGCCAAACATGTACTATTATTTCCAATCTGGAGTGAGCCCTCCAGTTTCTGAGGAAAGGGGCTAACCACATTTGGTGCCTACCATAGGCTGGGCACTGTGGGGTGTGCTTGACAGAGAAGCAGCAGGCAGAGTCAGAACAGGAGGGCTGGGGCACCTGGGTAGCTCAGTGGGTTAAAGCCTCTGCCTTCGGCTCAGGGCATGATCCCAGGGTTCTGGGATCGAGCCCCCCATTGGGCTCTCTGCTCAGCAGGGAGCCTGCTTCCTTCTCTCTCTCTCTGCTTGCCTCTCTGCCTACTTGTGATCTGTCTTTCAAATAAATAAATAAGATCTTTGGGGAAAAAAAAGAAAAGAAAAGAACAGGAGGGCTCTGTCAGACTTCCCAAAGCTTGAATCCTGGTCTCAGCTAATGAACGCTCTGTGCCTTTGAGCAAGGGAACCTCTGGTTTCTTCATGGGTGAAATGGATCAAAATGCCTACTTCAAAGATTCGATGTAAGGATTAAATGAGGTGATAGAGCCCCCAGACCAGATTCTGGTGAGAGCTCATTTAGTATTGCCTGTTAGGGTGTGGTGCGCCTACCCTTGCGCTCTCAGCAGCCGGCCTAACACCGGGATTATCACCAGCCTTTGCAGAGGAGGAAGTCAGGACTCTGGGATGTTAGGGATCTGTCCTGAATCCCAGAGCTATGCCAAGTCTCAATCAGAAGCCAGATATGATGGCCCCAGAGGACTGCAGAGAGACCCCAGACGGATCCCACCTTCAGCCACCACACGGCTCCGCCCTCCTCCCGCAAAGGCAACCCAGAGGGTCAGGACAAGATCACAGAGAGCTTAAGTCTTGGCAGCCCCTCTCTCACCTCTGGCCTGGGTCAGCCGGGTGGATGCCCCTTTATGAGTAAATGGCGGGAGACAGTCCTGGGAGTACCTACCCAGAGGCGATCAGCACCCGGGACTGGGCAATGGCCAATCGCTGCAGGTTGGTCCGATTTAAGGTCGCCAGGGCCACCCTTCCGGTCTTGCCGTTGGCTCCGGGGGGACTGGCTGGAGAACCCACGGTCACCCCTGCGGGCGTGTTGGAGGCCTGTCGCCGGATCACCTGCGATGGGACAGTCTTCGTCGGGCCTCGGACGGTGCCCGTGCTGTCCAGTGGCTTGGCCCCAGGGCCTGGTGGGGGGGGCAGCTTGACGGCTCCAGATGGGGGCATGTTCTTGCGGGCGGCTGGGGGCTGCAGCGGACCGGCGCCCCCGTTGGCCACGGCGGCCTTGACGCTCATCACCAGGACGCACTGCGGGCAGGAGCAGGGAGGGGCCGCAGGCGAGGCAGCCGACGCGGGGCTGGCCGGCCAGGACTGGGCCTTCGGCAAGGTGCCGGTGACCATCGGGTAGATGAGATCCAGGCGCCGGCGGACGCGGCGTTGGCGCTGGGTCTGCCGGTTGATCTGGCCCATGGTGCTGAAGTCAATGACGTAGCTAAAGCCGATGGAAGTGAGGTCGATCCAGGGGTGCTGCTTCTCATAGGCGTGCTGGATGGTGATGCCCACTTCCATGTCGTAGGGCGTCCAAGAACCGTTGTCATTCTCCCATTCCCACACCACGCCCTTGCCGGGGGCCGAGGACGGGTCGTAGTAGTTGCGGCGAACCGGGCGGAGCGTCCCTGCCAGAGTGAGATGGAGGACAGGGTCAGGGTCAGCCAGGACTGAAACCGGATTGTGTTACGTTCAGAGGCAAAGAGGAATCGAATCGGTCCTGTTGCGGGGCCAGGCCCTAGGCTGCCCGCTGGGGTAGCAGCTTTGAGTGAGATACCTTCCTGCACAAGGAGTGTGTCCTTGCAGGGGTGGGAGCATCTTGGTGACAAGGTGAAGGGTGTGGGGCCCAGCGGGATACCTGAAAGAGCCCCTGCCCATTTGCAGTTCTGAGACCTTGGGTCTGCAGCCAGACTGATTCACTTCCGAGCGTATGAGTGTATGTAGAACTCCCCAACCTCCTCCCCTGAGAAACAATGAGTCCTTCGCAGAATTTTTGTGAAAATTAAATGTGACCCACTTAATTCGTTCAAGGAATATATATTTGCCAGGTTCTAGATCTCTCCTGCACCTGCACTGAGGCACTGAAAGCCCTTGACACATAGTAGGGGCTCATAAATATGGAACCCCTTCTCCCCTAGCCTCTAAATGTCCCTGCCTGATGATGAAGTTTTAGAACCCAGTTGAGGTTCGGTGCTTTGTGTTCAGCCAGCCTCCTGCTCCCTCATCATCGAGGGCTACTACGAAGGGAAAGAACAAAGGGTCACAGAAGCCTGCAGGCCGGAGGAAGAAGACTCTGCCTCCAGGAAGGCTGCCAAGCAGCCCGTGGAGCTAGAGCATGCTCCCTGTCCCTTTAAGGGTGTAGTAAAAACAAAAATAGAAAATCAGGTTACGAGAACTCTCTTACACTTAGGAGCTTTAAATCATATACTTAAATCGTATATTTAATTCAGTAGTGATGAGCGTAATAATTTTCTATTTCTCTAGCATCTTTCTTTCAAAAAGCCCAAACCCTCCTAAAGATAGGATTATTTTCATTTTCAGTCTCACTAAGGGAGGGGGCAAGGAAAGGGGGCCAGCATCCGTGCAGAGCAGGAGTACAGCAGAAATGAACCTGCGGGACTGGAGGGAAACTAAGCCTGTAAGTCTTGCCTCCTCCCCCACCCACCCCACACCTGGATTCAGACTCATGCCCAGTCAGGGCTCATTTCATGGATATCAACATCAAGGCTGAAGATGCCCGGGTCAAGGCAGGGTGAGGCGGCCTGGGAGGACCCCAAGGGTGCTTGAATCTCGCATCTGTGGCTTAGGCTCTAGCCATCAAAGTGGTGGGAAAAGGCTCCCCTAGCCGGCCTCTGACCCACCCCCTCCTCCATCCCAGAGGGAGACACCAAGACTGGGGACAGAATTCCATTCAAGGGGGGAAGAAAAGGAACAATGGCTATTCAGGCCTTTGCCAGGGTCATAACCCGCCCCCAACCCCAACTCCGAGCCCCTTAATGACCCAAAACATCAACATTCAGAGGCCGGAGGGAGAAGCAAAACAATTCCCTATTCAGCACCAGGACTTCTGCTGGGGGAACTGTGGTGGGGGTGGGGGGGTACGGGATGGGAGGGAGAGGAGGAAGAAGGGGGTGGGCAGGAGCTCCCTGGTCTGCCTCCATTTCCTTCCTAAGTAGCCAGCTCACTGGGGAACAAAGAGCACAGGCTTTGGGTCCAACAGCGGAGGCTCTGTCCCTTCCAGCTGTGTGATTAAGCCTCAGTTTCCTCCTTCGCTTGGGCCAGGGTAGCTACTTCAAAGGGTGGATTTGCGGGTTAAAGGAAGGACTGAATATAAGGCACTAAAATAACACCTGCCACAGGGCAAGAGCTCAATAACAGTTGGTTGATTATCATTGTAAGTTATTTTCTATTATATGTCTATGCCGATGGAGACAGCATAGGGAAAGTTGAGTTCAGAGGATGTGGGGTGTGTGTTTGTGTGAGTGAAAGAGAGAGATTATAGGTAACTCCTTATACAATCTTTATTATTTAGGAAACTCCTAACTCATCCCATATGATCTTCATGGCAATCCTAAGAAACACCTTTTAGAAATGAGGAGATTACGTTTAGAGAGCTTAAATGACCCTGTTTTATATTCTTTCCAGGGTGGCAGGGGCAATGCACTTGTCCAGTGCTCCCCAGTGTACCCAAGAGGCAATTTTTAACAGTGGGACCAACCTCAGAGATGCTGGAGAGCTGCCACAGAACTTCTGGAAGCTAGCTGTGGCTCCCCCAGGTTTAGCTCCCCCATGCTTGCCTTTTCCTCTACTCCTCTCATCCTCCTGAGTTCCCTTACCTACTATTTCCCAGCTCCCCCCCCCCCACTTGAGACACCCTCCTTTGCCATTTTTACCTAATGAAGTTACCCTCATTCGGGTCCTATGCCATTTGCCAACAGTTTCCTGAAATGTTCTCCCAGTCCAGGCCCCCTGCCTCCCGGGAGGTCTGGGGTACTTATCTGTGGATTCCTGCCCCTGTGCTGTGTGTGCCTGTGCCGGCCTCGGCATTCTTCGTAAGGGGGTCCTTAAGCAAAGGCAGAGACACCACCATCCAGCCCTAAGCTCTAGCACCTAGGGCGCTGCCTGGCTCTCAGAAGGACTCAGTTAACGTGCTATGATTGACGGAAGACTTCTGGCTACTTGGGCATTTAATCATTTATCCCATGCTGCTACTCAACCCACCGGCTGCTCTGCGGATTCTGGCCCTACTCAAATAGCTTACAATCTAAAACTAGACAAGTGTGCGCATCACTATTTATGAAGCAGAATGTGCAAAGAAGAAGGGTGCCCACAAAAGGCCCGGGGGCTGAGAGAATTCACCCACATCCCTTTCGTGCTAAAACCCCTTTCCACGACCTCCCCTTAGGTCACAGGATCTGACCCTCCCAGCCCCCAATGTCTGCGGGCCACCTCATGCCCCGGGACCTGTGCCCACGTTGGAGCAACAGTGACCTCTTCTCCACTCCCCCAACCCCCCTGCTTCTCCTCTGGGGCCTTTCCACAAGGCTGGTTCCTTTCCCAAACCCTCTGTCATCTTTTTTGTGCTCATCCTTCAGAGTTTGCTCATTTCCTCAAGGAAACTTCTCCGGGCTGCCCTCACCAGGTCAGATTCCCACTCTTATTTATTTATTTATTTTATTTACAGCATTTATCCTGATGTGCAGTCACACGTTTCTTGGTGGAATTAATTTGGTGAATGTCAGTCTTTCTTCACTGAACCCCCAGTCCTGCAGGGTGGGTATCAGGTGTCTGCTCATGGCTGTCTCCCTGGTGCCTGACATGTCCCAGGAGCTCCATAAATACTGACTGAATAAATGAAAGAATGACGGGTCGGAGAACATTTCAAAGAAATGGATGACAAGGACCGCAAGGCTTGCACGAGAAGGAGAATTTCAACAGGCGAAAATGGCATCTCACTAGAAGGGGCTTTGTGACTACTTGGGGGAGGGGGTGTCAGAGAACCCTAAGGGAATACATAAAGATAAAAAGACATCTGTTTGTCAGGAGTCAGGGGGGAATAGAAGGCAGAGAAACCTGGAAAGATGTGTTACAGTCAAAGCAGAGACAGTCTGGAGGGCCAGGCAGGGATGCTGGGTTTTATCTGTAGGCACTGAGGGGCCAGTGATGTCTGTGACACAGAAGTGACGGGACCAGAGCTGCTCTGGTCATGAATTCCACGTGAGAGGTAATGAGGGTCCTGGCAGTGAACATGAAAAGGAAGTGACAGACTGGAGGGACCCTAGGGAGAAGAAGTGGGTAGGACTTGACCTTGAGTAGCTGAATGCTTTCGGTGACAGATTCCAGGATCACCTGCTTCCGAATCTCCTGGGGTGCCGATTAGCAACACCTTCTAGAGTTCCCACCGGCCACTACGAGGAATCACTGGCCTCTCTGGGGCCTGGGAATCTGCATGGGAACAGCCACCCCGGATTTTCATCACGCACAAGAATTTCAGCAGCTGGGCCACAAGGTCCATGCGCCTCGCTCGGCACACTGGGCACCTAAACAAGGCTCTGAACAAGAGTCAAAGAATCCTGAGGTCTTGACAATGGGCAGGTGATAAAACGGTGGCACCATCTGCAGGCAGAAGGGTGTCAAGGGTCAAGGGGAAGAGCTGGATTTTGGAGGGAAAGGTGCTGAGTTCATTCAGCCCCAGCGGGTTAGAGACAGAGGCAGACCTCAGAACCAAAGCTGTGGGACAGAAGAATGTCACTGTGGGGTTTCCATTCTCTATTGTCAGAGACCTCCGTAATCTGGAATGGGTGAGTCCTGGCCTCTTCTAAACGCAGGACCATGAACCAGATGATCTGAGGAATCCACTTAGTCCTTGGGTGCAGTGACCCAAAGAAAAAGCCTCTAATGGGATAGAAATAATGAATGGTCATAAACTAGGCAAGGAGAAAGAGAAAGAAACTCCGTTTTTCCTGGCAACTCAGACACCTGCATTCCAAAGCACCTGAGTTGTTTTGGCTCCTGGGAATTGCGGGAGACACCTTCCAGGCATGACCCTGTCTCAAGGGCACTTTACATCTGTGCATCCCTGTGCCAGAGAATTCTGGGCCCCTCCAACCCCACTGGAATGTCCCACTCAGCCCCACTGGAATGTCCCACGAGGGCAAAGCCCCAGATGTCCCACTCCTGGGCTATCCCACGTGTCTGCACGAAGTGGGCGTCCCAGAACTGTTCACCGATGACGGAGGAGAGCGTGGGACACTTGATTTGGCATCTCAGCTCTGCCTTTGACTAGCTGTGCAACGGGGAATGACATACTCTCTTCCAAGTTGTTTCCCTGCCTGTAAAATGGGGATGGTAGGTCCGTCCTAAGATCGCTGTGAGGACTAAACGACAATGCGTGCGATGGGCCTGCGGCCTCCCCCACAGTGTCACAGCCACGTGGCCCTCATGACACTCGCGTCCTCTCCGGTGCTCACACAGGGCAGAGGGTCTTGTGGGGACCTAAACATCAGCTTCTGTCAAAACCACTCATCTCTCTCCATCTGACCTTTCTCACCATATTAAAGACCCAGAAGAGGCAAAATTTGCAGAGAAAACCTGGAGCTAGAAAGGACCCTGCCTCGCACCAGGTCACTTCTGAGCAGCGTCCTAACTGGTGCAGAGGCCAAACGCAGTCCCCTGGCATGATGACAGGACAGGGCCCAGAGGATTCTTAAGGCTGCGCTTCATTCCACAGAGAAACACGAGGCCTGAGCAGCTATATGACTTGTCCAAGGTCACACAGGAAGCCAATGAGTCTGCCCACTCCCAGCCTGGGGCTCCCCACGTCCTGGGGCTGGAGCCCTGCAGGTGGTGACCGTCAGAGGTACTGACGATACAGGGGGCAACGGATGCTGAAGGACACTGTCCTGTGACAGAAAAGGCGAGTCTGGTCAAGATAAATGACCACAGATGGACAGGACCCAACCAAGGCTCTGGGAGCAGCCAAGACCATGCCCTCCACCGTCCACCTTCTCCCTTCCTCCAGATTCCTTAGCCCAAAACACTCGCGGAGACCAGCACCGAGTGCAAATAACCTCAAACCCAGACACGGTGAGGGGAGGAAGGGCCCAGAGCAAACAAAGGCAGCAGAGGGTATCTGTGACCTCCCAGCCATCTCCCTGGAGACAGGGTGGGCATGGCTGGAGCCCGGGGAGCCCAGAGTCTGAGGCCTCCCTCCCAGCAGGGCAGGCAACTTCTGAAGAAACAGGGCTCCCGTGTCAGGAAATGTCCCCACATAGAGGAGGCAACAAAAAGAGAGAAGACTCGCCTCTAGGCAGGGGACTTCCAGCTCTCCTTTGTTTATGGGGATGTTTCTGGTTCCCAGCTTCAAACTGTGGCTTGGGGATGGCGGGTAATTTAATTAAACATTGCTAGGGCTTGGCTGAGGTTGCCTGGGCGCCGGCAGGATAAAGTTCCTACCCTGTCGTGGCCTCATCAATGAGCTATATTGAGAGGAGCTCTGCGTCTGCTGGCAGAGAAGGGAGAGGAGGGGGCTCCGAGCCCAGAAACCCAGAGATTCTATTCTGCTTTGACAAGCTCCTTGACAGCCCGGCATTCCTGGGAATTCAGCCCAGCGCCTCCGGCACCCAGCACAGGGCCTGGCACTCGGAGCGAGGCGCTCAGTACCCGCTCACCCACCGACCACTAGAATGAGCGCATGGAATCCAAAGCAGTCTGAGTCCTGCGCCTCTAAGACGGACTCGAATATAAAACAGGCCCCGCGGCCGTCTTTAAAATGATGCAGGGCTAGCTCTCTGCCTCCGGCCTCCAGTCTGAGGGGACTCATGGCTGTGGTCAGCCTGTCCCCAGGGAAGGGTAGTCAGACCTGGGGGAAAGGGGGGAGATAATGCTTCAGTCCCTCAACCCCATGTTCTCTGTGCCTTCACTTCTGTCAAAAGGTCGTCTTTCTTCCCCATCTTAGACACCCCAAAACAATGATTAAACTTCACTCCCTCCCAAATGTGGGACAGGGGCTGGGACCTTTATGTCACCAGGGTGTTTCTCCATATGCTAAAGAGATTCAGGCTGAAACAGAAAAGCGAACACCTTCCGGCCTGCTTATTCCGGAGCAGGACCGGAATGCCCTGTCAGCAGGTGTCTTAACTGCGAGTCCTCCTTGGTCCCTCCTCCGGGGCTCGGCAAACCATCACCACCCCTCACCCCCAATCCGCCGCCTCCAACCTCACCTCCACAACCTTTACCCCAATTGCCCAATTACATCCTCCCCCTCCCCCTGCACCACACTTAATCCTCTTTCTCAATCTCCCTACATTCCTCCGCATTCCCCCCTCCCCCCAGGCGCTCTCAGCCCCACCTCCCTCCGTTTCTCAGCAGGGTTTAAGCCCCTCCAGATGCTAAGACTTCTGGCATCCTTTCCCTCCAGAAAGCTTTACTCAGCTGCCCGGTATCTGCAAAGTCCCTGGCAAAAAGGCTATTGGTAGTTACGATTAAAGATGGGGACATGAGGGTGGAAAGACGCCTCTTTCCCATGACAATTCTAATTAGCACACAGGATGTGGGGGCTTTCCAAGGCGGCTGGGATGCCCGGCTCAGGCAGCTGTTCTCTGATCCTCTGGGACTCCCCGGGTCATCCTGCTTAGCCCTTCCCCAGCACACCTGCTTCTGCAGGCTCCGGGGTCACACTCTTGGGAAAGCCCAGCCAGAATTCCAGAAACAGTCTCCCACCCTCGTAAAGAGAATCCTAGAAAGGCAGACTTGTCCCAGGTCCTCTGAAGCCTGGCCACCCTGAGCTGAGCGAAGACCAGCTGCTCGGTCCTGCCAGGGACCCATCCCCCTGACCTCCTCCCTGCAAGGCTTTCCGCTTTGCTCTGACCTGGAAAGGCTGGTCAGTAAGCAAGTGGGATTGTGGCGGCCACAGTGGCAACTGGATTCACATGAAAAGATAGGGGTTTGGTGCTCTGGGAGACCAGAGTGTCCCTCAGAGGGGGCAGTTTCAGGAGGAAGCTTGGGTACCCTTCCTCCTTAGGAATCCACCACCTCCTCCTCCTACACGGACAAAGGGAGCGGCTTCCCTGCCAGGCATTCCGGAGCCGCGTCCCTCCCCCTCCTCTCCCCATCTGCTCAGGCCTGTTGCTTCAGCACTTGCAGTGCAGAGGCGGCACCGGCCAATGCCACCGCATCCAGGGCCTTCCATGTCCCGGAATCCCCCAGCTCCCGGTGCCCCTCCCAGGGCGACCACCCTTCCCATGCTAGGGCACCGCCAACGCCTCCGGGGAACCCCTTCTTCCCTTCCGCGGGTCCCACCCCCGGGAGCCAGCTGTGGGAAGGCATCCCACACAGAAGGGGCAGAGGCAGTCAGGTGGGTGACGAGGGGGACGTGTGTCAGTCCCAAGGGTGCCTGAGGCAAAGCAGGGTCAGCCAAGGTGTGAGGATGAGAGCAGGAAGCCTTTCCCAGCGGCTGGGATGGCTTGCGGGCTGGGCCGGCCCTCGAATTTCTACACGGGAGAAGTTGGGGCCAGCGAGCGCTTAAAAGGGGGCGCGGAAAGGGGTCACTTAGGGGCTCGCTTGAGGCTCCCTCTGCATAACGAGAACCCTGATAGTACTTGCAGGGACATTTATTGCAGGGGGATTGTAAGAGGATGGTGGGGAGTAAAGCGCCCCCTCCACAACCACCTCCCGGTGACACACTGCGCGGAGTTGAGGACTGGGTGGGTCCCGGGGGGCTCTCGAGGCAGGAGATCCCAGGGCAGGGAGGGGAGGTGGGCGCGGGTGGGGCAGGGGCGCCGGCTCACCCGTGTCCTGGCGGAACTGGTTCATGGACTGCAGGTCGATGATGTAGGGCGCGAGACGGCTGTCCACCTGGCCCAGCACCACGCTGCCCCCCGCGCGGGGCCCGGCGCGGACCACCGCCTCGATGTGGTGGCTCACGGCCGGGCTGTAGGGACGCCAGCGGCCGTGCTCGTTCAGCCATTCCCAGACCACCACGGCCGAGGCCAGGAGCATGGCGAGCCCCGGGCTGCGGCGGCGGCGGCGCTGCTCTGCCTGCCTCCCGGGCCCCGCGCGCGGGTCCTCCTCCGCTTCCTCCTGCGCCGCCGCCCGCGGGCCTCGGCCGCGCCCCCAGCGCCGCGCCCCGCCGCCCCGGGCAGCCTCAGCTCCGGCCCATGGGCCGCTCCCCAGCCGCGCATCCACCGGGGCCCGGACACCCGGGCCGCCCGGCTCCGACCGCGCGCCGCCGCCGCCGCCGGGGTCCGCCGCTGCCGCCGCTGCTCCGTGGGGTCCAGCGGCTTCATGCAAATGCCCGGCTTTCCGCAGACGGACCCCCGCCTTGCAAAGCCCGGGCGGGCGCGCGGCCGGAGCTGGGCTGCCGGGGAGGCGAGCCCCGAGCCCTCGCACCAGTTGCGCCTCCGGCTCTGCAGACGCCGGGGTGGGATCTCGCCGCGCGCTCGCGCTCGGAAAGGCACGCCGGGCTCCCCTCCCCGCCCGCCCCCCCTGCCCACCCTCTGGCCGTGCGGACGCTGTCGCCGTCTCGCCGAGAGCTCCCCCTCCCTGCGGCTCTGCTCAGTCGCCTCCAGAATGAAGGGCCCCTCCCGAGCGGGGCGCTAAGGCAAACCCGCACCTGCGGGGGTTTCCCCCGTCCCCAGGAGCCCCAAAGCGACAGGCCATGACGCGGCCCCGGGACCGCAGCTGTCGCCCGCCACCGCTTTGCAGCCTCCCTCCCAGAAATGGAATTTTCTTTCTTTCTTTTTTTAATTCATCGTGATCGGTGTCCGCAGCGCCAGCTCCGAGACACGATGTCTCCGGCTCGCGCACGCACTCGCACTCACACACTCGCACACACGCGCCCGCACCCCCACGCCCTCCTTGCAGGGCTCCTATTACCTCATCCTCGCCCGCATCCTTAGCTGTCCGTCAAGGATGCGGAGCCACGCCCCTGACTGCCAGGCCGCTGCCCCGGAGCGCACACGCCCCCTGCTGGCCCAAGGCGACGCGTGCGGCCCAAGGGCCTCAAGCTACGGCTTGAGACTCTAACCTCTGCTCCCCGGACCCAGGGCAAAGGGATGCAGCAATTTGATGGACGGTGGGTTTATGTCGTCCATGTGGAGCGCAAATGTATTTTTTTCTGGTCTGCCTCGATGATGCTATAGTCCAGAAAGTACAGGCTACATCGATTTATTCCGCAGAGTTTCTTTGAAGGAAATAATGAGACACTAGGACAGGCACAAGCCAGGCTTGGCTATTTTCGCTGTCACTAGTTAACATGGAAAATAATCTAGAAGGGCAGATGAACTTCAGGATTTCGTGTTAATTTTGCCAGAGAACGCAGACTTCACATGAATTTACATGATGAAGAAGATCCAGGATAAGATAGAGAAATATAAAAACAGTGTATGTGTTCAGGACTGGGATTACGAATCTCTTTGAGACACTCCTTTTCTCTCATAGTTTCATAAACTTTTTTTGTTGTGGAAGATTTGCTGTCCCACAGCCATCCTTTCTTCTATCATTAGTATTACCCCTAACTTCTTCATCCCTCCGCCCTCGCCTCGCCCCTCACAGGGTTCGAAATACAAAGCAAAAGAAAAATATCAGAAATGTTCTTCTTGCAGCTCCTGGGTGGCTCAGTCGTTGGGTCTCCGGCCGAGCCCTTGGCTCGGGCCATGATCTCGGGGACCTGGGATGGAGCCCCACATCCCGGTCCCTGCTCAGCGGGAAGCCTGCTTCTCCCTCTCCCACTCTCCCTGCTTGAGTTCTCTCTCTCGCTGTCTGTCAAATAAATAAAGTCTTTAGAAAAGAAAGAAAGAAAGAAGCAGAAGGAAAAAAAGAAAGAAATCTCCTTCCAGCCTCCAAAAAGCGCTAGGATTGAGGCTACCTGGGAGCCGTGTTCCTAATGGTGCCTTTACCCAAAAGGCTCCCTAGCATGACTTCTAGAGATTCCAGTTAGTCTCTCCCAAAGGCCACCCTCCCAATCCGATTCAATCAACGCCTTCATTAAAACATCACATTTCAGAGTTTGAAGGTCAAAGGGAAAGGAGTAAAGGAGATCTCATTTATCCTACCATTATTATTTCTACTATTATTATTTCTATTTTACTAATTATGAGACTTAGGGAATTTAAGCAATTTGCTCTAGGTTACATATTTAGCCAGAGGGGAAATTGGTATTCAAAACTTAGCTGGACTCCCCCACACACACACACAAAAAAATGCCTATTCCATCTATGACTGATTTATGAGAATGCTGGAAGTCCCAGGAAGAAAGGAGCGCCTGACCAGCTCAACCAGAAATTCTCAAGCAGGAAACACCTAAACCAGGTGAGAGGGCTGTGAACATGTTAGACCGGCCATTTGAAAGATGACTAGGAGGTAGGAGGAAGCTGGCTTTTACTTATGTCCAGCGTGATTCTGTGTCTGGTCTTGTATCTGCCGGTATATTGCAACAGAACAAAACTGCCTGATGAGACAAGAGAGGGTTTGTATATAGCCTGATTCGTTTGTAAGAGAAAGTGAATATAAAGTTGACATTAGCCTTCAATTACAGTTGTAAAATGTGTATTTTTGATAAGATGTAACGATTTATGATTTATAATTTATAACGACCCACTTGGCAATCATAATTTATAATTATATGTCAACAATAAAAGTAATGTATTCATTTATACATTTCTCAGATCCCTCAACACAATCTAATTTCAAATAATCTGTACCATAAACCCTCGAAAACCTCAGACATTCTATTTTAGTATCCGAACTATGTCTCCCCAATTGCCTCCTGTTCCCAAGTGGCATACTAATCTGTAACCAAGTGAGGTGCCGAGTTTATAGTTTGGAATATGGCAGCTATAACAAAACCTCACTCACTGAGACGGAACTGGAAAGAAGCCGGTCTGAATCGTTCAAAGGTATTATCTGATGATTTTTCCAAAAAGCACCATTAACCCTTAACACTAAGTTTCAATGAACAAGGCATTCTTTTTTTCTGTGAAATGTTCATTTTTTTCCAGTTACCTATTGCTCTTATCAGACCTCCTAAAATGACGGACTGAAAGCAGCAACAAGCATTTATTTTGCACATGAATCTGTAATTTGGTGAGAGCTTCATGAGGACAGCTAGTCTCTGCTCCGCATGGAGCTCAGGACAGCTGGATGGAGGCTGAGGGCTGGAATCCCGTGCAGGCTTGTTCATTCACATCCAGCGCTTGATTCTGGCTGTCATCTGGGACTTCGGCTATGCCTATTCACGCAACCACCTACACATGGTCTATGTTGTCAGTTGGCTTCTTCACAGCATAGAGGTTAGGTTCCAAATGAGTAGGACCCAACAGAAAGAACCAGGCAGAAGTTGCAATGACTTTTCTTTCAGTCTTTTGTTTTTAAATAATTGTAGATTCACATGTCATTGTAAGAATTCAGACAATCCCATGTTTTCCCCCTATATTATCCAACGGTAACAACTTGCAAACCTATACTTAGAAAAGTATCCTACACGGGGTGCCTGGCTGACTCCGTCAGTAGAATATTTGACTTGGTCTCGGGGTTTTAAGTTCAAGCCCCATGTTGGGTATAGAGATTACTAAAAAATAATAACAACTCTTTAAATAAAAAGTATTATACCATATCACTACTGATATAGACACCGTCATGATACAAAATAGTCATAATTCTGCTCCTTTATTGATACAATATCACTGTATCACATATTATACAATATACAGAAAATATATACTTTGTATATAAGTGTATACACAATACACATTTCTATTACCACAGTGATCCACTATGTGGCCCTTTTATTGCTACAACCAGTCCTCCCCCTACCATGCTGTCCTTAACCTCTAACAATCACTAATGTATTCCCAAATCTGTAATTTCAGGAATGTTAAGTAAATGAAATCACAGACTATGTAACCTTTGGGGACTAGTTTTTCCTATTCAGCATTATTCTCCAAAGATTCATCCAGATCGTTATGTATATCAAGGGTTTGTTCTTTTTTATTGCCAAATAGTATTCCATAGAAAAAATGCACTATATTGCTCACCCACTGCAAGACATAATAGTTTGGGCTATTATGAATAAAGCTGCTATGGATGTTCATTTACCAGTTTTTGCATGAACATAAAGTTTCCATTTCTTTGTGATAAATGCTCAAGAGTACAATTGCAAAGCCATAAGTTTAGGGTTTTTTTTTTTTTTTTTGGCATCTATATATCCTTTCTTTTTTTTTTTTTTTAAGATTTTATTTATTTATTTGACAGACAGAGATCACAAGCAGGCAGAGAGGCAGGCAGAGAGAGAGAGGAAGGGAAGCAGGCTCCCTGCTGAGCAGAGAGCCAGACGCAGGGCTCTATCCCAGGACCCAGGGATCATGATCCAGGACCCAGGGATCATGACCTGAGCTGAAAGCAGAGGCTTTAACCCACTGAGCCACCCAGGCGCCCCTCTATATATCCTTTTTAATGAAATGTTTGTTCATGCCTTTTGCCATTAATTTTTTTGTTGTTGTTGAAACCTGAAAGTTCTTTGTATATCTAGTTAATAACCCTCTGGTGGATATGTGGTTTGTAAATATTTTCTCCCCATCTGTAGCTTTTCTTTTCTCTCTTTTTGCCGGGTCTTTCACAAAGCAAACATTCTTAATTTTGATGAAGTCCAATTTCTCAAATTTTCTTTCTATGGTTTCTGTTTTCTATGTCAATCCTAGGAATTCTTTGGCTGGTCCTAGGATTTGAGTATTTTCTCCTGGAAGTTTTTTGTGATTTTAGAATTTATGCTTAAAATCTATGATCCATTTTGAGTTGATATTTGTATGAGAATGAAGGTTGGTTTGGATTTATATTTCCTTCCTTCCTTTCTTCTTCCTTTCCTCTTTCCTCCCTCTTCTCCCTCCTTCCTTGCTCCCTGCCTCCCTTTCTTTCTTTTTTTCTGCCTATGGATGTTGAACTGTTTCAGCACCATTGGTTGAAAAAGCTATTCTCCCTTTTTTCGATTGCTTTTCTATCTTTTTCAAATATCTGTTTGGACATATTTATGTGGCTCTGTTTCTGGTTTCTCTGTTCTGTTCCACAGATCTGTGTGTCTCTCTTTACACCAGTGCCACAGAGTGCTGGTGAATAAGCTGTGTGATGTCTTGTTATAAATTGGGTATATTTTATATACTCAATATATAAAGACTGGTTCCTCCCACTACATTCTTCTCTTCCAAAAATGTTTTACTTATTCTAGTTCTTTTAATTTCTGTATAAAAGAATAATCTTGTCTATCTGCAAATACATGTGCTGGGATTTTTCGAGGAATTGCACTGAAGCTGTAGATCAATCTGGGGAGAACTGACATCATTTTGCTATGCTGAGTTGTCAAACCCAGGAACGCAATATGCTTCTCTAGTTAGATCTTTGATTTGTTTTATTAGTATGTTGTAGCTTTCATCACACATGTGCCGTACATGTTCTGTTAAACTTATGCCCAAGTATTTTGTTTTTGGGGGTGTGCATGTAAGTGGCATTGTAGTTTTCATTTTTTTGTCCACGTGTATGTTACTATGTAGAAATACAATGGAATTTTGTACATTTACCTGGTTTCTTCTAACCCTATTGGTCCAGGTGTAGGTCTAGGAGTTCTTTTGCAGATTCCTTGGAATTTTCCACATTTCTGGAAATGGGACTATTTAATTCCTCCTTTCTTTTTTTAAAAATTTAATTCTTTTAATAATATATAATATATTATTTGCCCAAGGGGTACAGGTCTGTGAATTGTGAGGCTTACACACTTGACAGCACTCACCATAGCACATACCTTCCCCAATGTCAACCCAACCACCTTCTCCACACTCCCTCCCTTTCTTACCATATTATAATTCTAATTTCCAGTGCTATGTTGAATACAGTGGTGAGAATGGGCACTCTTGTGCCTTGTTTCTGATCATATGGAGATAGCATTTAGTCTTTCATTGTTAGATATGATATCAGCTGTAGTTCTTTTCTTTTTTAAATGAAGGGGGCAGAGGGAGAGAGAGAGAGTCTTGAACAGACTCCACGCCCAGTGTCAAGCCTGATGTGGGTCTCGATCTTACAACCATAAGATCACAAACTGAGCCAGACACCCCACTAGATGTTTATTTCAAATATTCTCTATCAAAATGAAGAAATTCTCCTCTATTCCTATTTTTCTAAGCATTTTTCTTTTTTGGTCACGAACATTTATTGAGTTTTATCAGATCTTTTTTTCTGCATCGATTGATATGTTCATGTGATTTTTCTTCATGTGATTTTTCTTCCTTGGTCTGTTAATATGGTAGATTGCATTGATTGGTTTTCAAATGTTGACCCAGATTTATATCCTTGAAATGAACTCCATTTAATCTTGGTGAGTAATGCTTTTAATATATTGCTGGATTCTGACTGTTAGTATTTTGAGGCTTTGGAGGCATTATGAAAGATACCAGTTTGTAGTTCTCTCTTTCTCTCTACTGTCTTTGTATGGCTTTGATATCAATGTAATATCAGCTTTATAAAATGAAGCATTCCACCCTCTTCTACTTGCTGGAAATTTTTATGTATATTGGTGTTAATTCTTCTTTAAAAGTTTGGTAGAATTCTCTGTTTTATTAGTACACTAATATGCATTGTTTTAATTTCAAATTTAAGCTATTCATTGCTGATGGATAAGAAAGCAACTGATTCCTGTATAGTAATCCTGTGTCTTGCAACCTTGTTATCATTGCTTATTAGCTCCAGAAATGTTGTTTTTGTTGATTCTTTGGGATTTTATATGTAGTACATAGATAATCATGTCATCTGTGAGTAAAGATAATTTTATTTCTTTCTTCCCAATTAGTATCACTTTTGCATTTTTTTCTTGTCAAAATGCATTTGGTAGGACTTCTGGTATGATGCTGAAGAGGTGAGAGCAGATATCCTTGTCTTGTTTCCGATCTTAGCAAAGCATCCAGTCTCTTACCACGAAGTATGTTAGCTGTAGGTTTTTGAAGATGTTCTTTATCAACCCAAGGAGGTTGCCCACTATTACTATTGTAATTTGTCAAATGCTTTTTCTGAATGTATTGATATAATTATATTTTTCTTCTTTACCCTGATGATGTCATTACACCAATAAGCTACATTAGTTAATTTTTTAAGGTTAAGTCAACCTTACATGCCTGGAGTAAATCTCACTCCTCTGCTTTTTTTTTTTTTTAATTAATTTTTTATTTTTTATTAACATATCATTTATTATTAGCCCCAGGGGTACAGGTCTGTGAATCGCCAGGTTTACACAATTCACAGCACTCCCCCATGTCCATAACCCCACCACCCTCTTGCTCCCGACCTCCACCCTCAGTTTGTTTTGTGACATTAAGAGTCTCTTATGGTTTGGGTCTGTCCTGATCCCATCTTGTTTCATTTATTCTTTTCCTACCCTCCAAACCCCCCACATTACCTTCAGCTTCCTCATATCAGGGAGATCATATGATAATTGTCTTTCTCTGATTGACTTATTTTGCTCAGCATAATACCCTCTAGTTCCATCCATGTCGTTGCAAATGGCAAGATTTCATTTCTTTTGATGGCTGCATAGTATTCCATTGTATATACATACCACATCTTCTTTTTCCATCCATCTGCTGATGGACATCTAGGTTCTTTCCATAGTTTGGCTATCATAGACATTGTCTAAACATTCAGGTGCAAGTGCCCCTTCGGATCACTAAATTTGTATCTTTAGGGTAAATACCCAGTAGTGTGATTGCTGGGTTGTAGGGTAGCTCTATTTTCACCTTTTTGAGGAACCTCCATGCTGTTTTCCAGAGTGGTTGCACCAGCTTGCATTCCCACCAACAGTGTAGGAGGGTTCCCCTTGCTCTGCAATCTCATCAGCATCTGTCATTTCCTGACTTGTTAATTTTAGTCATTCTGACTGGTGTGAGGTGATATCTCATTGTAGTTTTGATTTGTATTTCCCTGACGCCTAGTGATGTGAGCACTTTTTCATGTGTCTGTTGGCCATCTGGATGTCTTCTTTGCAGAAATGTCTGTTCATGTCCTCTGCCCATTTCTGACTGGATTATTTATTCTTTTGGTGTTGAGTTTGATAAGTTCTTTATAGATTTTGGATACTAGCCTGTTTGCGAGTATCTTCTCCCATTCTGTCAGTTGTCTTTTGGTTTTGTTAACTGTTTCCTTTGCTGTGCAAAAGCTTTTGATCTTGATGAAGTCCCAATAGTTCATTTTTGCCCTTGCTTCCCTTGCCTTTGGCAATCTTCCTAGGAAGAGGTTGCTGCCTGTGTTCTCCTCAAGGATTTTGATGGATTCCTTCCTCACATTGAGGTCCTTCATCCATTTTGAGTCTATTTTTGCATGTGGTGTGAGGAAATGCTCCAGTTTCATTTTTCTGCATGTGGCTATCCAACTTTCCCAACACCATTTGTTGAAGAAGCTGTCTTTTTTCCATTGGACATTCTTTCCTGCTTTGTTGAAGATTAGTTAACCATAGAGTTGAGGGTGTATTTCTGGACTCTCTATTCTGTTCCATTGATCTACGTGTCTGTTTTTGTGCCAGTACCATACTGTCTTGATGATGACTGCTTTGTAATAGAGCTTGAAGTCTGGAATTGTGATGCCACCAACTTTGGCTTTCTTTTTTTTTTTTTTTGGCTATTCAAGGTCTTTTCTGGTTCCATATACATTTTAGGATTATTTGTTCCACTTCTTTGAAAAAACAGATAGGATTTTGATAAGGATTGCATTAAATGTGTAGATTGCTTTATGTAGAATAGACATTTTTACAATATTTGTTCTTCCAGTCCATGAGCATGGAACATTTTTCCATTTCTTTGTGTCTTCCTCAATTTCTTTCATGAGTACTTTATAGTTTTCTGAGTATAGATTCTTTGCCTCTTTGGTTAGGTTTATTCACAGGTATCCTATGGTATTGGGTGCAACTGTAAATGGGATTGACTCCTTAATTTCTCTTTCCTCTGTCTTGTTGGTGGTGTATAGAAATGCAACTGATTTCTGTGCATTGATTTTATATCCTGACACTTTACTGAATTCCTGTACAAGTTCTAGCAGATTGGGAGTGGAGTCTTTTGGGTTTTCCACATATAGTATCATATCATCTGCAAAGAGTGATAGTTTGACTTCTTCTTTGCTGATTTTGATGCCTTTAATTTCTTTTTGTTGTCTGATTGCTGAGGCCAGGACTTCTAGTACTATGTTGCATAGCAGTGGTGATAATGGACATCCCTCCCGTGTTCCTGACCTTAGCGGAAAAGCTCTCAGTTTTTATCCATTGAGAATGATATTCGCAGTGGGCTTTCCGTCAATGGCTTTGATTGTATTGAGGTATGTACCCTCTTTCCCTACACTTTGAAGAGTTTTGATCAGGAAGGGTTGCTGTACTATGTCAAATGTTTTTTCAGCATCTATTGAGAGTATCATATGGTTCTTTTTCTTTCTTTTACTAAAGTATTGTATCACATTGATTGATTTGCATATGTTGAACCAACCTTGCAGCCCGGGAATAAATCCCACTTCATCGTGGTGAGTAATCCTTTTAATGTACTGTTGGATCCTATTGGCTAGTATTTTGGTGAGAATTTTTTTATCTGTGTTCATCAAGGATATTGGTCTGTAATTCTTTCTTTTGATGGGATCCTTGTCTGGTTTTGGGATCAAGGTAATGCTGGCCTCATAAGATGAGTTTGGAAGTTTTCCTTCCATTTATATTTTTTGGAACAGTTTTAGGAGAATAGGAATTAATTCTTCTTTCAATGTTTGGTAGAATTCCCCTGGGAAGCTGTCTGGCCCTGGGCTCTTGTTTGTTTGGAGATTTTTGTTAACTGCTTCAATCTCCTTACTGGGTATGGGTCTGTTCAGGTTTTCTATTTCTTCTTGGTTCAGTTGTGGTAGTTTATATGTCTCTAGGAATGCATCTATTTCTTCCAGATTGTCAAATTTGCTAAAATATAGTTGCTCCTAATATGTTCTTATATCCTCTGCTGGTTTTAATTGGTATTTTTTATTGTAATAAACCATAACCATGAACATAACCGTTTTCTGACTTCTATGGATCTTTTACAAAATTACTGAACCTAAAGATGGTCTTGGTGACCTCCCAAACTTGTGCCCTGTCACAGGTTTGGCCAACGGGGAGCTCAGAAGCTAACATGGCCAATTAGAGATGCCCCACATTTGCCCCTTACCATGTATTTTACATATTTACAGGGTCCAGGTATTGGGATGTAGATCTCTTTGTAGGGATGCTCTCCACATTGCCCATGCAACTGACTTGTGATCTTTTGTCCTGCTTACACATCCTGGGTGTACCCCTTTCATCTTACAAGAGAACGTTTTTGGCCACACCTGACATTATGACTTGGGAAATCTGAAGGAGCTCACAACATAATGAACAGTTCTGGATGCGTGGTCACTTGATGTTTTGAGACTTGTTCCACTTTTAACAGGGCACAGTAGCACACCAGGAGTTGCTAAGCAAAAGGCATACAATTCTCCACTGCAAATGATGTGATCTTGCTGCAAAACCCCAGGAGTCTGTATTCTGGTTCTTCCACTTAGTTTTGTCATCAACTCCACATGGTATCTTTGTCCTCATCTGACACTTGTGATAGCATATGTTAGGTGAGTCTGCACCATCCAAGAAACAGCACTGTTTTGTTTTTTCATCATAGCCAAGGTCCACAGAAACTTTCTCTAACCTGAGCTTCACGTTAAGGCCAGCAGCCTATCTGTCATCCTTGTAAACAGGCTAAAGAGGTATACGCAGGTATGGAATTTGCTACCTTCAGAAACCAAAGAGACAGTGTACCTCCTTCTTCATAGAAAGGTACACAAGATTCAAGAACTTATCTCTTGGGTGCCTGGGTGGCTCAGTGGGTTAAAGCCTCTGCCTTCAGCTCAGGTCATGATCCCAGGGCCCTGGGATCGAGCCCTGCATCGAGCTCTCTGCTCTGCAGGGAGCTTGCTTCCCTTCCTCTCTCTCTGCCTGCCTCTCTGCCTACTTGTGATCTCTGTCTGTCAAATAAATAAGTAAAATCTTAAAAAAAAAAGAATTTATCTCTTTCTTTGGATGAGATGTTCCAGCACATCCCTGATTTCATGGGCTGCTGATTCTTCATAGAGTTGATCTTCTATCGTTTGAAATGTGTGTCTACCATGACCTCTAATGTGTTGGCTACTTCTTACTCATGTGGCCCAATTACCATGATGTCACTGACAGAGTGGATTGATGTGATGGTCTGCAGGAAGTACAAATAGTCCAGGCCTTTTCTATCTATATTATATTGAAAGAAGAAACTGTTACTATAGTCTTGGGCAAGATTAAATATATATATATATATATATATATATATATATATATATATATATATATA
>NC_081557.1:11733049-11778010 GCF_022355385.1 Mustela nigripes
TATACTGTCATCTGCTCCATGTGAGTTGAACTGCTTAGGAGCCCCTTTTCTGATAATGACAGAAAAGAACACATTAATCCAGTCAGTGGCCACACACCGTGTACCTCGGGCAGTGCTAATTTGCTCTAGCAAAGATATCACACTATGATATCACACAGGTGGCACACTGCCCTACCACTTGGTTTGACTCTGTGGAAGTCAATGGCTGTTCTCCAGACTTACGAGTTTTTCAAGGAATCAACTAATAAATGCATATGTGACAGGGACCACTTTTCCTGTACTTTTTAGATCCTCGAGGACTGCACTAATTTATATTCATGTCCTCCCCCACTTAAGTCAATGAAAAGTAGGGGCAGAGCTCTCTAAGGACTTTTAGTGCTGATGAGATTTTTTTTAAAGGGGGGGACTTCAGGATTTTAAAGGGGACATGCACTAGTGTACCTCGGTCACTCTCAGCTGGGACTGAATTCTGGAAGTGGAGCAAACCAGAGATGGACGGAGCCTTCTGTGACTCAGTCTCATGTCAGTTTTGTACCCAACTGAATTAAGATGATCTGACTGCATTCTATCAGAAAATAGGGAGACTCCCACCCTGGAGGAAAATAACAAAATGCAGGCACTGATGCAGGTGATAAAGCCATTGCCATTTTTTGTGTGTGTAAAATGCAAGAATGATGCCACAGCCAGGCCAGCTGAGCTCCTGAATGTACATACCGTTTGTATTTGACTGCCAACCCCTTTGGATCCTTCCTTTGTCAGTGAATGAGAGTCCGAGTCCGGTGGAAGGGACCTCCGGATGTCCAGAGGTCAGTTTCAAGAGGGCTTAGCAACAGGTCAAGGGCTTTGTTTAGAAGGTGCGGTACTGGATACATCCAGCAGGTGGCGACGTTGTACCAGGAAATGGCCTCTCTGGGTGCTCCACTGGCCTTCCCGCAGTTAGCCCAAACTGGGATTTCCTCTTTCTTCTTTGGAAATTCTGTATTATTCTAACTGGAATCGTCGGGTTGGAGGTGGGGGCAGGGAAATGGTTCGCGGACAAGCCTCATGTCCAACATGAAGCGGTTCCTTAACAGGAGAATCCCCGGTGGCACTTAGGAGGCAGGGAGTTCTGGGCTAGACCACAGCAGGGATCATCGAATCCCCCAAAGCCACCAGCCACAGGATCACTTCGGTTTTCCTCCCCCACCTCAATCTTGCCTAAACCCCACTACTTGAGTCAGATTGCTTTCTTCCCATTCAAGGGCAGTACAAGTCAGGGGACTTTCCAGGTGGTGGGGTCAGGTTATGGAGGGCGGGCAGGGTGGGCTGGGGAGGAGAGAACGCAGTTGTCAGTCTCTTTCCCTCCTTTGTCCTCTCGCTCCAGGGTCCGCACCGAAGCCCCAGAGCTAGTTCCCCTCCGTGTACCACTGGGTATCTGGTGAGCACCAAGGCCCAGGGACCCCTTTCTGCCCCCTGCACAAGCTGCATCCGCTCCATCCCTCAGTCCATTCCAACACTCCTGTTCTCCAGAAGCTTTTCCTCTTCTGGGACAAGGTAGTTTGGTGATTTGGCCATGAATTTGGGTCCTCCCTCCTGTACTGACACAAGTGTATATGGCCTTTGGTCCCCCTTGGGGACAGGGTGATCTTAGCTTCATCTCTAGTTGTCTTTCTCCAAAAGCAGCTGAGGTTTTGGTAGCGGGGAAGGAGGGCAGCAGGGGTGAGGAGGGAGAGGAACGTCACTACCGGCTTTTATTTTCGGTTTTGAGCAGCTGCTGGTGGTTTGGGGTCGACCGAATGAACATTTAATGTTGTAGTTGTCCCAAAGCTAGTTGCAGGGAGTACCGTGGGCAGAGTCCACCGGTGGAATGGAGGCCAGGAAGGAACTGGAGCGAACTGGGGGCTCGGCAAACGGGTGACAAAGTGGGTCCTGGTAAGTGAGACATGAGGGACAGGTGAATCCAAAAGATTCTGCGCAGGGCTGGGGCCCGGAAGGAAACTGATCTGCTCAGTGGTCTTCCTTCTCCTCCTTCCCTTTGGCCATCACCCCCGCTGTCCCATCCCTGGCTTCTCACATCTGCACATCCTCCTTTTCTTCTCGCCCCTCCCCCCACCAAGGCCTTCTTTCTAGGATGTGTTAAAACTCTCCTTTCCCTGCTAAGGACCCCAGTCATTGGATTTAGGCCCCACTCTAAATCCAGGATGGTCCTCCCTAGAGATCAACTTAACTATATCCACACAATCTAGTTCCCCAAAACTCACAGGTGCTAGTGGTTAGGACTTGGACAAACGTTTCTGGGAAACACAGTTCAAGCCCCTGTAACCTCTAACTTTTTCTGTTAGGTCACCTAAACATCAATATATTTTTCTTCCTACAAAAGGGTCCTGGTTAATATTTCCCTAGGTTTCTGGTCTCCTCTCTCACTTTCAGAAGGTCAGAGCCCAAAAGTGCTATAAAGATAATTCAGTGGCTTTATTCTCCTGACAGACTCCAGACTCATACTGTACGTCTGTACACATCCAAGACAGCCCAAATTTCATGAATCAATCCCATAATCCCCTTAAGAATACCAGGTATTTCCATACTATGAGTAGGCCTCAAATCCAAAAAAGAACCTGACACCACAAAATGCCAGTGAGGACAGGAAGCAGTAGGAACTCTCGCTCACCACTGCTGCTGGGAAGGCAAAACCGCATGGCCACACCCATCGGAAGATGGTTTGGCAGATCTTCCCAGAGTTAAGCACAATCTCACCAGACAGTCCAGGAATCACACTGAAGTATTTATTTACCCAATGGAGTTGAGAACTTGGGTTCACACAAACATTTGTATGCAAACGCTGAGAGCAGCTTTATTCATAATCGCCAAGCACAGAAGCAACTAAGATATCTTTCAACAGGTGAACGAGTACACAAAGGGTTGTATACCTGCACAAGAGAACAGTAGTCAGTGGCAGGAATGAAATAAATGAGCTCTCAAGCCACAAAAAGATGCAGCGCGCGCGACCTTTGTTGAATATTGCTCAGCGAGAGAAGTCGAGCTGAAGAGGCTGCCTACTGTAGGGTTCTACTCCGGGGACCTTCTGGAAAAAGGCAAAACTATAAAGACAGTAAACTCATCTGTGATCCCTTAGGGGTGCAGGGGAGAGGGAGGAAGAAGTGGGTGAAGCCCGGGGGACTTCTAGGCTGTGAAAGAATTCTGTACAACATTGTAACAGTGTACACATGACATTATACACTTTTTAAGACCGCAGAACTCACAGCATGGACAGTGAACCTTGATCTACGCAAATTTAAAAAGATTTATTCGTTTATTCATTTTGAGAGAGAGACAGCATGAGCAGACGGAGGGGCAGAGAGAGAAGGAGAGAGTCCCCCAGCAGACTCGGCTCTGAGTGCAAAGCCGCCCTTGGGACCCGAACCTGAAACCCCTCAGAGACCAGGACCTGCGCCAAAACCAAGAGTCGGTTGCCCAAGATATGCAGATTTTAAACGTCACTTAGGCTGAGAAGTGAGAGGAAAGAGTGGAGACAGTGACAAGACTCCAACTACACTGCAAATGTGCAAAACACCTCGCTGCGTGGTGTGGAAGGACAGACAGGTGCTGACCCCAGTCACTTTGGGAGTGAGTCTTTAAGAACTAGAGGCAAGGAGATGGCACATTCACACTGCTCTGTAACTGACCACGCAACCCCTCCTCCCACCAGTACAGGTGAACAATTCTGATGCCGCTTTGCATGAAAACCAAATTGAACAATTAAGTGGGTCGGGGATGGTCGAAGCCAGGTTTCTCCCTGTTCGACTGGGAGTTCCCAGATAAGCAATGGAGGAGGCGAAAATGATCCAGTCCAGTGGGACTGGACTGCAGTGGGAGACATCAGTAAGAATGTCCAGCTTATGATACATCCAGTCACACGTAGGAATGTTTGCAGATACATGGTACCTGCGGCGGCCCTCCTCATCTGCGGAGGACACTTTCCAAGACCCCTAGGGGATACCTGAAACCTGCATATATTCTGTTTTTTCCTCTACACACACACACCTATGATGAAGTTTAATGTATGAATGAGGCACGGTGAGAGATTAGCAATCCCTAATAAGAAGATAGACCAATTTTAACAATACACTGGAATAAAAGTGATGTGAATGCTGTCTCTCTCCCTCTCTCAAAATACCTTATTGCACTGCACTCCTCCTCCTTGTTATGATGACGTGAGGTGGTAAAATGCCTGCCTGATGGGAGGAAATGAGCTGGCCGACCTAGGGGCTGTCACCCAGCGTTCGGCTACCATTGACCTTCGGGCGATAAGTCAGAAGGAAGATCATCTGACCACAGGAAACCAGAGCCCCAGAAAGCAAGATCAAGAATAAGCTGGGAAGGGTGACTGTACAGAAGCTAATAAACACACACATATGTCTTTTTTCTGTCTGCTGAGCGAGCATAAAAGAAAGAACATCCAATAGCAACAAGCATATTTAGTATCCAGATCTTGGTTTCTAACACTGTTCTCCAGGGCTCCTTGGAGAAATGGTTGATTCTAGGGCTGGGGCAGGAAATTTTCAAGCAGAGCATGGACCACAGCATAAGAAAGTACTCAAAACAAACAAACAAACAAACAAACAGGAAACAAACAACACACTGATGAGAATATGTCAAAGGGATATGCAAACCCTTGATGTCATATGGTGAAAAGGCACTTTGCTCCTCTGGTCTTACTCTCCAAACCCCACAACACCAGTCTAATCATCAAATTCCAACAGAAAGGCATCCCACAGAATACCTGAGCAGTACACTCTTTCTAACTGTCAAGATCACTAGTCAAAGTCTGAGAAATTGAGGAGCCTAACATTAACATTAACATCTAAATGTAATGCACTATGTGATCCTGAACAGAAAAGGTAAAAACCAAGGACTTAAGATCACAGTGATAGAATCTTTACGATAGTTTCTTTGCCCGAATAGACTAATCAATACAAGAATAATGTTTTACCCTTTGAATTTCAGAACACATGCATCCTGAGTTTTAGTAATATGAAGATTTGGGAAATCCTAAAGATTCTGTGAGAGATTATTTCTAAGCAAGCATTTAGTTCCTCACTTAAGATGAACAGCAGCCCTAAAATTGTGCTATAGATTGACCCACACATTTTCTAAGCATTTACTTTCCATCTTCCAGACACTGGGAATGAAGAGATGAACATGTGTTAGATACTGCCTTCAAGCAACTGAATTTAGGGGAAGGCACAGAAGACACGGAAAACACACACACGCACGCACATGCGGTTTGTGTCACAATCCCATTATTCTTCCCGTTGGTTGACTTTTCTTTTCTTTTTTTCTTTTATTTATTTTCAGCATAACAGTATTCATTATTTTTGCACCACACCCAGTGCTCCATGCAATCCGTGCCCTCTCTAATACTCACAACCTGGTTCCCCCAACCTCCCACCCCCCGCCCCTTCAAAACCCCCAGATTGTTTTTCAGAGTCCGTAGTCTCTCATGGTTCATCTCCCCTTCCAATTTCCCCCAACTCCCTTCTCCTCTCTAACTCCCCATGTCCTCCATGCTATTTGTTATGCTCCACAAATAAGTGAAACCATATGATAATTGACTCTCTCTGCTTGACTTATTTCACTCAGCATAATCTCTTCCAGTCCCGTCCATGTGAATACAAAAGTTGGGTATTCATCCTTTCTGATGGAGGCATAATACTCCATAGTGTATATGGACCACATCTTCCTTATCCATTCGTCCGTTGAAGGGCATCTTGGTTCTTTCCACAGTTTGGCGACCCTGGCCATTGCTGCTATAAACATTGGGGTAGAGGGCCTTTCTTTTCATTACATCTGTATCTTTGGGGTAAATACCCAGGAGTGCAATGGCAGGGTCATAGGGAAGCTCTATTTTTAATTTCTTGAGGAATCTCCACACTGTTCTCCAAAGAGGCTGCACCAACTTGCATTCCCACCAACAGTGGAAGAGGGTTCCTCTTTCTCCACATCCCCTCCAACACATGTTGTTTCCTGTCTTGCTAATTTTAGCCATTCTAACTGGTGTAAGGTGATATCCCAATGTGGTTTTAATTTGAATCTCCCTGATGGCTAGTGATGATGAACATTTTTTCATGTGTCTGATAGCTATTTGTATGTCTTCATTGGAGAAGTGTCTGTCCATATCTTCTGCCCATTTTTTGATATTATTGTCTGTTTTGTGTGTGTTGAGTCTGAGGAGTTCTTTATAGATCCTGGATATCAACCTTTTGTCTGTACTGTCATTTGCAAATATCTTCTCCCATTCCATGAGTTGCCTCTTTGTTTTCTTGACTCTTTCCTTTGCTGTGTAGAAGCTTTTGATTTTGATAAAGTCCCAAAAGTTTATTTTCGCTTTTGTTTCCTTTGCCTTTGGAGACATATCTTGAAAGACCGTTGGTTGACTTTAAAAGGGGATTAACAGCCCACGTGTTAGGATTATAGTCTTCATGTCTTTAGAGAAGTGGTGTGTACAAAATGCTCTATAATGGCAATTTTTTAAACAAAAGTAACCATTTTGGAATTTAGGAAATGATCACCTTTGCCTGTGGAATACCAACTCCCTGGGTAATCCCCTGGAAGCCAGTAAATAGGCTGAATTCTCACCATCTTCAATCCTCCTCACTCACCATTTCCACATCTTGCGGATCAACACATTGTTCTGTATTTGGCTGATTTATACATTCTTCTGTAAACCACTGCCCATGGTTTCGCATCATATCAAGGAGAATGGATTCCATAGTACAGCCGAACTCAATGATATGAGATAACCCAGTTTGGCGATTATAAGTGATGCCAGCAGTATGCATGGCTACTAATGAACCTTTTGCATCAAACACTGGGGAGCCAGAAGCCCCAAAGTAAAAAGAAGTGTCATAGGTAATCACATCAGGATCGTAAGCTATTTTCTGGAAGCTTCTTTGAGTGTACATATGGATATACTGCATGTCATGACTGCTATTCTCTCCCCCTCTAGGCTGAGGATGTTCCTGAAATTTCTCCCCTCGCTGCTCCAGAGGGATCACGGTGCAACCATCACTAGACTTGGCCTCTCCATACGGATGGCTGATGATATAGATGAGCCCACTAGATGGTGCAGGAGCAACTCTAGAATAGAGTCCCAAAGGTACCCGCTGTCCATTGGCCTTCAGTTGCAGAACCGCGTAATCGAGAGTGGCATCAGATACCTTAAACCAAGGCTCAATGAAAAAGCAGTTCTCTTCTTTCTCAGGGGGCCCTTCATAACTAAAAGTCACTCTTACGCACTGACCAATTATGTCTGCCCACCTACTTGGGTCTATTCCCTTTCCCACAATGTCACTTACCACGTGTCGACAAGTTAAAATAAACAGTTCATTCAAAACAAAGCAGGTGGCAGAACCCCTATTTCCATTGTTGTCCCACGACAGGTACCCAACTGAGTCACTGAGATGAGAAAGAAGTTTGTGCATTTTAACTGGGGTAGAGTTTCTTGTCAGTTTCCCAAAGTTTACTTTATGTAGTTTAAATAATGAAGCTCTGTTCTTTTTCTTTTCCAATTTTTTCTTGAAGTTATCTCTGATTTTTTCACTTTCTCTCTGCAAACTGGGGTACTGAGCCACAAATTCTTCTCTCAACACAGAGGTGTTTCGTTCCTCTGACTCCGAATTTTGAGAAGCTCCTGCTCCAAAGCTCATTCTTTTTTCAACTTCAATCTCAAAGAGCTCGCCTTCTAGGTTGTCAACAGTCTGCGTGCTTTCTAGAATGGAGTCATGGTTTTTGATGAGTCTCCAGTCCTCTTTCTCCAGAAAGGAGAGAAACCTGCCATCCTTGCACAATGCGTCCTTGATGGTTTCTCCTTTGAAAGCGTAGACACAGAGTTTGCACCCTTCTTTGTGGAGATGCCTGCTCTTGACTATCCTCTTCTTTCTCTTCCCAATCACGTGAATATAAAATTTGACACAGTCAGGGGATACCTTGTCATGCCGGCCAAATACCGGGCTCCTTTCTTTCTGTCTACTTCTACTCTGGGCAAATTTGATTAGGACGTGGCAGCTTTCAGGAAAGCAACTGAGGGGCATCCCAAGATTGATGTATCCTTCGATGCCTTCCGTGCCAAGCACCAGCATCTCTTTGCCCTGCTGAGTTTTTATTTCCTTCTCGACAGCCTTTAACGTGTTGAGTGCTGCATATAAGCTATCCCCTTCACTGTGTGTGAGCACGTGTTTTCTGGAGTTCACAGCCAAGGTGATGTAAATTGTCTTCTTTGGGAGCCCAGTCTGGTCTTTGGGTCCTTGAGCCTGGGTGTTAGTTATATCTTTTGGACCTTTCCTAGCACCCATCTTCATTTGAGGAATATCAAAATTATTCTCCTGGTTTTTATTGACCTAAAAATAAATGTTACATCCTTTAAAACTCTGAATACAACCTTACACAAGGAGGATTCATCATATACTAGAAATTCCCTGAAAAATTAAGAGCATTTGATTTCTATGCCTGAATGAGACATTGTCGCCCAAGTCGTATTCATTATGGCATTGGTGTGGACAGAACTTGCTGGTCATGGAAATAACAGGGCAGGATGGTTGTAAAGATTCAGTGTAACGTCATAGGTGACAATACCCAGCACGATGACTGGCACATTAAGAGATTAACTTTTATTTCCCTTCTTTGTAATGGTGCTAATATTCTGGATCCAAAAAAAAAAAAAAAAAGGAGCATAAGGTCATATACGTTCACTCTGGGCACAACAAAACAAACTCTCAGAGAGCATCTCTTCAGCCCAGCATTGTCAGAAACACCCTTGTTGGGACACTGTAATGGATTTCCAGCTCTTCAGAAGATTCTAAGGCAGATACGGACCTTTTCAAGTAAGGGAACTGGGTAGTACATGGCTATTGGCTGGCTCTGTCATGAAGTAGGACAAAGAGAAGCATAACTAGGCTTGTCTCAGCTTTCCTAGATACTTGGATATTTCAGTTACAACCAGACGAAAGAAAACAAAGGAAAGCTTTTACATTGCATACTCCAATTCTCAAAATTCTCCTAGCCTGCTTCTTGATAAACGCAAGGAGGATTTCAGACTCAGGAAAGAAACTGAGGGTTTGATATGATAACAGAGCCCCATTATTAGAAAGAGCCCTGAGGTCAGTAAAAGTAAATGTAAATCTTCCCTTCACTTATGTCTCAAGCAAAAAGGCATTTCTCCCTCTGCATAAATAAACTGAGGATAATAAAAATCTTCCCTCCCTGCCTAACAAGGTTATGATAAGGATGATTATTCTAAAATTTGTTTCATACACTAGAAAGCACAGTACAAATGTAGGTTGTTACTGTGATCAAAGAGATTAGCTATATTTGAGATAGTATATATTTTCATTCTTTGAAATAGTATTGATTTTTTTATTCCACAGTTGACTGTAATACATTATAGTAGATTCATTGTTTGTTGTTCAGGAAGTGTTACAATAGCTTTTTATTGAAGGCTGTTTTGATGTGGCCAAGACCTGTATTAACACTAAAAGAATAAAATGGATGAGAAAGATTTTACTTTAATAGCGTCAATCTACAAGGAGGCAATTTTTTGGCAGAAAGAATTATGAATCTAGTGTCAAGAAGAGCTATGTCTCATATTGGCATATTCCATAAACAGTAAATAGACATATTTACAAACATACCTGAGAGAAATAGTGCTCAATTTTCCTATTTCTCTTCTCATCGAATGCGATCTGTGACCTGCGCTTCTTAGGGCTCATGATGGTTTGAAGGTAAATAGACAGTTCACTCTAAACACTAATTTCAAAAAAGTTCAAGTTAGAGTGGTATTTTCATAGCTATGTTAATTGTAGAGGATAACACTGATGGGACCACAGATCCCACCCCTCCCCTTGGCCTCTAGCATCCCTCTCTTGCTAAGAGATGTTAACTTAGCAAGTAAATAGTTGACCCAACAACTACGATCACTCGATGATAAAAGCTCCCTTTTATAGACCACTGCTTGGTAGGTACCACACTAAATACTTGAAAGAAATTGTCTCCGATTGCCAGTTCCCCCAGAAACCATGCAAAGCTGGTGCATTTGCTTTTTGCAGATGAAGAAACTGTAACTCAGAGGAGGTAGGTGACCCTTAAGGCCAGAGCCATGTGATAGAGATGGAATTCAAATGCAGAAGGGTTTGTAGTATGAGAATTAAAAAGTGTGTTCTAGTTACACGGAGATTAAAATCTGGCCCCCATTTAATGGCACAGGGATGGTGTGATTACAGAGGAATGGATGGGAAAAGAGCCATAAAGACAAAATCATCTTGGGACGAGAGTTTGCCTGGGAAGTCAAGAAGTCAAGAAGTTTAGTTGCTGCTTGGTTTTTTGGTTTGTTTAAAGGGATACTTTTCCCTTCTATCTTTCCTCTGATGTCTCCCCAGAAGAGAATGAACAATGTAAATAAAACCGTGAAATCTTCATTAGCAATAAATAGAACAAAAGCCAGGGAGGGCAGCAGCTCTGTTTTCAGATCCCAACATGTACCACGAAGCCTGGCATGTGGTGATCTCTCAATAAAGACACATTTGTGGGGTGCCTGGGTGGCTTGGTCGGTTAAGCGTCTGCCTTCGGCTCAGGTCATGATCTTAGGGTCCTGGGGTCAAGTCCCGCATCGGGCTCCCTGCTCAGCAGGGAATCTGCTTTCTCCCTCTCCTGTTCCCCTTGCCTGTGCTCTCTCTCTCTGACAAATAAATAAATAAAATCTTAAAAAAAAAAAAAAAGGACACATTTGTAAAGATCCAATGAATGAACGGAGCAAGCACAGGAGGTGCTATGACCTATCCTAAGTTCCTTTTAATAAATTACCTCATTTAATTTTTCCAATTCTGTGTAATTGGTATTATTAGTTCCATTCTACGAATAAAAAACTTGAACATCTAGAGAGATTAAGCTATTTACTCAAGGTCACAAAGCTCCAGAAAGTATACTTTTGGTTACGAACATTTTCAAATGGGAACTACAACAACAAAATAGAGAATAGGATAATGACTCTGCATACGCCTATCACACAGAGTTAATGATGATTCATTTTTTGGATAAATTTGCAGCATCCTTTTATTTTTCTAGATTATTTTACACTTAGATACATCATAACATTTTATCCCTAATTATCTCTTTCCAGCTCTACAAATTAAGAACTTTTTCTTGCCTAATCACAATCCTAATTTATTTGACCATCCAATCGAGGTGCATTAGTCGTCTTTAATTATTATGTCTCTTTAGTCTCCTTCATTCTAGAAAAAGCCCTGATTTATTAAAAAGAACAGAGAAGCTGTCTGCAGAGCGTTAAACTCCCCGGCTGCTGCTTCATGTTGTTACGCTGTAGCCCACCTGTTTTTTGGTCAAGGGCAAGTTCTCTAAAGACAATGACTGTTCTCCTAACCGTTTCACTGTGGAGCAGGAGCTGTGGCTTCATTCTTTACTGCTAATGAGCTGCCCAGGAAACTCCAGCGTCTCTGAGCCTAACTCTCCTGTTTGTAAAATGAGCAAGGACTCTAAGAGAGCTACAGAATCTGAAGGTGCTGCATCAAGGGTAGTTTTTATAAGACCCCCTGGGTTCAAATATCAGCTTATCATTTACTAGCTGCCTGACCGTGGGCATGTTAAATTAACCCCTGTCCATCTCACTGTCCACAGCTCTAACACGGGAGGAGTAGTGGAATCTGACTCCCTTGTGAAGATTAAAAAATACAATGCATGAAAAGACTTTCGGAACAGTGCCTGGCACATAACAGGTTGCCCAGTACATATTACTACTATTATTATTTTGTATCAATATACTTACCACAGGGATACTTTTTCAACAGCAGAGAACGTGGGAAAACAAAATAGATACCTATCACTGGGCTGTGTTGTAAGATCCTTGAAGGCAAGGACTTACTGTCCAACAATTAAGAAATCTGCAATTTCAGTGTGTCAGTTGATGATGACCCAATCTTAGGGACTGAGTGAGAACCCAGGAGATTTAAGAGTGGTAATTACATATGGACCAAAAAAGGAATATAAAGTAGACAGAAAGAAATGCGAATTTTGCATTACATTGGGATTAACTCCAGCATTCACAGTGGACAGGGGCAAGAGATTAAGAAAACACCCTAACATTCCCCCCCCCCCCAACATCATTTCTGGTGTCCAGCGTGAGTCCCGTAATAGCAAAGGTGAAATGTCCTTAGCTGGGCCTCCTACTGCAGCCCGCTCTCAGAGTTGGAGAAGGCTCTGCTGACCTGAAGGGCTGCCCTATGTCCTCGAGTAAGGAGATAAAGATATGCGGCCTGTTCTTGGTCCATTCCCTGCCCACCCAGAGGCTCTCCCTTGGAATTCCTCCCGAACCCATCTCTCTTCCCCTCTTCCTCTTACCTCCTCACCCTCCCCCGGCTTCTCCACCTTCTAGGCACCCCCCCCCGCCCCACCTCGCCCCTCGCCCCTTCCTCTCCCACTCCTCCCCTAGGTTCTCTCCCTCTCTTCTTCCTCCTCTTTCCTTCTCCGCCCTCTCTTCTCTGGAACCAGTGCACAGAACTGAGCCAGACTGGAGAGGGGCCGGGTCTCGGCTGACCTAGGCCCCCCTGCAAGGCCGCCACCGCCGCCCCCACCCCGCCTCCGCGGCGGGACAAGCTGCAGCCACGGAAATCAAACCAGGCCCAAATCTGGGCCCCGCGGGTGGGCGGCGCTGTCCCGCCCAGGCCAGCGACCCCAGCCCCTCCGCCCCAGCCCCGGGGGCTCACGCGCGCTCACCCACTCCTCGCCGGCCGCCAGCACCCGGGACTTGAATCCCGCGCCCAGCCGAGCTCGGTGCTTATAGGAGGAAGCCAAGGCCTCTGAGCTCCGGCGGGGAGCTGGCCTGGGAGGGGCGTCCCTGCGAGCGGGGCCGGCGGGGCGCGCGGGGCGGGCCGGAGCTGGGGCGCGCGGGCGGGAGGCCGGGGCTGAGGTTCCAGAAGGTGTCCTGCCCCATGCGATCCGCTGCTCGGCGGGCTGTTGGGGTCTTTCCACTCTCCTATCTGCCCGGCTTCTAACAGCCTCACCCCTCCGCCGCCTCTGAGTCTTTGCTTCTTTGGACACCCGGGAAGCGGGCCTGTCCGTCGATGGCGGGGTGGGGAGGGCGAGTCTCCAGAATAAAGCATTAGCGTGTTTGTCTCCGTCCCTCCAGCCTGAAACAAAATCTTCCCAAGGTCTTCCGTCCCCAGGGCCGGTTTGAGAACCAGACGTGGGCGTCTATGCCTCGTCTCTTCCCTTGAGCTTTTCTCTCGCACAAGGACAGCCAAGGCTGACACGGGTAGAGACCAGTTGCTGTATGGCTAAGAAGGCGGATTTTCGTCAAACACAGACCTGTTAAATTTTTGGTCAGAAAATCAAAAGGGTTCCTTAAAAGGTTTCTTTACTCCCAAGGGCAAAATAAACTCAGCACATGGGGAACGCAACAACAACCACAACAAAGCTGGACATGAACCTCCGCACGCAAGACACAGTCTCCCCGCCACTGAGTTCACACAGCGCTGGAGAGAGTTCAAGGGACCTCAGAGGGACAGGGCAGCAGAAACCCACTCGGTGTTGTGAGGCCTCCAAGGATGTCAAGTGCTGCTTCCCAGAAATCTCGACAGAACCGCCTGTTGGTAAAGCTAAGCCCGCGGCTTCTTGAGGTTATGGGGAGCAGAACTTCCGTAGCGTCTCAGAAAGGGGAGAGCAAGGTTGGACTCTTTATGGAGATTTTGAAGTCTGGTTTAAGTCGGGTCTTTTATGTGGGGGATTGGTTAGGATAGGGTAAGCCTCGGGTGACAGTTTAGGACCAGTGGGTGACAGGCAAGGATTTTCAAGAAGGTTTGGAAACTGTGCTTTGATGTTTTCAAGTGAAGAGTGCTGCGGTCTTTGAGGAAGTTACTGGAATAAACAGTAAAGATATTTGCAACTTCCATGTCCCTGGGCAAAAGCTTGCTGGTATAGTAAATTCATGCTCATGAAAAGAGAAGATAAGTCATATTAATGTAGTCAGCAAGCGATGTGACTGTAGATGACTTTCTCTTCATGATGAACATGCTGGAGAACCTGGTCACCATTTGTCACCGAGAGTATCGAGTATTTTATCTAGAAGCTCACTCAAGAGCACACATTTAACATAACTGTTGTCATAATGCTACACCCAGAATTTAGACACAAAGAGGTTGATCTTCTTAGGAAACATTTTCATAAAGTTAACGATGGGTCTTCAGAACCACATCAGCTTTTAAGATTAGAACCTGCTCTCCCCTTGGGCACTGCGAAAGAAATATTACATCCTTTTATTTGACTCTGCTCTAGATTTCCAGGGACAAACCCCAGTCCTTTCAGGAAACAAGGGTATTCCGGTTTACGGGTTGCTGTCCCCTCTCGCCGCCCCCCCCGCCCCAGCCCGAGGTTTTTCTCCTTTGTGACTCCGTCAATACATTTTCTCTAAACTCTCAAGTCAGCGCCAGGACCAAAGGGGTAACTCACCCAAGAGAAGAGCTCGTCGCAGACCTAGCCTTCACTCGCCTGCACGCGCGACTTTGGGGGGACCCTTGCCTCCAGCCGGGAGTTCCGCCTTCTGGGTAAGCGGGCGGTGCGTCGGCCCGAGGGACCGCGGGGTGCCGCGTCCCTTTGTCTCATTGGACGGCTGCTCTCTACTGCGGAAGCCGATTGGTCGCGCTCTGGCCGCCGAGCGGAGCGCGGGAAAGGGTGAGCGCGGCCCCGGGCGCTGCAAGGTGCAGGAATCCCCGGAGGAACCCCGGCTGCGGGCGGCCGCGCACCCTCCCTCGCGGCGGACCGGCGCGGCCTCACTGGGCTCTCGCCGCCCTCGCTGCCTGCTTCATCTCCCTCCTTCCCCGAGTCCTGAATCCCCGCGGCAATCCCAGTGGGGGTGAAGGGGGGGGAGCCGCGGAAGGCGGGACTTGAGGCTCCGGCCTGCGCGCCAGAAACCCGCCGCGAAAGTGCGTGGGTGGAAACGCGGCTTCCGAGGCCCGGCTGTCCCCTCCCGGAGATGTGTGGAAAGTGAAGACAGAGGCAGGAGGCGGGCGTTTGCAGCGAGTCGCCATCTCCAGCGCCCTGGGGGCGCTGCGGGCGGGTGGGGAGAAGGGGACTTGGGCGACTCGGGCGTTCCCCCCAGATGCGACAGATCCGGTGACTGTGACAATCAGGAAGAAGCCGCAGCCGAGAATGGAGGTGGAGTGAACGACCTGGTCGTGAAGCGAGTCTCCAAACGTCCACGAATATAGGCAGATGTTTGCAATCCTGATGAAGAAGACCGTAAGGACTCCAGGAATAAATCCCAGAGCGGACAACTCCAGTAGGACAGGGCTTGCCGGCAGCCGCTGTTTAGGGATCTGCACCAACAGCAGATGCGCACGCATTCCATTCTGTATTTGAAGAGGAGCCGCGGTTACAACCGTGACACGTTTTCTGCAATTGACCGAGGACTAGAGGATGTGTGTAGAGCCACAGTGTTGAGAAGAGCGTTGGTAACTACAGTATATGTGATAATTTGGGGGGAACCGGACTTAATGTGCATACAGCACTCCCCAATAACTACAACTACTGCTTCCTATACTGTGGGTTCTCTGGGATTTGGAAAGAGTAAACTTTGAAAAGGAAAAACAAACAAACAAACAACAGTAACAACAAAAGACCCCAGAAAACCCAATTAGTATGAAAATTTCACCACTCACTATCATTCTCTGAACCGTTAGAAGTTTTCAGGCTCCTGAGAGTAGTGCATGAGATCAACACCAAAGAATTAACTTTTCTGATTTCTTTTTTTTTTTTTTCATTGTAGATTCTGAAGCAGTAAAAAATTTTCATGACAAGCAAGAGGTGGTGAAAATACTGGGGTTGAAACGGCTACCTCTGAGCTACCTCGTTTTAGAGAGCTATACTTTTCCAGCTGACTTGTTAGAATTTGATGGACTTTTGAGATATTGTCTGGAAATTATGACCAATCTCAACTACGAAGAAGAGTGAGGTTGTCCTTTTTTGGGAGTATGAAGACCTATAATGAAGAGCAAAACTAAATGTCTGGTCCACTGAGAAAGTATTTATGCAGATGTGAAACATTTTCTGGGTCTTTTTTTTTTTGTCTTTTGTACATTTCAGTATATAAACAAAATAGTGGTTTAGTAGCCAATAGACTTAACAACACTTCCCAAACATGGATGTTAAGAATTCAACATTTTGTTTCTATGAAATATTAGTGCGCAAGAAGATAGTGAAAAGTTAAAATAAAATGTGTTCTTATCTATGCATCTATGAGACCTTGGTGCAACTGTACCTACTATGTAGCAAGATATTTATCACTTTTTTCTTAAATATTTCTATAATTTTGTATAATTTTAATAATCCTTATTTTTAAAACATTTCTGGCTTGGTAAGTTATGTGTTAGTTTCTTGGGGAAAGGGCATAAAATAAATATTTCCTCAGCCTTAAATATATCCACAATAAAATATATTTTGTCTTAAGGTAATAGGAAAATAAACTTTTTTGGATGAAAGTTTTCTGTCACACCTTTTCCTTCATAACCCCTAAATCTTTTGTTATTTCTTTCTCCAAATTTCAGACAAGATGAAGTTGTAATCTCAAAGTTACAATATAGAGCTAGTGAGAGCTAAACCAAATAAAATTCACATTCTCAAGACTAGAAACCCAAAAGGTTTTTTTAAAAGATTTTATTTATTTATTTGACAGACAGAGATGACAAGTAGGCAGAGAGGCAGGCAGAGAGAGGGAAGCAGGCTCCCTGAGATCATGACCTGAGCCGAGGGCAGAGGCCTAACCCACTGAGCCATCCAGGTGCCCTGAAACCCAAAAGTTTTTAAAAGCAATTTGACCATTAAACTTATTTATGAAATTTTCTTCTTTTTTTCTTTGGTCTGCTGAAAACCAGAGTTTTTATAATTACCAGGAAATTCCTTAAAAAGTAGATGCATTCCTTGTAAATGCTTAATCAAATAGGCTATTTCTTCATTCCTAGATTAGGATTACAGAGAACAACGCTTTCCCATCATTAGCCTCCAAAAGTGTTGTTTTCCATACTTAATCACGGGGGTGGGGGGTTCCTTGATGGGAAGAGATTAATTTTTACATGCAAGGTCAAATATAAAGGTGACAGCATGGCATGAGTTTTCTTCCTCTGCATATGCCTCATTTTCTTACTTGCCTCTTGCTTTTATGGTGCGGTTTGGGGTTTTTGTTTTGTTTTGAGCTTTTATGTTGCTAAACAGTCAAGAGCAAAGACACTTAATACAGTATAATTTTCATAATTAATTCCTGTCTTTGTTACTCTGCTGCAGAAATTTGCTCTGTTATTATACTCAAAGTGACATTTTGGAAAATGTAAAAATGGGTTTTTCATAGATTTATATTACACTGTGCTCTATAGACACTAATTTTAATAAATCACTCATATATTCTAAGACTAATTTTCTTATGGGAAACATATCAACAATAATATGCATGAGTATAATTATGCTGTGGTAACTGGTCTATTTGGAGAATGTTTACTGTGACTCCTGAACGTGAAGTCTTTGCTAGAAAATCTTAATTAGATAATGCACCTATAAGACATTACATAAAACATGCGAACAGATAACCTCATCTGCAGGATTCTCTTTGTTTTGTTTTGTTTCTCTGTTTTTTTAGAGAGAGAATGAAAGAGGTCCTGGGGGAAGGGCAGAGAGAGACATTGAGGCAGAATCTTTTTTTTTTTTTGTCTGTTTTTAAATATGTTATTTATTTGACAGAGAGAGAGATCACAAGTAGGCAGAGAGGCAGGTAGAGAGAGAGAGGGAAGCAGGCTCCCCACTGAGCAGAGAGCCCATGTAGGCCTTGATCCCAGGACTCTGAGACCATGACCTGAGCAGAAAGCAGAGGTTTGACCCACTGAGCCACTCAGGTGCCCCTCAGAGAGACAAAATCTTAAGCAGGCTCCAAGCCCAGTCCAGAGCCCAATGAGGGACTTGACTTCAGAACCCTGAGATCATGACATGAGCAGAAACCAAGAGTCAAATGCCTAACGGACTGAGTCATCAGGTGCCCCTGCACCTAATTTTTGAGGTTAATTTTTGTGCAAAGCCTTCTTGTAGGAAAAGATTATACATGGTTATACAAGATTATACATGAAGATATCTTGTTTTCCATTTTTACTTCAGAATTTATCTTAAAAGCCATTCCTCCTCTGTAAAAAACAAACAAAACTCAAAAATGTAAATAAAAATTACAGGTTCATCATACTTGACACAAGTTTCTTTTTTGGTTGCCTATTATAACTCATTCTTAATCACTGAAAGCGCTATAAATAAATGCCTGTTTCATAAATCAAGATATGTGATCAAGTTAAAATAAATTGGTGGTGGTATATAACATTTTATTGTAATTACTTTTTATAGTCATTTATAAATGGAGAGAGGGGCAGGGGATTCCTTGGCAATGGCCAGCCAGGCTGTTTGCTTTCACGGATGCGCTAACCCTTACATCTGCGGGTGGAAGGAGTCACTGCCCGGGGTGTGCCTGCTTTATTTAATACTCTCAATGACCCTGTGGGGAAGGTGTGGTCATCTGCCCTGAGTCACAAATCAAAAGTTTTGCAAGTATTTGCCCAGAAACATTCTTGCCAGGATTTAAACTACCATCTGAAGCTAAGGCCATCTAACTCCTTGTATTGAAAGGCTTCTATGGCTGCCTTTAATTTTTAACAGCGAAAGGCACAGCCGCTCACCCCTTCCTACATATTTTTTCATTTACACAATCCTTTCTTCAACACATAGATGTGCAGTTACAATTTATAAGACCAAGTGCTGGATTCTATAGAGGGTGAATGTTGAGAACAGTCCTGCCATTAGGAAGGAGGAAAAGGTACACACATAATAGAATCTCCAACATGGTTTCATTCATTTAAAACACATGTTGCTTCCTGCTTCCAGAGAATGTACTGGATATTAGGGATACAGAGTTGAATGAATATGTTTCTCATATTCATGGATCCAGAGCAGTTTATACAATCTAGTTCTAAGCACAGTACTTTCCCAGGACATACTATACATGTCTGCTGCTTAAAGTTTCGTGAAGTTTTATGTAATTTTGCCTTAGAAAACATTTATTTTGATTTTCTGGGAATTAGGAAAACCCTAATTCTATTTCTCTGATTTTGGAAAGTCCGGAGAACTGGAAGAACCTGATGATGAATGTGAGAAATTGTTCTCAAATCTCCACCCTGCCCTGTACATATACCTTTTGCCTTGACTTGCCTTGACTTCACAGTTCCTCCCACCTCATTAATGTCAGACTTAACCACCTGATTTGCTTCAGCCAGGGGAATGTGCACAGAATGAAAACTTGCCTGGCTTGACCTTGGGCACCACTGGATCTTTCTGTTTGCCTCTCTTTGACTTCTGCTACCGCCAGTTTAATAACATGCACCTGCTAGTACTACTTCATAATGTGGGGAGGTTTCAGTGAGGCAGTAGATGGAATGAGGGTCCAAATACACCAAATACACAAATACTCCATAAGTGATAGGCGTTTTCATGTTTCTTTTTTTTATGACTATCGTATAATTCTGCTTGGTATATACCTGTCTGCAAGGCTGTGCACTATGTCAAAAGTGAACATGATTTCTAGGTTCGGGGAATATTGCTAAATTACTAATACAGAAAGAATGTACCAAATTACTCTTCCACCAGCAGGACAAGGTGATGTTAATTTCACCTTGAGGTCAAAGTGTTGAGCGACCTGGATTCCTAAATTCAGAGCCAGATCCTAAGACTCCAGATACCCCCAATATCTGGAGGGCATAACACCTGAGGAGGTAACGCCCTCATGGGGGTAGGGGTGGGGGGATCTGCTTAGACTTTTAGGAGGGTGCGTGCACCGCCCTAATTGCTGAGACTCCAAGGGGGAGGCTGCCTGCACACGGGGCTCATCCTTTCTCCGGGAAGAGCGGTATCCGTCGCAGTCCGCGCAGTCGTGGCCAGAGGCCAGAGCTCCTGAGCGCTGGGTACGCGCAGGAGACGCGTGCTGGAGTGCCCTCCGTCCTTCCTCCTAAAGAACCACGCAGAAAACCGCCGCCAGTCTTGGCTGGGCGGGCCTGAGCTCCAGGGATGGACGTTCCTTAACCACCATCCTCAGTACCCCTCCTGAGACTCGCACTTCCAAGGTGCGCTGTTTTACTTAAGGGCTTCCCGGCGGGGACCGTCCTTTGCACCTCCGAAAACCGGACGGGGTAGGATGGGAACCTTCATTCATCACCTGTGGCTCATTGGGGTTGCGTTTGACACACCTGAGTCTCATTTAATCTTCACATTCACCGTTTGGGCGGTGGGTGTGACTTTGTCTCCATTTCATAGATTAGGAACCCCTAATCTATGTTTGCTAGATTAAATTTGCTAGTTGAAGGGAAAGACAGATGTACCCTAGGATTTTAGTCTTAGAGCCTTACAGCCTTTTAGGACGCTGCAAAGACTTTGGGCCCCTCTTAGTTCCTTCATTTGCAAACCAAAGAGGTTGGCCTAGATGAGCGATTCCCCAACTTTAGTGTCTATAAGAAATATTTAGGGCAGGCTTTTAAAAGTGCAGATCTTGGGGCAGCTGGGTGGCTCAGCCCGTTAAGCGTCTGCCTTCAGCTCAGGTTATGATCCCAGGGTCCTGGGATCCTCAGCAAGTTGAAACTTCAAGTCAGTTGTGCTTCCTTTCCGTTGCTCGCTGGGTTTCCGGGACCCCACCGCGACTCCGCCCTTCGCCCCGCTGTCCTCTCGTTCCGCCGTCCCCTTCTGTCCCTCCAGAATCCTCCCGCGGCGCCCGCGGCGCTGTTAAACCCGGAGCTGCGGGGCCAGAGATGAGCGCCTGCAGCCCCGCCTTTTTGAAAAGTCCCTGCCCCGGGAGCTGAGCCTCTAATAACCCCGCCCGGCGAGGGCGTTTCTTCACTAGGAGCGGAGTCCGGGCGCCGCCTGTAGGGGGCGCGAGAGGACGAACCTGAGAGAAAGGGAAGGGGGCGGAGCCAGGGCGAGGATTGACATCCTTCCTGCCCAATAGCAGCACAATAGGGAGGTGGTTTGCCCAACCCTCCCTTCCCCCTTCCCTGGGGCGGGAAACGGTTTTTCCTTCGCTGCGAGCTGGGCAAGCCCAGAGACTTTTGCAGAAAGCTGAGAAGCTACGGTCTGGACGCTCCCGCTCAAGTGGTCCTTCTAGATCCGGCTGTTGGCCTAAATGTGCCAGAACTGAGGTTGGCTTGGCCTGCTGGGGCTGCGTTGCTGCCTCTCCAGTTTAGCATCGATCGACTTCACCTTGCTGAGAGTCAAGTGCCCTTTTCTCCATCATGATACCCTGGATTTATCGTAAACATGTAAAGGGATTCTTGGCGTGGGGCTAAGCTATCTGGTTTTGTTGGTGTTGTTATTTTAGGCCCAGGAATTTCTGGCCCTGAAAAGGAGGGAGCAGGCAGGATTTTAAAATATATTTTGTTACATAGTTTTCTTTTGTTAATCAAGATATAACATATTTGGAAGTTTGGTTCCTCAACCTTGGGTTTCTTCTCAGGTCTTTTCATAGCAGCAACAACAGCAAAAGCACACGGTAATTCCGATCGCAGCCACTTTGTTTCTGGAAGCCTGCCAGTTAATTTCTGTGGCCAGCCTTTCCTCCTTCACTGGCAGTTGGCCAAGTGATTGCATAACATCATGAGACTGACCAGAAGAATCCCTGGTCAGATTTCATTTTGAAGGTTTGTTTTTTTTTTAGTTCTACTTCAATTGTATAACTGACTTTCACAATCTACAAGAAAAAAACAAAAACAAAACAAAACAAAAGAAAAGAAAACCCCGGCCAAAGCTAGCGTTCTGTGAAGGTAGATTAGCAAGTCTTCTCAACTTGTGGCTGGTGTGGACCAGCCTCCCATATCCTCTTCTTAGCTGTCCTTTGCAGGGTTGGGTGAAGCCTGGGAGGACTAAGCAGCAAAGACTGAAGAGCAGGAGCCAACCCTTGGGACCTCATCTTTAACTGATTTGTGTTGTTCTACAACAATTACCTGTTGTGGTAGAGGTCCCGTGAATACGCTATAGGGTAGCCTTTACTCATTTCTTATTGACCTGTGTCTAAGAACTATAAATCTAGATTCTTTTAAAAAAGTGTATCCGAATAATAATAATAATAAAAAATTTAAAAGTGTATCCACTCTTTTTGGAGTTACTAGAACTTTAAGTGTTTGCTAAAGACTTAGCACTGGGGATACAAAGAAGAATGTAACATTGTCCTAATCATCAAATAAGTTACAATCTAGTACCTAAAAAAGGTAAAAAGAGAGTTACAACTGGTGTGCTGTAACACAGAAATGAGGAAAGGCAGTGGTGGCATAGAGAGGGCTTCAGGGATGCCAGCACCCAGGGGGGACACTTGAGCTCTATATCCCAAGTTTAGATGTGCTTGTTGTGGCAAAGTCCCAGGGTCTCTGCATCTGACTCCTGCACATCCTAGTGATAAGCTTTACCGAAAATTTCGGTGGAAAACGCATCTTACTATAAGAACTTAGAACCACCTCTTGTCTGGGCTGGTTGGACCCACCTTTGGTTCAAAGGGATGGGGCAGGATCAAGTGGCAGGCAAGTTCAGCGGTACCATATGCTTTGCCTCCCAGGATTGCCACTGAGAGAGGCAGACTTCCTTTGCATGCTATTTAAAAACATACATTTGAGGATCTGATTCCCCCAACTGGAGCTCCTGTGACAATTTTTATTAGACATTTAATTACAGCAACAGGATAAGATCTGAAATCCTTACGTGTGTGGTGTAGCAAGAGGCATTGTGGGCTCCCAGGATTTGACAAGAGGTCCCACAGCTTTGTGGACACGTCTAAAGATATCCGTTTGGTTACAGTTACATGTAACCCTTTGTTGCATTATTCCTTCTTTCAATTTCAGTAAATACCAAACAGGAAATGTCAGTCCCCATGGTGGTCTGGTAGAGAAAGGATGAGTCAAATGCTTAGAATAGAACTTAACTCCCCATTATTCAGATAATAATTAAGAAAGAAGGTCTGTCTCTCAAATAAACACGTTGGGCCCTTCAATTGGTATATAAGTAAATAATCCTAATACATTTCTCATGTTAGTATTGGATAGAAGAATATGGTCACATTCCTTTCATCAAGTCTACATCTTGGCCATCTTTCTTAATCTATGTCACCAATATAAGTCCCTTTCCTTCTCTTTAGAAGTTCGAGATTTCATTTTTACATAGCATATTTTGTCTTGAAAAAAATACAAGACTCAGGATGATATAACCTTCCTCCAAAGAGACTTTACAATTCATTCTGGGCGATGGCTGGACTGGCATCCCTAGTAATCTCCAGTCACCTTAACCTAATATGGACTGAGGTGATTTCAAACTGACTTGTATCCCTGTGAAGGCTGAGACAACATCTGGAACATTTTTATTTATGAATGCAACACTTTGCATTCCAAATCCTGTGTTTACCAGAACCCCTACTACTTGATAGGACTTAAGCTCTAATTCTTGTGCCTTCTCAGCTTCATGATTATCTTCAAATGTCTGGTCAGCTTCTCAGCCTCCCAGTCATCTCCAGAACTGGCAGGTGCCTCTAAGGTAAAATCAGTACTAACTACAGAACTGACCTGTTTGGGCTTCCCTCCTCACTGGGATATTGATCCTGGACTTCAGTAGAATACTGCTTTGGTAGCTTCGTTGGCTACAGCTTTGATGCCTTCACACAGGCATTTCCTATTTTAAGTCTGGATTTTTCTTGTTCAGTGTGCCTCTCTGTGTGTGAGGGGGGCGTGGGAGAGTTGGTCTGAAATATCTATCTCATCTTTACTAGAACTCTGAGATTGATATTTTTATGTTACTGAATTCCAGTGGCAACTGCATATACAGATTGCCCTCTCCTGTTTGTGAAATTAAAGACATTCATTTACAAAGGATAGGGAAGTTTCATAGACTTGGTGTTATGGTATTTGGGAGGCTTCTAAGACATGGAAAATAGCAGCCCCTAAACTTGAATGACACATTCTCTTCGCTGCTTCTCTTTTGTCTTCTGGGTAAGAGAAAGATGACGTTTCCTTCATGGCCTATGTCTCACTGTAGAGGTCCTGCTCCCATATGTATTAGGGTTCTTCAGAGGAACAGAATCCATAAACATATATAAAATAATATGATTTATTATAGGCAGTTGATTCATGCGCTTATGGATGCTGGAAAGTTCCAGGATCTTCTAGGTGAGTTAGCAAAATGGAATCCCAGAAAAGCTGCTGGTGAAGTTCTAATTTGAGTCTGAAGGTCTGAGAATCAGGCAAGCTTGAGACCCAAAAAGAGCCAATGTTTCAGTTCAAGTACAAAGGCAGGAAAAAGTCAATGTCCCAATTCAAAGACAGCCATACAGGAAGCATACCTTGTTACGTGGGGGTCTCCCAAATAAGTCTGTTCTATTCAGGCTTTCAACTGACTGGATGAGGCCCTCCCACATTAGGGAGAGCAAACTGCTTTCTTCAGTCTACCAATTTAAATGTTAATCTCATTAAAAAAAAAAATACCCTCCCAGAAACACCTAGAATAATATTTGACCAAGTATCTGGTCACCTTGTGGCTGAGTCAAGTTGATAATAACATTAACCTTCACACGAGAATTAAACTTACTATGATCTGAGGGTGACTAGCAAAAGGCATGGGAAAAGTTTTTTACAAAGAGAATTTTCAAGAGTTGCTAAACTTTGCCATCCACAACCAGGGCATTTTGTAGGAGTGCATTTTAAAGGCTGATGAATGAGGATGGGAAATGATTTCTGGTCAGTTCCTGGAAGTGGTGAGTTCCTACGACATTCAATTCAGTGCTCAGTTTTAGAAAGCTAGTGGGAGTTATCCTGAATCTCATGATGCTAAGGGATATGAGGACCAGATATTGGCCCACAGTAAATGTAAGACCAGACTTTCCTTAGAATCACCTAGGAAGTATCCTTGGCAAAAAGTCCACAAACTGAATATAATTGAGCCTCTAGATTTAATCACCACTTACTGGAAATACAGGGACTCCCAACTATACATTAAATGACACCACGAGGATGGAATTGCAAGGTGCAGAATGTGGAATATTCTACAGGACAAGTACGATCCACTTTACTCAGTAAATACATGTCAGGAAAAGATAAAGGGGGAATTTATACATTAAAAGGGACTGAAGAGACTCCTATGGACCAAATGTAATATATAGACTGGATTCTGATTTGGATGTTCCAGATGTAAAAGAAATGAAAATCAACAGCAAACTTATCACCTCACCATGGAACATGTTCCAGATTGCTCCTAGAAGTTAGGGAAAGCTATACACTGACTGAAATTATCTTTAAATTTCTGGAAACTTGTACTATGTTTTCTTAAAAAAGCTGCTTAACTTTTTGATTGTGGTAGTAATTACTCCAGTATATGTATATGTCAGAATTCATAGACTTATATACCAAAAGTGATGTATTTTACTATACATAAATCCTAAATTATTATAACTGAACTTTACAGAAGAAAAAGAAATGGCCACAGAAAACAATAGAAAAGAACAACCTGAAGGACAAAATCTGAGGTTTTGAAGGACAAAGGTCAAGGCAATTCCAACTGCCATGAGCAGTGACCAACAATTGCAGTGACCTAAAATTGTGCTCCCTGCTAGAGCTGGGCACCCTGCACTTTCTGCCCAAGAGAATTTGATCTCTGCTACAGGACAGTAACAGTTGTGTTTTCCAATTTCTTTTCTGAATTGAAATTTTACTTTAAGAGGTTGGATTTTGGCCATACTCTGCCACAGTCTATTGGGTGTGTGAGTAGGGCGAAAGGGAACAGGCAGATTTATCTCTGAGCTATGAGAAGCTGCATCCAGATATGACGGGAAGACATGCATGTCACCCAGAATTCTGGACTCTCTTGGGGGTGGGGAAGTATGCTTTGTAAGTGGAGAGAAGAGTGTATATAGATACCAGAGAGGCTAGATGAGTCAGTTGATATGATAGCTCATCCAAAATCCATTTTCCCTTTATTCCAAAGCAAGAAAACTTAAGGCTGGGCTTCTATCTGGTCATCCAGAAAAACACTACATTTCACAGCCTAACTCTCAGCTAAGTGAGCTGCATAACCATGTTGTAGACAACAGTTACCAGCAGCTGTGATATATGCATTTTCTAGATGGTGTTCTTAAGAAGAGGTACACTCCCCTTATGTACATTTTCGTTCTACTCCTGGCTGTTGTGTAGGTGTGTTAGCCAGAGGTTTAGTGGCCATCTTTGATCTGACAGAGAAAACCTAACACCATCACACCCTGAAACTCCCACAACCACAGAGGGCTGTATCTTTAGACTACCATGTGAGAAATAACCTCATTCTATTTTTTTTTTTTTGAAATTTAGCAGTTGTTCCTGTACCTTTTTAACACACATACAGATATAGAGTTTCTGAACCAACAATTTCTCTGAGATTTATGGCTTCAACACAACTGAGAAGCGATCATATATTTGGACAATCAAAAGTCTAGTTGGTACGAAGAGTGTATCAGAGATCTGTGCAGGTAAAAGTTTCAACTGAAGGGATTAATTGTTAGAACACTTTTAAAAAAAGTAGTTATTTGTGAGGGCAGGGAGGGACAGAGGGAGAGAATGTTTCAAGCTGAGCAAAGAACCTGGCACGGGGCTCAATCCCCTAACGCATGAGATCCTGACTGGAGCCAATGAAACTAAGAGTTGGATGCTTATACCAATGAGCCCCCCAGGCATCCTTAGAACATCTTTAGAATGACAAAAGCAGTGGGAGGGATTCAAAGGGCCAGCGCGGGAATGGAGTTCAAGAATTCACCCTCTTAGTTGGAAACCAGGGATCAGGAAGGTGGATGAGGAAGCTGTTGAAAAATGCCTCTCCACACTATCAAAGTAAATGACCAGACATTGCAATATGGATATTTTGGCTGCTGCTACTGCCTGCAATCACTCTTCAATACACATGAAGCTGAGGACTAGACACTGACACTTAATGGTGGCCAACACTACCCTCTCTAGACACTCATTTCTCTATGACATTGTTTGCCAGACGAGAAAAGATGGTCTCCATCTTATTTCTATCTCCCAATAAGAGGCAAGTGCATCTATTTTAAAGAATCTGATTTACAATCTTAGTTGCAAATTAGAGATATTTATTTTCTTCAAATTTCTATTTAAATTCTAGTTAACATATAATGTGATATTAATTTCAGTAGAGTCTAGTGATTCATCACATACATACAGCACCCAGTGCTCAACAAGACAAGTGCCCTCCTCAATATTCATCACCCATTTAGCCCATCCCCCACCCATCTCCCGCCATCAACCCTCAGTTTATTCTTATGGTTTGTTTCCCTCTCTCTTCTTATTTTTCCCCCTTCCCCATACGTCCATGTGCTTTGTTTCTTAAATTCCACATGAATAAAATCATGGTATTTGTCGTTCTCAGACTCATTTTGCTTAGCATAATACACTTTAGCTCCATCCACATTGTTAAAAATGGCAAGATTTCATTATTTTGATGGCTGAGTAATATTCCACTGCAAATATATACCACATCTTTCATTTCTGTTTTTTTTTTTTTTTAAGATTTTATTTATTTGAGAGAGAGACAGTGAGAGAGAGCTTGAGGGAAGAGAAGATCAGAGGGAGAAGCAGACTCCCCCATGGAGCTGGGAGCCAGATGCTGGACACGATCCTGGAACTCGGGGATCATGACCAGAGCAGAAGGCAGTTGCTTAACCAACTGAGCCACCCAGGTGCCCCCACATCTTCCATTCATCAGCTGATGCACACGGGCTTTTACTGTAGTTTGGCTATTGTTAGCAATGCAGCTCAGGTTAACAATACATATCAGGGTATATGTGACACTTGCTCAGCTTTCAGCAGGGAGCCTGCTTCTCCCTCTGCCTCCAACTGCCCCTGCTTGTGCTCTCTGAAAAATTAAAAAAAAAATAAAAAGAATATTTTTCTTTTTATTTTTAGGCTATTGGCATATTTTCTTGAATAAAACGTTTTTTTCCTAGAGTTCCATGGGTACAGCCTGATGAGACTGAAACAACTCTTGTTTGTTATCGTTTTCATTATGGTTCTCGTTGTTCTCTTCGAATAATAATTTAAACAACCTCTCATTCTTCTGTTTAACATCACCAAGAATTGAATACATAGAATAGCCATATTCAATAATGGCACAGGCTCTACCTTCATGAACATAAAAATGCCCAACAGTGTGCATAGCAACTAATTCACCAGATGTATTAAATACTGGGGAGCCAGAGGACCCACTGGAAAAACAGGTATCATAGCTAAGTGTGTCAGTGTTACAGACTTCTGGTAGGAAACTTCTTTGGGTAAACACAGAGAAAGCATTGTAAGTGGCAGCATGGGGTCCTACCACCTCACCTCGATGCTGTTCTGGGTACCTCTCTAAGCGCTGATTTATAGGAACCACAGCACAGCCATCTATTTTCTTGACCTGGCCTTCTGGGTGACCAATTATATAAATCAAACCACTAGGTGGTGGACAGGAAATTTGTCTAAACAGGCCTGGAGGAAATCCATTTCCATTTTTGCTTAGCTTTAAAATGGCATAATCTAGAGGTCCATCAGACACTTCAAACCATGGCTCAATGTCATACCAATCAACACTGATAGGGCGGAACCTTTTATATTTAAAAGATACCTTTGCACATTTGCTTATTATATCTGGCCAAAACCTTGGATCTGTGCCTTCTCCCATCATAAGATGTATTACATGCCGACAGGTGAAAATATAACCATGATTGAAGACAAAGCAAGTAGCATTCCCTGTGATTCCATTATTGTCCCATGTCATGAACCCAACTGACTCACTAAGATGGAGAAGATCTTCACAGGTTGCAACTGAAGTAGAATTTTCAGTCACTTTTCCAAAATACTTTTTATATACGTTGAACTGTTGAAAGCTTGTCAGTTTGGTTCTCTTCTGTTCATCCTGAAAATACTTTCTCATCCAAAGTGCTTCCTCCTTCAAATTTGGGTATTGATCCATTATACTTTTGTCCAACGATTGGCAATTCTTTAGCCAGAGGTCAGTTGCTGTCCTCGGGATAGCTAGCTTAATAACATGCCGCATAACCACATGAGGCCTTTGCCTATGTCTTGAGTTATGCTTCCCATGTCTTCTGTTGTAACTATGACTATAATAACTCCTAATCCCGGCAATTGTGCGTCGCTTTTTACCTGCAATATCATGTGCTAGATTCTGAGGTGGGACGATTTTTTCTCTGTTGGCCTCTACATCTTCAGTCTCCCCATCTGTCTCTGGTTCATGTTCTTTGATCTCAGACTGTATCTGATTCCTGGGACTGGTTTCATTGGCATTTTCATTCTGTTTAATTTTTTTAGGGGTACCTTTACTGACACGTTTCTTAAAAATGTCCACTTCTAACGTTTTTCCAGATACTTCATCCACCAGGGACTGTTTTCCATGAATTTTCTGATAATCTTCCCTTACTTCCCATTCAAGTTCGTCAAGGTCGGAACGAAAACGGCCATCCTTGAGTAGAGCTTCTTTGATAGTCTCACCCTTGAAGGCATAGATACAAAGTGTACTTCCTTTTTCATAAATTTCCTTGATCTTGAGAATCTTCTTCACACTCCTTCCAGCAGAAACCACACGAAAAAGAACGCATTCCATGTTCGGATTTTCACACTGGCGTAGTATCTGGTCATCTTCCAGGCCACTCTTTTTTGGACCAGGTGTTATATTAAAATGGGCATTTTCAGGTAGGAACTTGAGAGGCATTCCTAAATTTACATATCCGTTTATCGTATTCTTTTCATAAACAAAGATGTTCTTATTAAGATGCTTCTTCATCCCTTTATTGAAATTGTCATTTGCTCTCAGGGCTGAGTAGATATTCTCTGTGAGTTCACCATGTGCTGTAAACACACTGAAGTCTGATTTCCCGGAGGGTTTATTCAACGAAAAAGTAAAAAAACATTTTTCACTGGTGTTCAGGTCTGGATTCTGAATTTCCACAGATGCTTCATGCTTGACTTCACTTTTTAGCTTAATGAGACTGCTTCGTTCTTTACTGTCAGAGAGAAAGTGAGCAGCAGGTGAGCCAAGACGCGTCTGCGTCAAGACCGTATCCTTAAAATAGGAAAGACCAAGAACTTAGTAAGAACCACCTTTAATAATAATGTTTCATGTTTTTCTACTTATAAAACTAATAGTGTGAAGAAGAAGTGGATAATAACATGGACAATGAATAATGGGGAAATAATACCAACCATTACTCTATCACCAGAGATAACCATTCTACATGTTGTTTTACTTGTTTCTATGATTTTACAAGCACACAGAAATCTTATGTTCTTTAAATTGTGCTATGCTGCATGAACTTCCTCTTTACTAAGCAACCCTGCCATTGACTGACATGTCATGAAATAGATTTGTATTTAATGACATTATATGCTATTAAATAACCTCTGAAACAATTTGAGGGGCCACAGGATATGTCACTGTACAATAATTTCTTTTTTTTTTAAAGATTTTATTTATTTATTTGACAGAGAGAGATCACAAGTAGGCAGAGAGAGAGGAGGAAGCAGGCTCCCCGCTGAGCAGAGAGCCCGATGCAGGACTCGATCCCAGGACCCTGAGATCATGACCTGAGCCGAAGGCAGCAGCTTAACCCACTGAGCCACCCAGGCGCCCCTGTTCAATAATTTCTAATTCATTCTTCTGTTGCTGGATACTTAAGACTGTTTCCAAGTTTTTACTACTCTAAATATGACAAACATTTCTACACAGAAAACATTTTGTCGGAAACGGAATATTTCCCTAGGACAGTTTCCCAGCTGTAGAAATACTGAGACTAAGGTTACAACATACTTCACAACATCTATGCTGCCAAACTGCTTTCCAGAGAAATTGTATCAATTTCTCCTGCTCCTTCTCCACTTCCTGCCCAAAAAGACCGACCATATGGCTGACTCCTTCAAAGGATTTCAGTACTATTATCTTAAATGTCTGCCAATTGACAGATTAAATGCCACTTAATTTGACTGTTTTTAAAATCTGCATTACTTAATAGTAAAGCTGGAGTTATTTAATGCACCTCTTGGACAGTTGAAAAATCGCCTTTCACAAATTCCCAACAAGTATCTGTTTAGTTCTACTCTGTATTACTTTAAACAGCACTAAGGAAATACATGATATACTAAAATGACTGATAAATCCCAGGACAGGGTAGATATACAAGAAAATATACATGGTCATATTCAAATAAATATATGTATTCAAAAACATATACACACAGAACCCGTTGGCAATAGTCTGGGGAAAAGTGTTGATAATCTGATGGCAACAGGAATGAAAACCAAGGACATAAGTGAAAAACATGACAGCACAGGATTTGGTAGATCTTGGATGGGAATTCTTATGGAATCTCAAGGCTTGGACCTACTCTATATGAACTGAGGACTAAAGCTGAAGACAGTAAACTCAGGAGGGATGGAGGGGCTTGGTTTATCTGGGAGGCCAGTGCTACTGAATGAACTCTGGTTTCAGGCACAGTGAGTTTCTTCCTCTCGTGGTGCTTTCTTTTCCTTCCCATTTTCAGCTACTACTTACTCTCCAAATCTGTATCTGCAGCAGTGTCCTCTCATTTGAATTTCAGATATTAATACGGTGTTTGGTCCTTGACATCTACCCCTGGATACATCAGAGGCATTTCACCCTCAAGACTTTCCAAACTGAAGTCATAAACCTTACTCCTGATCCTTCCCTTCTTGCTGGGTTTCCTGAGTCTGTTAACAGGGTCAGCATCCATTCAACCACCCAGACTAGCACTCTGTGAAGCACACTCAGCTTCTTCTATTATTTTAATGCTTATATACTATTTAGAAAAACTTGCAATACATGTTATATGCAAAAGCAGTATAGGACATCTCCTGACAAACATCTCTGTATCTACATCCCAGATTATGAAATAGCATATGACAATTTATAAGAAGCTCCTCTTTCACCTTATATATCTCTCTCATTCTTAAAGACACTCATTCTGAATTTGTTTTATTTATTTATCTAACAGAGAGAGAGAGAGAGAAAGAGTACAAGCATGGGGAATAGCAGAGCCAGAGGGAAAAACAGGCTCCCCACTGAGTAGGGAGCTTGATGCGGGGCTCGATCCCAGGACCCTGGGATCATGACTTGAGCCAAAGGCAGAAGCCTAAGCCACTGAGCCACCCAGGCGGCCCCTGAATTTGTTTTAAACTGATAATTTGTTTACATTTCTTTAGGTACATAAACATATATTGTTAAAATAGAAGTACCAAAAAAAAAAAAAATAGAAGTACCACACCATATGGTTGTGCCTTGTTTTAATTTTATGGAAAGACATCCTATTAAGTTTGTTCTGCGAATTCTTTCACTACTTTTCTGAGACTAATTCTAACTGATGGAGTCGTACATTCACTTCTTTTTTTTTTTTCTTTTTTTTTTTTTAATATTTTATTCATTTGTTTGACAGAGAAATAAAGAGCACAAGTATGCAGCAGGCAGAGGGACAGGGAGAAACAGGCTCTCTGCAGAGCTGGGAGCCGGATGCAGGACTCGATCCTAGGACCCTGGGATCGTGACCTGAGCCGAAGGCAGCTGCTTAACTGACTGAGCCACCCAGGTGCCCTCCCACGTTTACTTCTACAGTTAAATAGAATCCATTGAAACAATTAACTATGTATGAACATTTAGGTCATTTCCAGGTTTTTTTCTACTAAAAACAGTGGTTCCATTCTGCTGTGAATATCATTGAATGTTGCCTGGTACACATGTGCAAGAATGTCACTCGGGGGTAATTTAGGATCTCTGAATACTTCCCTTTATTAAATACCACCATATTATTTACAGAATAGTTGTACCACCTTGCATTTCCCCCAGTGGATAGGAAAAATCTCCTTAAATCTGCATCCTCGTCAAAAGACTGTAGGGGCGCCTGGGTGGCTCAGTGGGTTAAAGCCTCTGCCTTCGGCTCAGGTCATGATCTCAGGGTCCTGGGATCGAGCCCCGCATTGGGCTCTCTGCTCAGCGGGGAGCCTACTTCCCCCTCTCTCTTTGCTTGCCTCTCTGCCTATTGGTGATTTCTGTCTGTCAAATAAATAAATACAATATTTAAAAAAAAAAAAAAAAAAAAAAAAAAAAAAAAAGACTGTACTGCCCAACTGTCGATGTTTGCCAACTTGCAGATGTGAAATGGCATCTTAATTAATTAGTTTAATTACTAATGGAGTTAAACCTCTTTTCGTGCTTCTGCCTGTTCACATCTTGCCCATTTTTCTATTGGACTATTTTCCTTTTGACTTTCGAAAACCCTTTCTATACTCCAGTAAACAACTTGTTTACTTATTATATATGATAAACATATACTCTGAGTATCTGGCTTGCTTTTTCATTCTCATTAGGCATCATTCAAGATAAGAAGGCCTTGGGGAACCTGGGTGGCTCAGTGGTTAAGCCGCTGCCTTCGGCTCGGGTCATGATCTCAGGGTCCTGGGATTGAGTCCCGCATCGGGCTCTCTGCTTGGTGGGGAGCCTGCTTCCTCCTCTCTCTCTGCCTACTTGTGATCTCTCTCCGTCAAATAAATGGATGAAATCTTTAAAAAAAAAAAAAAAGATAAGAAGGCCTTAGTTTTCTGTTGTCAAGTTTATTAATCATTCTATGTCATAAGATTAACTTTCATGGAATTAATCTATTTTTTTTTCTAAAAAGTGTAAAGGCTTGCTTTTTCTAGTCTAGTCTTTCATCTCAACTTCTTTTTTTTGTATATTTTGTATATTCTTTTTACATATTTACATATTTACAATATTTTGTATATAAATGTATATATGCATATATACACATTTATACATATGTATGTACATATTTACAATATTTTGTATATATATTTTTTTGTATATGGCCTGATGGAGGTTTCAGTCTTTTAAAAATTTTTGCTTCAGAGATAAATGATTTTCCCAGCACTAATATTGAATCGTTCACCCTTTCTCCACTGATCATAACTGCCAGTTTTACCATATGAGAGTACAGGCTGAACTCTGCACCCCCTGCCCCAAAGTTGATGTGTGGAATTCCTAAACCCCATTACCTCAGGATGTGACAGGGTTTTTGTAGTTAGTTTATATGAGTTCATACTGGAGTAAGGTGGGTCCCTACTCTAATCTGACTCATGTCCTTTCAAAGAGGAGAAACTGGGACAGAGAGACAGATGTACATAAAAGAAAGACCATACGAAGAGACACATGAGAAAGATGGCCACCCACAAGCCAAGAATAGAGGTCTCTGATCATTCCCTCAGAACTCACAGAAGCTGACAAGCATACTGACACCTTGACCTTGGGCTCTGAACCTCAAGAACCATGAGACAATAAATGTCTGATGTTTAAGGAACCCAGTTTGTGGTACTGTGTTACAGCAAACCTGACAAACTAATACAAAGACATTTTCATATATTTTATGGTTTGTCTCCATGCTCTCTGCTCTGTTCCAGTGCTACAGTTTTCTATGTCTGGCCAAATACTCTCTTAATTAGTACAACCTTATAATAAGCATTCTGATAGGGACACTCTCCTCACTTTACTCTTTATACTCAAAAATGTCTTGGCTATTGGTCCCTTGTTCTTCCATTAACTTTTAGTCATCTTATTAAGTGCCTCAAAAATACACTGTCACACTCCTAACTGAGATTATATTAAATCAATATGTGAATTTAAGATGAACTGACATCTTTAGTATGTTGAGCTTTCCTATTCCTAAGTATCTTATAGTTCAACATCAATTTAGATCTCTTTTCATTGTCTTCCAATAAATCTTATAATTTTTATCCAGAAAGATATATAAGTCATTTCTTATATTTATTCTTAGGTAACTGATGGAGATGCCCAACAATATCTACCCTACCCAAGATGTCAGACTCAGGTGAGATGCACTCACTGTGAGTGAGGGTCTGAATTATGTATTTTATATATTATATATTTCCATTACTTAACTTTAATTAAGTTGAAGTTAAATTTAAATAACCACATGTGGCTAGTGGCTATCACTCCGAACAGTGTAGCCATAGGAATTTCAAGATGAATAATTTAGCCAAAATTTTAAGTTAAAATCTCCTCTTTAAAAATTCAAGGATAAAACCTGTACACACTTCTTGACATACAGAACAAAACCCAAATCCTTAAGCAGGGAGTGTAGGGACTTAAAGGATACTGCTGCTCTTTTCCAAAAATCCACTGCACAGGGCGCCTGGGTGGCTCAGTGGGTTAAGCCTCTGCCTTCGGCTCAGGTCATGATCCCAGGGTCCTGGAATCGAGCCCTGCATCGGGCTCTCAGCTCTGCGGGGAGCCTGCTTCCTCCTCTCTCTCTCTGCCTGCCTCTCTGCCTACTTGTGATCTCTGTCTGTCAAATAAATAAATAAAATCTTTAAAAAAAAATCCACTGCACAGCTCTGCCATTTCGTTACAGCTATAAATGTCTACAGAAATGAATTCATGCCAGCTCGGGGACCGGCCTTGCTTGCTCAAGTGTCTCCTTGAGCCACATAGTTTGGTATAGCAATGGTGGAAAGTTACATGCCAAAGGAATTTTTCTCAGCGTCCCAGGATGGACTCATGATCTAAATGGCAGCGAATGCAGGTATACACTCTGAAATTACCGAAGTTCTGTTGTCACCATGCAGAAAACCAGCCAGACGACAGCATGAGAAGCAGAGCGTAGTGATGGGAAACATAAATGAATCCTTGAAACAACCGCGTGGTGCTGCATTGAAGCTCAGCCCAGTTCTCTGTACTTTCCTGACACAGGGACCATGAATCCCTTTTCTTTTCTCACAGGGTTAAAAATTTCCCCTTTTGAGGGACGCCTGGGTGGCTCAGTTGGTTAAGCAGCTGCCTTCGGCTCAGGTCATGATCCCAGCGTGGGATCGGGCTCCTTGCTCAGCAGGGAGCCTGCTTCTCCCTCTGCCTCTGCCTGCCATTCTGTCTGCCTGTGCTCGCTCTCTCCCACACCTCTCTCTGATAAATAAATAAAATCTTTAAAAAAAAATTTCCCCTTTTGAAACAATACTATATAAGCTAAATAAATATTTCACCATAAGGAGTATCCAACTATAAGGGTATCTCAGATCGGTGTTTCTCAAATTTTAATTTGAGAAATTGTGAATCATCTGGTGGTTGGGGTCTTGTTAAAATGCAGATCAGAGAGGTGTCATAAGCTCTCAGGCAAGATCAGTATTACTGGTGTGTGTAGATCACACTTGGCATAGCAAGGCCACAGACGTCCTGAACCTGGTGCAGCACTGTCTCGTGGAACTTTCCTCAGTGATGGAAATGTTCTATATCTGTTTGTCCAATATGTCGGCCATTAACCACACATAGCTACTGAGGACCTGAAATGTGGCTAGTGATTAGAAGAAATTAATCTTACATTTCATTTAATTCTAATTCAATGAACCCGCTTCATTATTTCACAATTAGAAGATTTTTTTTCCTGAGGAAAAAGTTCTGATTAAAATAAAGCCTACTGGAATCTTTCCCCAAACTATCTTCCCGGCATTATTAGCTACCACATTCTTGAGTTCTTCCGTATCATCAAGTCTATCTAGACTGCTCCCAGATATGTCTTCATGTGTGTATGACTTGACCCAAATATTCCCTCATGCTGGATACACTTCCCTGGTGAAATTCTATTCATCCTTTAAGATCTTTCTCAGATGAAACTGCCTTAATTTCTTGAGTGTGAATGAGGCATTCTCCTCTCTGCACTCCAAAACACTTGTTTGTATCTTGAGTCAGTATTATCATTTTGCATGTTTTGTGTTGGCCAAAAACCAACTCTGAAGTCTGACTGCCTGAATTCAAATCCTCACCATCAAGTTCATCATTTTTGCAACTTTAAGAAAGGTGGGTTTCAGTTTCTTCAATTTTGAAAAAGGGATGATGACAATATGTATTGTTTTATTAAATGATGAATGAGAAAATCCACAAGAAGTTGTGAAAATAATTTCAGGTACACACTAATTTCTCAATATGTAGTAACTATTATTTTGGCCTGTCTGTCCTTCTAGTATCAAGCGTCTACAGTGTTTTTTAGTCATCTTGTTGTCTAAAAAGGCACACTTTGCACTACTAATTCATACACTATCATCTGGTTTTGCACAAGTATTTAGAGATGTGACCTTCCAAATAAACTTTCCACAACACAGAGGAAGGGCTTCTAACCACCATTCTTTATCAGCTTATCCTCTACCAGGATCCTAATACTGTGCTATGGTTAGAATATGCTGAGTTGTTAAAAAGGAGACATACCTTTGAATCTTCAGGTCTGCGACTCTGGCCATTTTCTGTAGCAGGGAATGACTTGTTCTCTTCAGGCTTCATGGAGTTCATGATGACTTCTAAGGAACTATGACTCACTTCTGTTAGTAGCCAAGTCAGAGAAAGAAGAAGTGAATTTCCTCCCCCACTTGTAATGACTAACAACAAAGGAAAGACAGGGTACGTGAAACAACTTTCAAACACTGGATTCCAGGCAGTGCAGAACAGTGATCTCCCATCCCTCAGAGAGAGAAATCAAATGAGGTAATCCCTATGAACATCTAGCTTTCCTCCTGGGGAGCATTTCCAGACCATATCTCAGGGAAGGGAAACAGAAGACTGGCAGTTTCCTTGAGTTGAGAAGCCAAGTTCAGGATCATGGGAGGCCTCAGTGGCTGGAGTTTGTGGGGCAGACTACTAGAGAGGAAAGAGCTACAGCTACACACAGAATCGGAGATCTACAAGTGGGTACCCCTTGAAACCTCAGTTGAATATTGGTCGGTCCACACATGTGAGGAAGCTACTGGAAGCCAGGGGAAGAACCAGCTAAAGGAAAAGCCTAACAGTTCTGAGGCTCACACAGGCCTGAGAAGAGATCTATGAATTACCCCTCTGGGTTTGTTAAAAAGGAAGCTATCGGACCCTACCCTCAAAGATCATGATTCAGTGGCTCTGGGCAGCAGTTATGCTATTTGACCTGCCCCACCCGCCTATTCTCTCCCCTCCGGATGCCGAGGCACACAGTAGGTAGCTGAAACAGCTTCCTAGCTGATCTCCAAGTGTCTTTCTAGGAAGAAAAGTCTTGATCTTTGAGGCTGGGGGGGGGGAGCTGAAAAGGGGGTTCCCACAATGGGAGGCTGCTTATCCCATATCCCCAAAACCTCTTGGCTCAGGACCAGGTCCTTTGCCTAGTGCTCTTCACAACCGCCCTTTAAGAACTCCACGTCCGACTGAGGACCCAAGCACCACTCACAGATGCGTCAAGAGTGCCCACGCAGTCGGTGGCCGCTGTCCCGGGATTCGCAAAAGCTGGGAAGATGGGGCTGGGCCGGCTTCCCGCGGGAACTCTTCCTTCGGGGAAAGTGGAAGTGAGCTTTCCGCGCGCTCGTTCAGTCAGCTGGCGGCGAGGGGGCGGTCTGCTCTCATTGGCCAGGAACACAGCCACTTCGGGAACCCATTGGCCGAGTCTGGCCACCGAGGGGGCGGGCGGTAGAGGCTGGGAGTGGACCCAATCCCCCGGGTGAGGCCCGGGGCGGGGGAGATTCCCGGAATGAGCCCGGGCGTGCGCTAGCGGCCTGTCGGTGCAGCTCGGTCTCGCCCACGCACGCAGTGCGCACCCTGTCCCAGGGCCAGCATCCTGATACGTGGCCGACTGCGCAGTCTTCTCCCGCCCTCCCGCCTCCGCGCCTCTGCGGACGGGCGGGGAGCTGGGCGGGCGCAGGCGGGTGCAGGCAGGAGTGGGAGGAGCAGGTGATTTCCGCTCTGGCGCGGCTGCCTCCACGACGGGTCCGCGCGGTGGGAGTGCGAGCCCGCGTCTGGAGCAGCGGGGCTAACGTTCGGCCTGCGGGTGGGCGGTGGCGCGAGGATCGTGCCGGGCGGGACTTGGCTGCTGCTGCCGACCTAGTACCTCCGTGTGTCCAGCGGACAAAAGGGCCCAAAGCGGGCAGTAGAGCTCCTGTGGTCCGTGTAGTGGACTCGGAGCCCCCAGCAAAAGAACCAGCCTCGCGCAGAGGCTACTGCACTCACTCAGGCCAAAGCAGGAGGCCCAGGAATCTGAACTTCTCCCTAAGTCTCCAACCTCTGTGACTTGCGGGAGTCTTATTTATCAAGGACCTCTTCGAGGGAAATACCCCCAGCGGGGACCCAGGGACCACCTGCATTTCGGGTTCTGGGGCCTGAAGGTGGTTGATCACTTTAGTTCAGCCCCTATTCCCAGCGCGCGGTGTTTTGTACTTGATTTGAGTCTCGTGGGATCTTCGCAGTCACCCATGGAGTTAGGTTGGCTTTTGCACCCATTTCACAGATTAGGAACAGGATAGTTTGCCTAAAACCTAGTTGGGGGTGTGGGGCACTGGAGGAGTTTAGAGTGGCACAGTTTCTTGCAGGGAGACCTTGGGCAAGTTCACTCCCCTCTTGGGGATCTTGATTCCCTATTTGTAACTTCGACCGGACTGCCCCTTTGTGATTCCCCTTCCATTCGTGTCCCAACTTTTCATTTGGGTGGCTTTAAAAACCGCCGAAACTCAGACCAGGTCTTCGCATAGTGCATGATGCATCATCGAAGTTTATGATGGTCAGCTTGTCGAAACATTTCTCAGCTGCCTCGGTGGAGATGCTGACTCGCTAAGGCTCGAGTGGCGCGGTGACATGCATTTCCCAAGAGGTGATGCCAGTGCTGCTGGTGGCCATCTCTAAAGCCAACCGTTACTTTCACTGACCCAAATGTACACTGGATATTTACAGATACTAACTAGTTTTATCCTTTATTCAGTCATAGGAGGCCGCTACCATTATCCCCATTTTAAAGGATAGACATAGAGAGACATTAAGTAATTGTCCTAAAGACAAACAGCTATTTGCAAAGCAAAGATTAAGACCCAAGCAGGCAGGCACGGTGTCCTTAGCCCCCTACCACTGCTTCTCTGTTTTCTTTCAATCAGCTTCCTGAACCGGGGCCCTTCGCAGTACTTTCTGGCCCCTGCTTCCCTCCAGCCCCGCTCTCCATAGCCCTCGCTTTTTCCTGTGTGGCCCTCCCTATGCGCCCGCTGGCTTTCGTAGGGGCAGGTCCTGGTGACTGCACAGGCCGTCCTCTTGCAGAACCGCCCAGGCAGGCGAATATTCCCCCACACCAGCGATTGGATATACTTGCAGGCGCAAAGCCTCTCCACCGGGTCTGGAGTTCCGAGCACCGCCTGCAGAGGGCGCCAGAGAACGTGCCTGATGAAAAGGGCGGGAAAAGGGAAGGGGGGGGCTGGGAAGAGGGTGAAGATTGACACTCATTGTGGCCAATGGCAGCGTGGTGTTGGTTTACTCACTCTTTCCTTTTTTTTTTCTTTTTTTTCTTTTTTTAATTTATTTTCTGCGTAACAGTATTCATTGTTTTTGCACCACACCCAGTGCTCCATGCAATCCGTGCCCTCTCCAATACCCACCACCTGGTTCCCCCAACCTCCCCGCCCCTTCAAAACCCTTAGATTGTTTTTCAGAGTCCATAATCTCTCATGGCTCACCTCCCCTTAATTCTCTGTCGCCCAAGAGCTTCCCATCTCTTTAGGAGGCTGCGCCTGTGGGACGGAACGGAGAGGTGGGACTAGCTTATGCCGTGTCAGGTATTCTCTGAAAGTACATGGGCCTGCCCAAGATTGCTCTGGCTCAGGCTGGCTGAACCCTCTTTTTCTAACTTGCCTTGGTCTCATTCAACTAAGGTCCACTTCACCAGTCTCTGGTGCCATCACTCTGGGTCCTTGGAGGTTTTGTGAACGGCTTCGAGGGAGCAAAGCCAGCCTGGTACCTGTCATTGCCTTGACAGCTAAGTATTTCTGGGTGCTGACAATGGGGAGCAGAGTGTGTGGGCATGGGGGTCAGGAGAGCAGAGTGGGAAGTGTCCGATAAACAACAGGTATTGAAATTTGAAATTGTCCAGAGCAGTGCCTCATTTCCTCTTTCTGCTTAATTCATTTCCCGTTTCACAGGTTAGGAAACAGGGTAAGTAAATTGCCTAAAGGTAGTCCTTAGAATGACTTTCACTCCTGTCAGATGCCAAACCCAAAGTCCTTTATTGTGCCAAGACTGCCTTTGTAGCATTTCAACGCATGCGGGTTCCTTGAAACACGTCTCCATATGGATTCAGTCTTCTATCTGTCCATTCACCATTTCCTTTCTTAGGGACCCATATGCAAGGCGTGGATCTAGTTGGTGTTGAAAATACAGAAGAATGGGGACTCTGCTGTGAAGTAGAGGAGAAAAAGATGTACGCAGCAATGAGAAACAAAGGCAAAAGAAACATAACTTAAATTAACATCTCCTTATAGCTTGCCGCCCACTTCCTATCTCAAAAAAATTTAAGATAAACTCCTGGTAAGACTTTTTAAGGAAAAACAAGAGAAAGAAGAACAAAACACAGAGATTACTAGAGATGAGGAAGGAGATAGCAAAGGGAAAAAGGGAATTATCATGGAAAGTTAGATGTGATCCAAGGCAACTGTTTACTGATAAAAGAAATGGATGATTTCCATCCATTTTCAAAATTGATCTTCAAAGAAATAAAACACTGTAACATACTAATAGAAACAATTGGAAATGAAATGTCTATCATTAACAAGTGGCCAAAGTCAGATTATTTTATACTTAAGTTCTACATAAACCAAAAATTAGCACACAATTTCAGTATTAAAACATGATAATACCTGGAAAGATCCCTAATCTGAAATTTGGAGGAAAAAAAAGGAATAAAAGATACTTACTGAATGTTTTCACTTACTAATACAGTTGCAACCATTCTGAATAAATTATTCAGGAGTATATGAGAAGACAAGTAGATGTGAACAAATAGAGTTTATTTTAGAAGTGGAGGCATGGCTTAAACCCAGATCTTTCAGTGTAGTCAGTTACAGGATGAAAAACTGTAAGAGTATGGATTGCCAAAAAGAAAAGAAAGGAAAGAAACAAATACAAAAAAGAAACCTATAAAATTTTAGTCATTATTCCAAATATAGATTATAAGATAATAAGAAGAGTAGGAAAATAATCTAAACATGTAAAGACAGATCAAATATAATTCCAAGTGTGAATTGTTAAAGCCATCTCATTAAAGTCAGAAATAAGACAAGGATGGAGATATTGCTGTTCTTAGTTGGTATTATCTTCCTAGGTTCTGCACATGCAATAAGACAAGAAACTAGAAAACCAATATTATGGGGAATGAAGAAGCAAATTATCTGTATGTGCATATTACATTATTATGTGTTGGCAAAGTCAAAGAGACTCATGAAAAACATGTAACCAAATGATATCTTAAAGAATCTTGTATGGCATGTTTAGAAATTAAGTACAGAAATAAAAATCAATAACAAAGTGATAGTGCTCAAAAATAAAAAAAGAAAACTAATTCCACTGGCAGTCTTAACAAGCATAAAATAGCCAAGAATTAACTGAATGGTTTTTATTTCATTTGGTTTACCTTAGTAAAACAGTTAAATTTTACTGTTGGTAGGGGCGCCTGGGTGGCTCAGTGGGTTAAGCCGCTGCCTTCGGCTCAGGTCATGATCTCAGGGTCCTGGGATCGAGTCCCGCATCAGGCTCTCTGCTCAGCAGGGAGCCTGCTTCCTTCTCTCTCCCTCTCTGCCTGCCTCTCAGTGTACTTGTAATTTCTCTCTGTCAAATAAATAAATAAAATCTTTAAAAAAAAATTTAGTGTTGGTAAAATGGTAGTGAAAAAGAAACTGAGAAAATTGGGATACTATCATGTTTCTAGATGAAAAGACTTAGTTACATATAAATCTCAATCCTCCCAAAATTTTAACAAGTGAATCCAGTTCAGATCACAATTGCAGTGGGTAGCTGGAATACTGAAAAAGTCTAAGTCCACACAGAGTATAAATCCATAAGGAAAAAAAAATTAAGAAAAAGGATAGGAAGAAAGATGTACTTTATGAGATATTAAAACTTACCGGAAAGCCACTGAAACAGCATAAGACTAGAATCCAAGACAGGAATAGATAACAAAATACATAAATATGTTCTATGACAAAAGAGATATTTAAGTTTTGGTGGGATGATTTGTTTAATAAATAGTACTGGCATCATTGGCTAGCCATATGGGAGAAAGATTTATAAGAATTTTAATTAATACTATTCAAAAATATATTCCAGATGAAACGAAGATTGAAATGTAAAAAGGAAAAAGAAACCTATGTTGAAATATAAAAAATAAAAATGTTGAAATATTTGTAATACTTTGGAGTAGGAAAAAGCTTTTTAATTAAAAAAAATCTTATAACTCGGAGTGAAAAACATATGTGATGACATGAGAATTAAAAATTTCTGAGTGAAAACTTCCATTGATAAAATAAACATAATTATATATTGGGAAATAAATTTGTAGCATACAAATTAAGTCTTAATATCCCCAATTTTTTAAAACCCTTGGAGAATTTTAAGAAAGACATGAAAACCCAGTGTACAGGTGGTCAAAGGATCTGAACAGACAATTCAGAAGTAAACCCCAACTGGCTGATAAACATTAAATATATCCAGTCTCACTAGTCAGGGAATTGTAAATTAAATCTATAATAAGATGCCATTTTTCATCCATAAATCTGGCATAAGTTAAAAGGAGGGATAGCATACAGTGCTGGAAAAACAGTTATTGCAGTCACTGTTAACAGAGAAATAAAATGAGAGCAATCTTTTGGGAAAGTAATCAGAAAGTGCCTACTAGATTTTGAAGTACACATGCCCTTTGACTTGGTAATACCACTTTCAATAATCAGTTCTACCGAGGAAATGATAGATATATAAAGATACATATGTAAAGATACATGTCCAAGGATGTTTGTTGAAGCACTGTTTGTAGTGGCAAAGAACCATGAGCAATTTGAACCAACAGGATGGCTGAGTAGGTGTCAGTGTGTTTACTATATGGACCATTATTGAAAAGTATGAGTTAATGCTGCATTGACTGACCTGGAGGGATGTTGGGTTAAAGGCAAATGAGAATGTGATGGCAATAAGAGGTAACAATACCCCTCCATGTGTTATGTTAGAATGAGCTAGAACTGATTATCTCAAGAGGTGGTAAAGGAGGGGAAGAGAAGAGGTCAGGGAGTAATTTTTTAAAGCAATATGGAATTGTTCCGCTTGTATAATCAGCAGTATGTTACATTTGTGATTAAAGATTAGCCTATTGGTCTAAAATTCTCCTTTTTGGTAGGGTCTTTGCCTGGTTTGGGGATCAGGGTAATGCTGGCTTCATAGAAAGAGTCTGGAAGTTTTCCTTCTGCTTCAATTTTTTGAAACAGCTTCAGGCGAATAGGTGTTATTTCTTCTTTGAAGGTTTGGTAGAATTCCCCAGGGAATCCGTCAGGTCCTGGGCTCTTGTTTTTTGAGAGGTTTTTGATCACTGCTTCAATCTCGTTATTATATATCGGTCTATTCAGGTTGTCGATTTCTTCCTGGTTCAATTTTGGTAGTTTATATTTTTCCAGGAACGCATCCATTTCATCTAGGTTGCTAAGCTTATTGGCATATAACTGTTGATAATAACTTCTGATGATTGTTTCTACTTCCTTGCTGTTAGTTGTGATCTCTCCCTTTTCAATCATAATTTTATGAATTTGGGCTTTCTCTCTTTTCTTTTGGATTAGTGTGGCCAATGGTTTATCGATCTTATTGACTCTTTCAAAAAACCAGCTTCTAGTTTCATTGATGCGTTCTACTGTATCTCTGGTTTCTACCTCATTGATCTCAGCTCTAATCTTGATGATTTCCCTTCTTATGTGTGGAGTTGGTTTGATTTGTTGTTGATTCTCCAGTTCTTTAAGGTGTAGAGACAGCTGGTGTGTTCTGGGT